>NC_139238.1:89544534-90144534 GCF_977018435.1 Lepisma saccharinum | reverse complement strand
AGACATGTAGGAAGACGAAGATGGAGGGATAACGTTGAGATGGACCTAAAGGAAATTAGGCAATATATTATATATATAAAAATGATTAAACATGGATCCAATATGTTGTGTTCATTTGGAGTGAACAAAATCTGCTTCCAGAAGAAGAACAATGCTTATTGGTTGATTTGTTGAATCACAACAATAGAATGTGTGTATAAATTTCATTTGGGATTGTCTTGTGTAGTAGTTATGCTGCCTAATGTGTTTCTGCTTGTCTTGTGTAGTATCGGTGGTGTGTATGTATGTGTCTTGTGTTGTAGTTGTGCTGTCTAGTATGTTTGTGTAGTAGTTGTGCTGTCTAGTATGTTTGTTTTGTCTTGCATAGTAGTTGTGCTGTCTAATTTGTTTGTGTTTGTCTTGGGTAGTAGCTGTGATGTGTTTGTGTTTATATTTTGTTATAATTGCGATGTGTTTGTGTGTGTCTTGTGTAGTAGTTGTGCTGTCTAATGTGTTTGTGTTCGACTTATGTAGTAATTGTGCTGTCTAATGTGTTTGTGTTTGTCTTGTGTAGTAGTTCCTTCATTCATATTGGGGGTTAGGCGTAGAGCTGACAACTCAGCACTGTAAAAAGATATGTCAAGAATCAGCAATATAAGGCCATGGATGTTCCCAAGGTAAAATATTCCGGAGGTAAAATAGTCCCCCGTTCGGATCTCTGGGTGGGGACTACTTTGGGAGGTCCCTGGACTAAGGATAAGATCTACATTAGGAATAAGGATATTAAATTAGGCACCTGGAATGTTCTGAGCCTTTACCGGCCTGGGGCATTTCAGTGTACAGTTAATGAGATAGTTAAGTATAAATTAGATGTAGTAGCTGTCCAGGAAGTTAGGTGGCCAGGAGAAGGGAATTGTAAAACTAAAAATTATACTTTTTTCTATGGTGGTACTGAAAATCATAATTTTGGAACAGGCTTTTTCATAAACAATAGAATTATCTCGGCTCTTAAAACAGTAGAATTTATTAATGATAGGATATCATATGCAGTTTTACAGGGTAGGTGGTGTAAAATTATTTTAATAAACATACATGCACCAACGGAAGATAAAGATGATAATACTAAAGATGATTTTTATGCAGAGTTAGAACAGGTCTTTGATAAATTTTCTCAGTATGATATGAAAATTCTGTTAGGTGACTGTAATGCACAGATTGGCAAAGAAGAGACATTTAAACCCACGATTGGTAAAGAAAGCCTTCATGAAATAAGTAATGATAATAGTATAAGATTGATTACTTTTGCAACCTCAAAGAATTTAATTGTGAAAAGTACCACATTTAAACATAAAGATATCCATAAATATACCTGGTCTTCTCCAGATGGTAAAACTCATAATCAGATAGATCATATTCTCATTGATAAGAGAAGGCATACTAGTATAATTGACGTTCGTACACATAGAGGTGCTGACTGTGCCAGTGACCATTATTTAGTAATTGCTAAATTAAGAGAAAGACTCTCAGTGATAAATCATAAGCAACAAAATCTAAAAGTTCTAAAATTTGATACAGGAAAGTTTACTGATGAAAGAATTAAGAAAGATTACCAAATTAAACTGTCAAATAGATTTGATGTTTTGCAGGATTTAAATGATGATGAAAATATAAATGAAACAGACGTAAATAAGAATTGGGAGCACATACGTAATGCAATAGAATCAGCAGCTAAAGAAAGTATAGGATACCATAAACCGAGAAAAAGTAAGCCATGGTTTGATAATGAATGTCATAATCTAATAGAAATAAGGAATCAGGCTAGACTTAGGTGGTTAAATAACTCTGATGATACAAATCTAAACAATTATAATAGAATAAAGCGAGAAGTTAACCGCACGTTTAGAAGTAAAAAAAGAGATTACTTGAAAAGCAAAATTAACGAAATTGAAACAAACAGCAAAAATAAAAATATCAGAGATTTATATAAAGGTGAAAATGAATTTAGAAAGGGGTGGCAACCTAAAGTAAACTTGATAAAAGATAAAGACGGTGATTTTCTAGCTGACCCAAGCGATATTCTAAATAGATGGAAGAACTACTTTAATGACCTTTTAAATGTTCATGTAGGAGATAAATCAGAAGTAAATGAAGTCCACACAGCAGAACCTTTAGTTCCAGAACCTAACTTGACTGAAGTTAAAGATGCTATTAAAAGGCTAAAGAATAACAAAGCACCTGGCATTGATTTAATACCAGCTGAGTTAATTAAATATGGTGGAAATTCATTAATATGACAAATTCATAAATTAATTTGTTTAATATGGAATAAAGAAGAAATCCCTCAACAGTGGAAAGAATCCATAATTGTCCCAGTGTTTAAAAAAGGTGATAAAATGAACTGCAATAATTACCGTGGAATTTCTCTACTCTCAACAACATATAAAATATTATCTAACATTCTTTTAACAAGACTAACCCCATATGCTAATGAAATTATAGGTGATTATCAATGTGGATTTAAACGTAACAGATCAACTACAGATCAGATTTTTCACATCAGACAGACACTTGAAAAAAAGTGGGAATATAATCAAAATGTTCATCAGCTATTCATTGATTTCAAAAAAGCATATGATTCGGTCAAAAGAGATAAATTATATAATATATTAGTAGAGTTTGGAATACCTAAGAAGCTTGTTAGTATGATAAAAATATGCACCAGTGAAACAGAAAGTAAAATTCGTGTGGATATTAATGTGTCTGACAAATTTACAATTCATGATGGGTTAAAACAAGGAGATGCATTATCTCCATTGCTCTTTAATTTTGCCTTAGAATATGCTGTAAGGAAGGTAAAAGAAACTAAAGAAGGACTAAAATTAAATGGTGTGACTCAGCTGTTAGCATATGCAGATGATGTAGACTTACTGGGGGATGATGTGAATACAATTAAGAATAATGCTAAAATATTTTTCAAAACTGCTAAAGAGATAGGTTTGGAAGTTAACAAAGAGAAAACTAAATATATGCTTACAGGCCGAAACCAAGTGTTACGTAATAATCAAAATCTAATTATTGATAACAACTCGTTTGAATCAATTTCCAAATTCAAATACTTAGGAGTAATATTAACAAATGAAAATTATATTAAAGAGGAAATAAAAAGTAGGCTTAATTCAGGAAATGCATGTTACTTCTCTCTTCATAAACTTTTGTCTTCTCGTTTAATATCTAAGAAACTAAAAGTTAAAATATACAAAACAGTAATTTTGCCTGTAGTATTATATGGATGTGAAACTTGGTCCCTTACATTGAAAGAGGAACATAAATTGAGAGTATTTGAAAATAAGATCCTTAGGAAAATCTTTGGACCTAAAAGGGATGAGGAGACAGGTGAGTGGAAAAGGTTACATAATTTAGAACTACATAATTTGTATTCATGTCCAGATATTATTAGAATAATTAAATCAAGAAGACTTAGGTGGGCAGGCCAAGTGGCACGAATGGGAGAGGAAAGAGGAGTTTACAGGATTCTTGTTGGGAAACCTGATGGTAAGAGACCTGTAGGAAGACCAAGACGAAGATGGAGGGACAACGTTGAGATGGACCTAAAGGAAATTGGTAAGGATGGAAAAGAGTATATAGATCTTGCTCAAGATAGAGACAGATGGAAGGCCTGTGTTGCTGCAGCCATGAACCTTCGGGTTTAAGAAGGCTAGAGAGTTAGTTAGTTAGTTAGTTAGGGCACTAACAAAGTAAATGGAATGAGAGAATTGTGTTTTATTTTCCACCCAGCTTTATTTGAATTCCTTGATAAATGTGTGAAAAATTTGCCTCAGGGCAAATGCCAATGACATTTGGTTTAATGCAAGTTGCAATTTTTCACATCCCCGGAGAAAAATTCAAGCAGAATTCATGGAGAATTCCCAGAGCTAATAATTCACGCATAATTTCAGGAATTCGAGGAATTCCCAGTGAGTAGCAACCCTGATATAATGAAAAAAATATAACCCAGGAAATTTCAAGTAGTAGTCTTTCTTCTTGCATAGCAATGAATCTGGATGTTCTGAATCAAAAGTCGTGGAATAGTACTTGATGAGGTAATTATTTACAGAAAAATTTTAGAGTTTAGAAACACAGGTATTGTATATTCGCAATCTAAAGAATTTCTCCTTTAAAACGATGTACATCACATTGCTCTCCACTGCTATATAATTTTGACCATCAAAGTTGACATTTTTATGGAATTGCTCCGACACTTTTCTGGATTCTGGACATCCTGAAAATTTTGCACACTGACTAATTGCGATTACCTTTGCAACAGCATTGCTACTTTCCAGATCATTTTTTAACAATATATGGATGAAAAGTCTTCAGTTTGCCATGCTAATCAAATGGATGAAGTATATGCATACTGTTGAAAATAAATGAAGACAAAATTATAAAAAACACATTTACACAAAATATCAATGGTGAAAATGTGATATTTTATCTTTCCTAATCTTGGGAAGTACAAAAACAATCCAATTCCTTGATATTTAACGAGCTTTTACATAATTCCCCAACTTTTCCACTCCTGAGTTGATTTTCTGGACGTTTTGAGATTCTCTAGGATTTCCATGTCAATGGAAACCTTGTAGGTGCAAGAATTTAAAGGGGGCCTTTTACCTCCAAAACATCAGAAAACAGGAAGAGATGTAAGCTGTCCCCTTTGCCGCTCAACTCATCACTCAGCTCCCCAACATCACACTTCTCAACAAAGGTTCGATGAGACGACACCAGATCAGGCTGCAAATGGATTGAGAAATGTTATAACATTAGCAGTTTTGTTACTATATACTTAAACATAAAGCTGCAAGTAGTAACATTAACCCTTAACTACTATGGACAACTACTGTGGTGGGGTATGTGAGACTGCTGTATTAATTTGAACTGTACACTAGCTGTTTTGCTATTTTCAATTTCTGACACATTTCATGCAACTTGACATGGTTATAGAAGAATATTGTAAACCAATTTTCAATTAATTTTGTTTAGTTGAAGAAACAATGTAATTTATGCAAAGAGGAAGAAAATCAGTCAAAAACAAAAACAATGGCTCCTTTATTTTTTTTAAAAAACCAAATTCTTAAAATTTCTAATTTTTATGTTGTCAGAAGAAAGGTACTATAAAGTAGTATGTAATACAGTAGAACCTCGATTTTACATCTTTCAAGGTACTAAGCCAGAAAAACTTAAATGCCGGAAAATGTAAAATCTAGGAAAATTTTATGACACTTTACCCTGTTTGGACCATCAGAATTGAATGTGTAATGTAGGGAAAATGTAAATTCCATGAACGTAAAATTGGGGTTCCACTGTATTTTTCTGAAATTGGAAATGAGTTTTGACCCATTTGAAATACAATGTAGCAAAAAACACACGTAACTACTATGGTATGTTGATTAATGAAAAATCAAAGGCAAGACCTCATGATCTTGACAGCATGTAGCCAGCACCCCGACTGAAAAGTATGGAGAAGGGTCCACTAGTGGTTGGAGGTGCGAGAAATAAAGTAAAAGATAAATTCAGCGTGGCCTGAGAGACTGTCTATACGAGTTAAGGGTTAATGTAGTGAGGCATGTTATGCAGTGCGGATTCAAATCACAACCAAGGCAATAATGATTACTTAAGTCATCTAGCAGAAGAAAGCTAAGTTGTATCAGTGTTGGAAAGTACAGGTTGGAATTTAAACACCAAGATTGGCTTACACTTTACTTGAACCAGGGCATCTTGCAGGATCCACAACGATGTCTTGCCCCACCCTCAGTCTAAATATCCTGGATATTATGCAAAAGACATAACTTTCATTATTTTAGGGAGAAATGGATTTTGTGATTCTATAATTATAAATAAAATAATTACCCATGGCTCGACAACCATTGAAGGGCCTAGGCCGATCTCCCGACTGCCAGTCTTCCTTCCACAATCCTACCTAGAGGGGTGTGGAGATCTTCAACTGGTAATGGGGTGACGTGGGGTCAGCACGTCGAACCCCCAGGCATTATAAGAGATTTCCGAGACCGGGTAACGGCTCAGCTCTAGCTAAAACTGTACTGTATGTGACTGAGGTGAAAAGCTGAGGCTGTAAAGGGACCCTCAGCACACGGCAGGACAGCACAACTCCTTGGCCTGCAGAAAGCAGTTACCAGGGTGTAAAGTGACGGTGATTGGGTTCCAAAACTGGGGTGGCAAGGTGCCAAAACTGGGGAGGCAAAGACAGTATATTTCCCTTTGTAGGTCAGGTTTAGCAGAATGCAGGGGCAAAAGTTACAAAAAGTAGGGGGGGGGCAAATGCCCCCCCCCCCAATCACTTTCACTGAGGGTGTAGTATGTGAAAGCGAGGTTGACTTTTGAATGCATTACCAGGTCACCCCTTACATCTGTAGCTTAGCATGTTAAGCATGTTTCTATTGTCCCTCCTTAACAACAATTTTGACCTTTGAAAATTAAAGTTATTGACATTCATTTTACAAATTAGCACAAATGACACTAGCATATGTCGTAGGGATGGGCAGATATGAAATTTTGGCCGATACCAATAAAGTAGCGATATAAAATTTACCGATACCGATATGCTACCGATCAGATATAAAATCACAAATGATCCTTGAAGAACCTGAATAGTACATTGACCTCCCAAATAAAACTATTTTCAGGTGACTGCAATGCAAAATAAGTTGTGTACTTAGATATTTACTCTTTTACATGGAGATTATCCATACAAATTGTAACAAAATGGCAGAATTTTGCACTAAAATATCAGATATTTATGGATATATAGGACCGGTAAAATTATCGGTAATTTTACCGATAAACCAATACACCGATATGCCTATATCGCAGGGTTGGAATGTTTAAAACAAAAATGTTAAAAACACACAGCTTTGTTTTTCTTACAAATGTTTAAAACATTTAAAACAATGTGTTTTAAACATGTTTTTTTCAGACTTGTTTAAAACACATTTTGATACTTGATGTTTGATAGTTTGCAGTTACTTGCATGTTTTGTAACATTAGATTTTCATTCATTCCATGTCATTTTATTTATTCTGCACAGAAATCTGTTGAGTGGCTGAAAATGTATAGTCAGTTAACAAAGAAACATATCGTGATGAGTACCCATGGGCCTCTATAAAATGCCTGGTTATGTTTTTTTTTTCTTTAGAAGTGTTTAAAAAAATATATAATTGAATACTGTATGGATGAAACAGTTTTGTTCCTCACTTAATACACTGCACACAGTTGTCAATGTCAATATTTTGTTGCATTCATGAAAAAATGTCGTATTCCAAAAAACAAAACAAAAAAAGCTACCACATGGATAGAGTGGGGCCTGGCAACTGTGCATTAGTTGAAGCTTCTTGAACAGCCTACATGCGAGATTTAACTTTTAAGATTAACAAAAATAAGTATTTTAAGAAGTTAGTCAAGCATTTACTTTATAACTAGGAACAGAATCCTTCCTTGGATTATTAACAGATTCCATATTAATAATTATTCTTAGAAAAAATTCTTCTTGGCATTATGTTTTAAATGTCTTTTTTGTTTAAAACATGTTTTTTCGGTTCTTGTTTAAAACATTAAAAACATGTTTTAAACAACAAAAAAAACTTCTTTTTTTTCAAAACCAATTTTGCCAACCCTGCTATATTGGCTGATATTGATAGAGTACCGATTAATGTGTCCCATCCCTAAGTAGTAAAAACAATATTATTCCAACGGTGAACTTACCGGGCAGTTGTCTATCTCATTAAAAATGTTAAACATTACACGAAGCCCTTCAGCCTTCCTCTTGTCCTCATTAATATGAGTCATCACTTCTCTGATTTTGTCCAAAGCCCTGGCTAAAGCTGCATAGTCTGGATTATTCTTTGGTGTGTGCTTCAATATATCTACAAGAAAAAGGATGACATTCAGACAAAAATCATAAACTGCAACAAATACTTCTGAAATAATAATACAGATGGACCAATTTGATTTTTAAATTAGAAATTGTTGCCAATACAGATAAAGTACAGATAAAAAATTATTGATAATATGGCAAGATATTCTAGAGATCAGATCTAAGTTGCAAACGTTACTTCAAGAATTTGAAATGATTTTCACCACCTTAATGTATGTAAAGAGGTGAATGAAATGGGTTTGCTTTGATAAAGAAACTGCATACTTCGACACTTACTTTAAGAAATCAGCACATAGTGTTAATACATGTATGTTTTTATTCATAACTAAATCCTTAGCGAAATTCTTCATTAAAAAAGTAGAATTAAATTACAAGCTAATTAAATCTCTATTGGATAGATTAATTGATTTGGTTTATTTTACTCTTCTGCCACTTTTGGCTAATTACGAAGATGAGCATGAGTGACGATACAATGAAATTGATGAAGGAACACTCACAAAGAACACCCATGCCCAGGCCGGGATTCGAACCCCTGGCATCATAGTCAACTGTGTTAAACACACTGCCATGGAGGTCGGTTTTATTGGATTGATAAAATTATTAGTACCGTAACATGACCAATAAACTGATACGGCTATATCAGATGACATCAAGTAATGATTAGCCTCTCCTATCCATATTAAATACTGAAAAAAAAAGTTAATAAAAAATTGGTATTTGGGTTATAGTTACAATGTTCAATGAAACTCTGTTTAGATTTTACATGAAACTAACTAACTTTCTAGCATTCTTAAACCTGAAGGTTTATGGCTGCAGCAACTCAAGCCTTCCATCTGTCCCTATCCTGGGCGAGAGCAATCCAATATTTTCCATCCTTACAGAATTCCTTTAGGTCCATCTCAACTTTATCCATCCATCTTCATCTTGGCCTTCCTACTGGTCTCCAAGGGATGGAAAAATATTTATTTACTTAGCAATATGGACCTTAGCCTTTGCAAAGCTACTCTGTAGCAACAGTCATCATACCAATATTATTTGACAGTAAAAACTTCTTACGTCACGTGCCGCCAACATACTTGTTAAAAACAGCACAATAAAAGACACTTTAAAAGTTTGTCCAAGCTTTGGATTCCATCTTGGAATAATAATCAGGGCTGGAATCAAAAGCTTGGACAAACTCTTAAAGTGTGTATTTTATCGTGCTGTTTGTGTGTTTTGCGTTGTTTTTAACAAACATCATTGTTAACAACAAATGTTTATGTAGTGGCTGAACTTCATTAATTGTTCAACATTTCAATGTATTACATGTACATTTCTCTCAAGAGCTGAGCATACAATTTCGTAATGCTCCTACAAGAGAGTTCTTATTTCTACACTCAACATGTGAAGCGTACCATTGAGCAAGAGGCTAACACTCGGGAGCCTCTGCACTGGACGGATGAGCAGGTCTTGTAGGGTCTCCCTTCCGCACTCTGGCTTTGTCTGGCAGACTTTCAGGAAAGCGTGGAAGCGTGGCTTTGTCTGGTCACATCTCGCTAGAGTTTCCTTCATGTCTTCGAAGGAATTCACAAACGGGGGATACGCTGTAATTAATTTATCTGCCTGGAAGAACAATCAAATAATAGCATGGAATATTATAGTAAGAACAGCAGTTGAAATAATTATTATGGTTAACAATTTTCATTCCCAAAAATCGCAATATGAGGCATTTTGTTTTTGACGAAAACAAGAAATGTTAAATAAAACATTGTAATGTTAATTTCTCATGTTCCTGAAATGTGTGGGGTGCATTTTCTCATCCAGTTTTGTTATGAAATAATGAGAAATGAACTGCAAAATGCAAAATAGACTCAAACATGAAACTTAACAGTTTATTTACCGACGTGACACTTTCTGAAGTCAGAATTATCCTGAGAGTTATGTAATTCACGTAAAATTGATGGGTTCTTAATTCTGCTGTAAATATTTGAGAAGCTAAAATGGACCCCTTTATACAGGAATGAACTTAATATTCTGGTATTGGCACAAATGTGCTATTAGAAGGAATGTGTATATTTGGTGTAGTAAGTGCAGTTTTTAAATCAAATTTGGGATTATATTCATATTTTTAAAACCATAATGTCATTTTTTATACCGCTCTTTCACTGCTATAACAGCAAAATTTTATTTTATTTACCGCTTTTGAGCCCAAAATTGACCCCATGTGGTAAAAAAAAAAAAAAGGTAAAGTGTTCCCCTGTGCTTAGCACCACGCCATGAAGGCGTATAGGGGGTGTGAGGGTAACACCCCACACTTTCTTGATCCGGTCGTGAGTGGGGGTGATGTGATCAGCAGCATGCCCCTGACCGCCTTTACCCCCCAGGGTTTCCCCCAGGTACCCATGTTATTCGACGCTGGGTGGGCGCCGGGGCCGCTTCCAATGGTAGGAAGAAAAAATTAAAAAGAAGGGAATTTGAAAGTATGAATGTCTATTTATTTTATTCGAAGTATTATTTCACATACTTCATGTTAATTCATTTTACGAACACTGAGTTGTGATGCACGACTACTTTCTACAAATTTTCGAATGTACATGATCGCATTTTGTCAGCAACAAGGCACTGTACTTTAAAATAAAGTATCTTTCCACTTAGATCCTCATAGGAACAAATAGTTAAGTGCATAAAGGAAGTTATTTACACCTTGAAAAAAAATATATACACTGAATAGAACCAAAAACTGGTTAAAATATGCTAAATCACATTGAAGCACCTTAATGCAAAAAGGTAAAAGTTTCCCATGCATATGCCAAGAAGGCATATTTAGAAGATGTGGGAGTAGGGCCCCACGCAATCTCCATCTCAGCAAATTTGGAGGTGATGTGATCAGCACCATGCTTTGGCTGCCCCCCCCCCATGTCACATTGATTTGAGGCTAGGTAAGCCCCAGAGCCACTTTATGCAGAGACAAGGCCAGAAAAATTCCAAGCTTATATCACCCACCCTGGGTCTCCTGTGTGGATAATTGATGCTCTACCAACTAGACCACCACGGCTCTCCTTAATTTAGATTTTGTAACATGTAGAGAAATAAATATAGTCATGAAAATCTTAGCGCTACTAATTACAATGCAAATGTGCACTTTGTGTGCAATTTTATAGCATGTTATTTCGTAGGCTGAAAAACATTACTACACACATGATTAGAATTGTTTGATAAAATTTGACTTATCATAGCTTGAATCTTGCTTGCTATGCCAGTGCCCTATGCAATAAGCTACTGAAGCAACTTCCATCTTACATATAATGTGGCAAATTAAGGTTAAATTAAAACTCAGAATATGAATGAGTGTATGACATTTATTAAAATTTTTAGACAAGTGACACTTGTTTGTAAGCAAGGAACTCTGCAACCTGGTATGCCAGTAAAACAAGTTCCCATGGGAACTACATTGAAAAGAAAAGCTGGCATTTATCCTCTTGTCAAAATGCCATTCCTTTTAATGGAACAGCAGACCTTATTTTTGGACTACTACTCGTATAATTACAAATCAATGTTCAATATAACACAATATATAAATGCTTAAAGTTAGAAAAAAATCCAAATAAATTCTTAAATCATACTCACGACTTTCATGTATATGTTTCCTAAACTAAATCCTTCCTTCCAATGTGAAGCTGACCACTTTAATTCATCGAGAATCTCTTTATGCACCTCATATATTGGTGGAATGTCACCAAATATTTTCTTGATCTCCGTATTGTTTAGCAGAGGGCCCCCTGCACCACTCCCGTCTTCTAACTGGTTCTTAAATATCTGAGAGAAAAAAGCACACACAACAATCATTACAAAGAAGTCTTATGTCAGATCCTGTGTTTAGAGAAACCACTTGCAATTTAAAAGGTTGTTTTTTCTTTAAGTCCAATTCATGCACAGCAAGTTGAATTGGGACTGGACCTACAGTTTGTAGTGGGATCTGAACCACAATATGCCTCCACTGTAGACAGAACCAGAGAACCCTTCATAGTGTACCAATATGGCAGTTTTATAATCACCTCTTAGAACTAGTGAATTTCTGCATTCTCCAGAGCTAAAATGAAACTCCGTGCAGAAAAACAGCAGTATAACAGTTGGGCTGAAAAGTTCATAGGCTAACATAGTAAAAAATATTTTTTTGACAAAATTCGATTATATTATTCAATATAGTTGCCTTCGAGGGCGATACAACGATTATAGCGGTCATACAATTTTTCGATGCCATTTTTATAGTACGATTTCTCTTTAGCCTCAAAATAGGCCTCAGTTTCGGCGATTACCTCTTCATCAGTGCTAAATTTCTTTCCAGCGAGCATTCTTTTAAGGTCTGCAAACAGGAAAAAGTCACTGGGGGCCAGATCTGGAGAATATGGTGGATGGGGAAGCAATTCGTAGTCCAATTCATATAATTTTGTCATCGTTTTCATTGATTTGTGACACGGTGCATTGTCTTGATGAAACAGCACTTTTTTCTTCTTCAAATGGGGCAGTTTTTTCGTGATTTCATCCTTTAAATGCTCCAACAATGCTATGTAATAATCGCTGTTGATGGTCTGGCCCTTTTTAAGGTAATCGATGAATATAATACCATGCGCATCCCAGAATACTGATGCCATAACCTTGCCAGCCGACTGTTGCGTCTTTCCACGCTTTGGATTCGGTTCATCACGTGCAGTCCACTCAGCTGACTGTCGATTGGACTCTGGAGTGTAGTTATGGAGCCATGTTTCATCCATTGTAATATATCGACGGAAAAATTCGTGTTTATTACGGTTGAATATCGCTAAACATTGCTCCGAATCATCAAAACGTTGTTGCTTTTGATCGATTGTGAGCACGCGCGGCACCCATTTTGCACACAGTTTTCGCATGTTCAAATATTCATGCACAATATGTCCAACACGTTCCTTTGATATTTTTAAAGTCTCAGCTATCTCGATCAACTTCACTTTACGATCATTTAAAATTATTTTGTGGACTTTTTTGATGTTTTCGTCGGTAACAGCTTCTTTGGGGCGTCCACTGCGTGCATCGTCTTCGATGCTCATTTCGTCTCGTTTAAATTTAGCAAACCACTTCTCAACGGTTGATTTTCCTGGTGCAGAGTCCGAATAATGTTTATCAAGCCAAGCCTTGGCTTCAACAGTATTTTTTTCCGCCAAAAAGCAATGCTTTATTAACACACGAAATTCTTTTTTATCCATTTTTTCACAATAACAAAAGCTGCTTCACTCACAATGCTATATCTCACGAACTAATTATCCGGCAGCTGTGAAATTTATACACGTATCTTTTGAAGGTTAGTACTAAGTAAAAATCACATGGATTTAATTCTAGTAACGCCATCTATGAGTCAGCCTACGAACTTTTCAGCCCAACTGTTACAGAACAAGAAATGAACAGACAGTATAAGTCTGTTGTTACAGAATCATTATAACACTCTTAAATTCCTCTCATTTACAGTATATTCCTTTTTCAGTGGATATCACTTTATCCGCTGTTATAATGTTCTATCTAAAAGTTAAAAAGCAACGTGAATTGCATTAAAATTAGAGCAATACAAATACCAATACATTGGTATCAACTAGGAGTTGAATTTTTTTTGTTGGGATGGGAAATTTTTTAAATCGACATTCAGGATAGGAAAATTTTGCAACTTTGTACGTAAAGAAATTTTTGGTACGGGAAATTTTCAAAATTTCCTAATGCTCTGAAAATAATGAATTCTACGTCATTTTTAACTTGTTATTTTTTTTTTCACTAACAGGGTTGCTACAATCGGCACCAAATTTATTGGGTGCTACAATCACGTGCATCTATCCTTTAGGCTAAGGTAACAGAGGTACATTATTTCACCATAACAGATCTCCACAATATAAAAACAAAAAAGTTCATAAACCATACACAATTTTTCATTTTCTGGCAGATTTATAGTGTCACAGAAAATGCTGCTTGCTTACATTTATAAGTACACAGCATCTGGAGAAATTTTTGTTGCATATAGGAATTCTATAGGAAATGCCAACAAGACTAAGATCTATAAAATAATAGATGATAACTTCATTTTCACCAACCATTCCGATAATTATGATCATATTATCAATGTACTTTATAACTCTTTTCAGTTCTTACGGCGGGCGCTCTAGAAGCTGGCAGGGAAGTGGGGAGTGGGGAAACGACCTATCCAGCGCAACGAGACAGGCCGGTTAGAGAGAGAGAGACACTGCAGCGTTACCAGAGTAGCAAGAAAAGTGAGTTGAAATCGAAAGAACCATGAAATACAGACGTCCCATTGTTCGCGTATGGCCTGAGTATGCATATTATCCCCATCTTGTGGTCAGTAGAATACCGACAAGTGTATGAAAAGTGTATAAAAAGGTTCATTGACAAGAGACTGAAAAACAATTTGTTTACTCTGGCTGTAACTATATCTACTCTCTCCATCAGAAATCGTCTACAGTCTTTGCTCTTTTTCTACTTGAACCCCATAGACTTCAGTATCCCCCACAACAACGAAACTCCCCACTGAAAGCTTATTTGTGTTTGCAAATCAACGCGTAACTTGTTCAGTGTTGGATATTCACTCGAGGATAAGTCTTCTTATTATATCTTTATCGCAACTGTCGATTGCCTTTGTGATACTGTTCCTTTTGATTCATTTGCACGGTGATTCAAATGATGTGGAACCCGACGCCTCAAGACTGTCTTTGACTTCCCTAACAATACGCTGCACAGTTTGCGTACTCACTCCACAAGCTTCCGACACTCTATGTTGCACTTTGTGCACACTTACCAAGGGACCTCTGTTTTCTGATTCCTTTTGAAAATATTCATGAACCCTACTGATTATTTTCCTGCCTTGGCTACGAACTACCACCTTCCCGTTCGCTATCGTACGATACTTACTGCGTTGATAAACACAAAGCTCCCAATGTAACAACGAGAGTACAAATTAACGTCACATCACATACCACATACATGTTTATCGACGAAACAATGCAGTTAGGCAATACACGATGCGACAACAATTACTCCAACGCATGTTATAAAGATATTCATAAATATACCTGGTCTTCTCCAGATGGTAAAACTCCACCAGATAGATCATATTCTCATTGATAAGAGAAGGCATACTAGTATAATTCATGTTCGTTCACATAGAGGTGCTGACTGTGCCAGTGACCATTATTTAGTAATTGCTAAATTAAGAGAAAGACTCGCAGTGATAAATCATAAGCAACAAAATCTAAAAGTTCTAAAATTTAATACAGGAAAATTTCCTAATGACAGAATTAAGAAAGATTACCAAATTAAACTGTCAAATAGATTTGATGTTTTGCAGGATTTAAATGATGATGAAAATATAAATGAAACAGACGTAAATAAGAACTGGGAGCACATACGTAATGCAATAGAATCAGCAGATAAAGAAAGTATAGGATACCATAAACCAAGAAAAAGTAAGCCATGGTTTGATAACGAATATCATAATCTAATAGAAATAAGAAATCAGGCTAGACATAGGTGGTTAAATACCTCTGATGATACAAATCTAAGCAATTATAATAGAATAAAGCGAGAAGTTAACCGGATGTTTCGAAGTAAAAAAAGATATTACTTTAAAAGCAAATTTAGAGAAATTGAAACAAACAGCAAAAACAAAAATATCAGAGATTTATATTAAATGAATTTAGATAGGGGTGGCAACCTAAAGTAAACTTGATAAAAGATAAAGACTGATTTTTTGGCTGATCCAAGTTATATTTTAAATAGATGGAAGGTTCCATTTTTTGGTTCCGTGCGACTTACTCACTATCATATATAAGCATAAAATGTCTACGGCAACTTTATACTCACTTTACGTAAGTAATTTCGATTTTATGCTCATATAGATGGAAGAACTACTTTAATGATCTCTTAAATGTTCATGTAGCAGATAAATCAGAAGCAAATGAAGTTCACACAACAGAACCTTTAGTTCCAGAAATGGTGGAAATTCGTTAGTATGTCAAATTCATAAATTAATTTGTTTAATATGGAATAAAGAAGAAATCCCTCAACAGTGGAAAGAATCCATAATTGTTCCTGTGTTTAAAAAAGGTGATAAAATGAACTGCAATAATTACCGTGGAATTTCTCTACTCTCAACAACATATAAAATATTATCTAACATTCTTTTAACAAGACTACACCCATATGCTAATGAAATTATAGGTGATTATCAATGTGGATTTAAACGTAACAGATTAACTACAGATCAAATTTTCACATCAGACAGACACTTGAAAATAAGTGGAAATATAATCAAAATGTCCATCAGCTATTCATTGATTTCAAAAAAGCATATGATTATGTCAAAAGAGATAAATTATATAATATATTAGTCGAGTTTGGAATACCTAAGAAGCTTGTTAGTATGATAAAAACATGCACCAGTGAAACAGAAAGTAAAATTCGTGTGGGTATTAATATGTCTGACAAATTTACAATTCATGATGGGTTAAAACAAGGTAAAAGGTAAAAAAAAAAGGTAAAGTGCTCCCCTGTGCTTAGCACCATGCCAAGAAGGCGTATAGGGGGTGTGGGGGTAACGCCCCACACTTTCTTGATCCGGTCGTGAGTGGGGGTGATGTGATCAGCATCACGCCCCTGACCGCCTTTACCCCCCAGGGTTTCCCCCAGGTACCCATGTTATTCGACGCTGGGTGGACGCCGGGGCCGCTTCCATCGTTAGAAAAGTTCCCGGATTTGAACCGGCTGGGGATCGAACCCGGGACCTTTAGCATGGTAGTCAGACGCGTTACCGACTGAGCCACCGAGCTAAGGAGATGCATTATCTCCATTGCTCTTTAATTTTGCCTTAGAATATGCTGTAAGGAAGGTAAAAGAAACTAAAGAAGGACTAAAATTATATGCTGTGACTCAGTTGTTAGCATATGCAGATGATGTAGACTTACTGGGGGATGATGTGAATACAATTAAGAATAATGCTAAAATATTTTTCAAAACTGCTAAAGAGATAGGTTTGGAAGTTAACAGAGAAAACTAAATATATGCTTACAGGCCGAAACCAAGTGTTAGGTAATAATCAAAATCTAATTATTTATAACAACTCGTTTGAACCAGTTTCCAAATTCAAATACTTAGGAGTAATATTAACAAATGAAAATTATATCAAAGAGGAAATAAAAAGTAGACTTAATTCAGGAAATGCATGTTACTTCTCTCTTCATAAACTTTTGTCTTCTCGTTTAATATCTAAGAAACTAAAAGTTAAAATATACAAAGCAGTAATTTTGCCTGTAGTATTATACGGATGTGAAACTTGGTCCCTTACATTGAAAGAGGAACATAAATTGAGAGTATTTGAAAATAAGATCCTTAGGAAAATCTTTGGACCTAAAAGGGATGAGGAGACAGGTGAGTGGAGAAGGTTACATAATTTAGAACTACATAATTTGTTTTCATGTCCAGATATTACTAGAATAATTAAATCAAGAATACTTAGGTGGGCAGGCCATGTGGCACGAATGGGAGAGGAAAGAGGAGTTTACATGATTCTTGTTGGGAAACCTGATGGTAAGAGACCTGTAGGAAGGCCAACACGAAGATGGAGGGACAACGTTGAGATGGACCTAAGGGAAATCGATAGGGATGGAAAAGAGTATATAGAACTTGCTCAAGATAGGGAAAGATGGAAGGCCTGTGTTGCTGCAGCCATGAACCTTCGGGTTTAAGAAGGCTAGGGAGTTAGTTATGTACCTGTGAAACAGAAAGTTAAATTCATGTGGTATTAATGTGTCTGACAAATTTACAATTCATGATGGGTTAAAACAAGGAGATGCATTATCTCCATTGCTCTTTAATTTTGCCTTAGAATATGCTGTTAGGAAGGTAAAACAAACTAACGAAGGATGAAAATTAAACGGTGTGACTCAGTTCTTAGCATATGCAGATGATGTAGACTTATTAGGGGATGATATAAATACAATTAAGAGTAATGCTAAAATATTTTTGAAAGCAGCTAAAGAGATAGGTTTGGAAGTTAGCAAAGAGAAAACTAAATATATGCTTACAGGCCGAAACCAAGTGTTAGGTAATAATGAAAATCTAATTATTGATAACAACTCGTTTGAAACAGTTTCCAAATTCAATTACTTAGGAGTAATATTAACCAATGAAAATTATATTAAAGAGGAAATAAAAAGTAGGCTTAATTCAGGAAATGAATGTTACTTCTCTCTTCATAAACTTTTGTCGCCTCGTTTAATATCTAAGAAACTAAAAGTTAAAATATACAAAACAGTAATTTTGCCTGTAGTATTGTATGGGTGTGAAACTTGGTCCCTTACATTGAAAGAGGAACATAAATTGAGAGTATTTGAAAATAAGATCCTTAGGAAAATCTTTGGACCTATACGGGATGAGGAGACAGGTGAGTGGAGAAGGTTACATAATTTAGAACTACATAATTTGTATTCATGTCCAGATATTATTAGAATGATTAAATTAAGAAGACTTAGGTGGGCAGGCCATGTGGCACGAATGGGAGAGGAAAGAGGAGTTTACAGGATTCTTGTTGGGAAACCTGATGGTAAGAGACCTGTAGCAAGACCAAGACGAAGATGGAGGGATAACATTGAGATGGACGTAAAGGAAATCGGTAGGGATGGTAAAGAGTATATACAGATCTTGCTCAGGATAGGGCTGCGTTGCTGCAGCCATGAAGCTTCGGGTTTAAGAAGGCTAGAGAGTTAGTTAGTCATGTTATTCCTACATTCCGCTCATAACAAACAGGAATCAACACTGGGGCAAAACACCACCAGCAGCGCGATGAATTGGCAACACAGCAACGTGCAGAATGAGGTTCGCGGTGCAGCTTCCTCCCGTGACTGCGTAACTCTCGACTCCACTGCTAGGTGGCCTGTTCTCCGGTTGGTCAGCGGCATGTTTCCCGATTCCCACTTCCCCTGCCAGCTTCTAGAGCGCCTTCCGTAAGAACTGAAAAGAGCTATAGTTATCAATCAGATATCTGGATTGCAAGTTTACTTTGATATTTTTTCTAATATCTAGTATTATAAAATTGAAAATTTATTACAGAAATTCGAAGGAACCATAATTTTGTACAAGATTGAGAATCATAAGAATGAAACAAAAAGTTTCTAAACTGAATCTTTTTTGGGAGTGAACTCTCAAGCACTGAATCCAGAAGTGGAAGTGAACTGCTTGTTCATTTTGCAACTTTTCCTCTTGCAGAATCCAAAATGCACATAAATTCCAGACGATCTGCAAAATTCCCTGACATTTCCCTCATTTTTCCCTGACATTTTCCTGCTTTCTAGATGCATGACACTGAACAATTTCCAAGAAGGTCCAGACACTTACAATGCAGAAAAGATTGAGAATTAACCACTTTTAACCTTTAGTTGAAATTTGTCCCAGATATGAGACGAGAAAAGTAAGTGCCTGGTCGTAATTTGGTGCAGATATGCACCATGCAGGTTTAGATACTATTATTGAGGGTTTGCCACACTTATATTTGAATATTGAGGTGGGAACACTGACAGTCCTTTCCAGAACTTCTCCCTTCCAACATGCCCATGACACGTATTCAAGTCCTGAGTTGACAGAAGCAATAAATGCTTGGTATTTATGATGCTGTTTTCATTCAAGCTTAGATGCTGTGACTCACCAGAGATAAGGCACACGGTCGGTCATCTTTGTTCTTGAATTTTTGGAGCTTGCTTGCAACAGGAGGTCCTGCTAAAGTGGATTGGGGAAGGGAGGGGGGGTCAGATTTCTGTCACCTCTATGCTATAAATAGAATGCAGCTGGAAGCTAGGAAAAGCATGGACAAAACAAAGCTGGATTGAAAAGGCTCCCCTGCACTTTTAGGAGAGACCTCACCAGAATTTTACATGGTTGCATGCGCTGATGTTCTAGCTGCAAAACAAAAGTTATCCAAAGTAGATTGGTCCCATAGTGTCCGAGTGTTAACAATTTTATGAGTAATATGCATATTGGCTATTCTTTGTATAAAAAAAAACAAAAAAAAACAAACAGATTTACATTTTGGCTCATTATTCAGATTGTATTGCACCCACAAACATGAAACAAGTTTCATTCTGTTGCAAAAGGTCCATTCGTTGAAAAAAAGGCAAAAGTTCGGGTTTTGTTCCCAAAATAGCTGGAGAAGAGGGGGGCAAACTCCACATTTTTATGTTTTTTCATTGACATTCGAAGGATGCTACCCCCGCCCTGTGGTTGGGGCTTCCAAATTTTACAAGGTTGCATGTGCTGATGTTCTAGCTGCATAACAAAAGTTATCCGAAGTAGATTGGTCCCATAGTGCCAGAGTTATTACGATTTTTCTCCATTAAGTATACAAATTTAAATTTCGCGCTAAAAACCATCGGCGACACTGGGCTTGCTTACGTCAGACCCGCGCGGTGTACTAAAGTTAAAAATGACCATTTTGAATTTCCCGACTGTTCGAGATTTTGAAAAGTTGGGAAGTCATTTCCCGAAGTCAGAATCTGAAAGGGATTTTTTTTTCCTGTTTCTGGTACCAACTTTTCAGGATCCCACACACCCCTACTGGTGCTGGTATTCTAAAGGAATACCAATTGGAATTTATTGACCCATATCAGCAGATACTTTGATGTAATTTGGGTGTTTCACAGAGTCCAGAAAAGTGCCACACAACTTTATCACAGTGTGTGTTTAGCCTGGGAATTATGCAAATTTAATTAATTGATTTACTTTACTACTCCTATATGCCACTTTTGGCTAATCGCAAACATGAAGAAGAAGAGTGATAGGTGAAATTGATGAAGCGACCATGACAAACACAAATTAAACACAGGATTTTACTGGAAGAGAGTCCAAATGCCAAAGTCGGCAACAACACAGTCCAGGAGGAGAAGTTGACATTTGTGCCCCAAATTATTTTATTCACCATTATTGTGTGAAAAAAAAAAAGAATTTGTTGATTAAATGACAGCTCTTTTATATATGGGTCATTCCAAATCAGTTCAACCAGACCATGGTACCCACTTAAATCAAGATTGTGAGATTTCAAAAGAATCAGTGATTTAAATAACTTCAAAGAAATAAGTTATAGAATAATGCACAACTTATAGATATCAAAATCACTTTTGGTGAAAGTACATAATCTCGTAATCATTCAGAGGTATTTATTAGCCTCTTAGGTACTTGGAAACAAAATATATGTACTGAAGCCCATATGAAAGGAAAATGTAATATGTAAATCAGTTTCCTTAAAGTTTAATAATTTTCAGTTCCAAATATTTTGTGTAGAATAATATACCAAGTACCAATCATGTTTAAATTATCAGTAGAATATAAAAAGAAAAAATCTTTTACAAATTACCTAAATGTACTTATGGATATTACCACAGCCAATGGTATAATTAAATTGGCATAGCATATCTACCTGATGAAGGGAGTAGTTACATCGGAAATCATATACTCAACCAACGTAAGTACTTTTACGTATTTTATAAAAGATTTTTCTTTTTATATTCTACTGATAATTTATACTACGTGAGTAAGTCGCACCTGCACCAATCATGTTAAACAGTAAATAGTGTAATTATCATTAAGCTATAAATTAACATGGCAGCTGATAATATTTTGCAAACTATTATTTAAAAAATTCCAAATTTCAGCTGCAAAGACTGTAAAAAATATTTTACTTTGCAATTATATAGTACATGGAAAATGTTTTATTTTTACTGGAAGAAATGTTACTGAAATTATTATATAGTTTCATTAACACACTCAACGAACTTTTCCAAAGTACGTTCATATATGCACTATCAGAAACAGAAAATTGAATACTTACATACAATTTTTTTTTGCTTTAAAGTGGTTTACGTAAAACACTTTTCACATCCATATATAATCTATATTTACTGTGCCAAAAGAAAACACATACATGCAGTTTTACACATTTTTTTAAAAAAAATTGCAAACTGTGACTAAATCAAAAACATTCAATTTAAATTAAAAAATGATCACCCTGGTTTGAAGTTATATCGTCTCAGACCTAATTGAAATATTGCCAAAAAATCCATTGTTAGAATTTGTTACAATTAAAATTCAAGTTCTTTATTAATTATTGCACAACAGCAGCAGCTACACAATTTACGAAGAAATTATTCACCGAGCCGTGTGAAAAACAGTGCTGTACAGTAAAAAATAATACTAACTGTAATAATAGTATCCAAGATTCCAACATAATTTTCCTCAGTCTGCACAAGTTCCAAGAATACTTGATGCCTTGGAGTGAGTTTCTTCGGTGTATCCCCGTCTGCTTGTCCTATAGGGTAAACAACAGACCATTAGCTGCAATAATGGTAACCATACATCTGGCACACAAAAGGTAAACCTTGACCCAACGTTAAGCTCAATTCTAATTTTGAAAAAGAAACCTCAACTCTCATTGCGAAAACAAAATAAAAATTATTCCATTACAAAGGAACCTGGAAAATGTGAAGTAGTTACAATGCAGGAAAATATATAATGTGGGAACACTATATATTTTGCTTTGTTGTGATCACAGGATTTGCACTCATTCTAGCAAAACAAATTCCCTGATATTTCCAGGTTTTCCAGGCAAGTTTAAAATAATTAAGTTTTAATTAATTAAATAAATACATTTTGCATTTTAAACTGCACTTGGTATTCAAGAGAATAAAGTTTATTCAACACTGTTTCAAAATATGAACAAAAGTAAACTAGAAACTCCCATCAAGAGGTTGGTTCAAGAAATATGTGAATTCCCCCTGCCCCTTACATCCTAACATGTATTAAAAAAAATCCATTTTCTTGGCCTTTTCCAGATTTTTGAGAGGAGTGTCCAAAATTCCTTCACATTTCACTGATAAGTTTATTTCCAGATTGTTCCAGAATTTCCAGGTCATTGTGAACTCTCAATCAGATAATAAAGATGTATAAAGCAGGAAATTGTAGTTTAGTAGTTCATATTGTAAATATAATAGGTATTATGAGTAATTTTCTGAAATCTGTGTTTAGGAAGTCATTTATTCACTCGTGTGTAGTATACAAAATCAGATGTTTCACGAACTTGCAAAACACAGAGATAGAGATCAAGACATTGAAAGTAAAAGTGGTAGAGTGATTAAATACTAAGGCTGAGCCGATACTGATGCATCGAGATTGGAAAGTATCGGTTGGAATTCAGCCACCAATACCAACAGATACTTCTCCAGCATTTTGGTTTTTCAGGAGGTCCGCAAAAATGATGCGCGACACTTTTACGGACTTTAATTATCCTGGAAATTATGCAAAATTCAAACTTTCTTTTCATTCTGAAGAAATTATGCAAGAAAAACTTATTTTATTTATTACATAACATCTATTCTAATATTCTGATGTAATTCTTGAATATTCTAAAGCAAATTTATTGGTAAATTCATGCATATAATTAGAGACTATTATTTATAAACCAACATTGATTAATATTTTGAAAAAAATTTAATTATTGCAATTTTCAAGTATCGGTATCGGTGGAATCTGTAAGAGTATCGGTGTCGGTTCAAAGTGGTATCGATTCATTCCTATTATAAATTCCTATCATTAAACATGAATCAGTAACAACTGGTCAGCTGCAAAGAACACTTGAAATAAAGTGAAAAAATCACCAATAAAACAGTGTTCATATTTTGGGAAATGAGACGTGGTCGTAAAGAATTACAGAGTAACTTAGTACTCAGGTTCTCCACAAAGCAATTAGTTTGTTATGTTAACTTCAGTGCCCACTGACACAATCCCGGAAATTAACAGAACAAACTCAAAGCAGTGATGATATATAGTGGAGACTCGATTTTACGTTTTTCAGGGGACGAAGCTCAAAAAACTTAAAATGCTGTAAAATGAAAAATTGAGAAAACTTTAACATTTTGCTTTGTTGGGACCAACAAGATTGAATGTAAAGTACGTAAAAAGTAAAGTGCTCCTCTGTGCTTTGCAGACACCATGAAGGCATATCGGGGGTGTGGTTAGGGCTGCACACTTTCTTGATCATTGCCAAAGGTGGGGGTGATGTGATCAGCACCATGCCACTGGCTGCCTTTAACCCCCAGAGCACTTTATACGACACTGGGTGGGTGCTGGAGCTTCTTGAACAGGTGGAAAAAATCCAGGTTCTCCACCACAAGGGATCGAACCTGGGTCTCTTGCATGGTAGTCAAACACCTTAACGACTGAGCTACCGCGGCTCTTTTAATGTATAGTACTGTAAAAATCCAGGAACGTAAAATTGGGGTTCCACTGTATTTATTACTTAAAATGTATCACAAATGTTATAATAATGTGTATTGTGTGAGGTTGTCTTCAAATTCAAAATTCTCTGATTTTAAAAGTGATTCCCAGCATAATAGTTGTAGACTATGCTGTAGAGAATAAACTAACTCACCATCTTCACGATGATCGGGACTTGAAGTACAGTCAAGAAATGAACCGCTCATACTGAGGTAACCAACATCGCTGATGGAAGATCTCCGCCTGTGAGACACCGGAGACTCATTCTGAACAGATCGTGAAATGTTCAATCGTTTCCTCTTTCTCTTCCTCGAGGAGGAACCAGAGTCGGAATGAGTTCCGACTGGGCTAATAACATCTGCCTGCTGAAATAAGCAACATGCCGAACTAACTTCTATATACAACTATAATTAACTATGCACAAATCCATAACATAACATGAACACAATAAAAGAATGATTTCCTTTTACAGTAAAAAAAGGTATAAAAAACTTACGTGAGTGAGTATAATAGTTGCAGACGACGTTTCGCGAAGCTACGCTCCGCTTCAAGGATTAGGTAAAAGAGGGTGTTTGGATATGGAATTTGAAATTACATGAAGATAAAAATGCCATGAGGCTAAGAGATAATTCTAAAAGAACGGTGTGCCCATGTTACCATACAGAATGAATGACTACTGTAGCGTACGAATGCTACATCCCCCCAATGAGAACTCCACACATTCCGATGCAGCGCGAGTCACTTCCGGCATGACATGGAATTTAACAGACTCTTCACTATTTTTTCCCTACTGTTTAAACAAGTGAATCCAGGCCTCATTCAAGTTACCATCATCCCTATTTAGTTTTTCCCCCTATCAACACAAATATTTACCTAATCCTGGATTTTTTACATATATGATGAAGAAATTTACCTAATCCTGGATTTTTTACATATATGACGAAGTATTTTATGTACTGAAAAGAGACCTGAAGAAGCGGACCATAGCTTCGCGAAACGTTGTCTGCAACTATTATACTCACTCACGTAAGTTTTTTATACCCTTTTTTAGTGCAAAAGAATATATTTAGTGAGTAAATGCACAGATTTCCAAAATGTACATATATATATAAAAGAATGATTCTCACTATAATTATTTTATAGTTAAGGTAAACAGTGGAACCTAAATTTTATGGTTATCAATGGACCAAGCTGAAAAAATCTTAAAATTTGGAAACATGTAAAATCGAGGAAAATTTTATAACATGTTGGGTCCATCAAGATTGAATGTATAATGGGGGAAAAAGTAAAATTGAGGAACGAAAAATCTGGGGTTCCACTGTATATAATACATAATAATTGCAAATTGTTCCCATCAAAATATTTTATTTTTATTTTTTCTTTCTCATGTTATTATCTCAAATAGAAACAAGCAAATGTATTGTCATAATATGAAAATTATGCTTAAAGAAATATAGCACCAATGAAAAATTGACAAACTTAAACATAACAGTTGGGCTGAAAAGTTTGTAGGCTGACTCATAGATGGCGTTACTAGAATTAAATCCATGTGATTTTTACTTAGTACTAACCTTCAAAAGATACGTGTATAAATGTCACAGCTGCCGGATAATTAGTTCGTGAGATATAGCATTGTGAGTGAAGCAGCTTTTCTTATTGTGAAAAAATGGATAAAAAAGAATTTCGTGTGTTAATAAAGCATTGCTTTTTGGCGAAAAAAAATACTGTTGAAGCCAAGGCTTGGCTTGATAAACATTATTCGGACTCTGCACCAGGAAAATCCACCGTTGAGAAGTGGTTTGCTAAATTTAAATGAGGCGAAATGAGCATCGAAGACGATGCACGCAGTGGACGCCCCAAAGAGGCTGTTACCGACGAAAACATCAAAAAAGTCCACAAAATAATTTTAAATGATCGTAAAGTGAAGTTGATCGAGATAGCTGAGACTTTAAAAATATCAAAGGAATGTGTTGGACATATTGTGTATGAATATTTGAACATGCGAAAGCTGTGTGCAAAATGGGTGCCGCGCGTGCTCACAATAGATCAAAAGCAACAACGTTTTGATGATTCGGAGCAATGTTTAGCGATATTCAACCGTAATAAAATTGCTTCCCCATCCACCATATTCTCCAGATCTGGCCCCCAGTGACTTTTTCCTGTTTGCAGACCTTAAAAGAATGCTCGCTGGAAAGAAATTTAGCACTGATGAAGAGGTAATCGCCGAAACTGAGGCCTATTTTGAGGCTAAAGAGAAATCGTACTATAAAAATGGCATCAAAAAATTGTATGACCGCTATAATCGTTGTATTGCCCTCGAAGGCAACTATATTGAATAATAAAATCGAATTTTGTCAAAAAAATATTTTTACTATGTTAGCCTACGAACTTTTCAGCCCAACTGTTACCAAATATTCTATTGATTCAAACAGAATACTGCAAGGTTCCATTAATCTCGTTAACTAATGTATGAAAGCAGGTGATTTCAAAGGATTTTGCTTTGAAAAGGAAACTGCATATTTTGCAATCTACTTTACAAAAATAGAGTATATGTTTATACCAACAAAAAAAAATATTAAATTACAGGTTATTTATAGATATATCAAGAGTCCTGTCACACAGATGCTTGGTTGAAGAGACAAAAGAGTACAATGAAAGTTTGCACAGTATCTATGATTCCATTGTTATTTCTGTTTCAAAACTGGGACATTATGATGACAAGCCCTGTATGATGCGACAACCATAACCCAACAGCCCTCTCCACCAAAAACATGATAAAATGAATACTTACATCCTCAAAGACATACTTCTCCTCCTCAGCTCGCCCGTCGATTTGCACAGAGGTCCAGAACCATTCCGCTTTCACAATGAAAGGAGAGCCAGAATACTTTTCTGGAGCAGTTGAGACTGAGAGTTCGTCCATTACCTGTAAACAAACCAAAGTTGTTAACAAACATGCAAAAAAGCATGCTAATCACCAGTAGCAATTTTTACCAGAACATATCGGTGTTCATAACATGCAGTAGATATTTTAACTAGAACATATCGGTGTTCAACATGATTGTTTTCGGTTTTACAGCAATTACTTGTGACGAGCCATAAATATTACATTCTAGCAGTGCTATTTTTCTGGTGGTATGCAATTGCCGTAATGGCACCTTTTTCATACTTGCGGGGGCAAAAAATCAGCACCAAGCTGTGGCTGCCTTTACTTTGCACTTTCTTCATGTTTTCATAGGAAACTGACTTAAGAAGAGTACTGACACCTTTCTTTCTAGAACTCGAATCTAGTATTGTTGTCTAACGGACCATATGCAAGCTAAGATGGAGTACTTCCAGTTTTATGTTTTGTTTTTGGACTTTATAATATTTTTCCAACTTCTTTTGCTGGAGATTAATATGAAGAGAAACAGGGAAACCTTTGTCATGAAGGTATTGAATCCAGTAACACCAGCATGGTGCTGATAACATCACATCCAACATGGCAGAGATCGATAGAATGTGTGGAGCCCTACCCCCACATCCCGAAACATATGCCTCATGGCATGGTGAAAAGTATACAGGGAAGTTTACCTTTGAAGCTTCTAATAACATCTCTGCTTAATTAACTCCATAATGACCAAAATGTCATTTACCATGCCCCCCCCCCCCCCCCGAGACCTTCAATTAGTCCATTTTCTTAAAATTATAATTAAAACTATTGTTATATTATTATTTTACATCAAGTTTTAGTCTCCTTAGCCTATCACAAAGATGACAATCATGAAGGGACACCCATGTCCACACACGGACTTCCAGTACTGAATGTACTTCGCTGCTCCTATGTTTCAGATCCTACCTTACTGTTTTATGAAGCTCATGTGTTCTTAAATTGTTGCGTTATCCTAACATTAGAATGAAATACTCTTCTTTAAGACAGTCATATTACTATGGAGACACTGAAAATTATTGTCAACACAAAAAATACAAACATTTATGTAAATCTACTAAAAAAAATAAGACACTTGAATCATTGAAACTGTTTAATTGAAAATGAATACAACATCAATAAGTACAAAGTCATCTGGCATCTAAAATAAGCTCCAATCTATATTTATTCTTGTTAAAGCTTGGCTCACGCCACATCATAACATTAAAAAAGGCAGCCACCCTGGAATGTTCTAAAATTATACTCCAATATTTCAGCAAGTACAAGCGCCATTTCAGTTTAAATATGTAGTTTTACAACCTTTCAACCCTCCTATAGATAACTGTCTTCATATTTTTAACATCACCAACTCCATAAGTAGGTGCTCCTGTTTAAATAGACCTGAAGAAACCACATCATCTTGGTGAAATACTGGAGTATAATTTCATGACATGCCAAGGTGATTACCTTTTTTAATATGCTTGCTCCCAAGTAAGTGCACTAGTAACATATATGAATATAAAAAACACAAGTAATTCAAACTACCTAGCAAAACAGACAAAGGAAGAAACTACTTACTAGTTCAGAAGAAATAGTTAGAGTACAACAGAAGACAAGTTCTTTACTTTACTGTGTGTGTGATTATATCTGGTTCTTTTGCAAGCATGGTATGTAACAGCTTTGTGAAATGCAAATAGTGAAGAATGTCTAATTATAACTATCCAAGACACAAAGGATGCTAACTAGTCTCTTTTCAAACAAGGACATTCCCCAATCACCACTGCACACCTAGGCCTGTACACGGGGTAACCTTTTGCAAGTATATCGCATTTCAAAGAACCACATCAAAATTCACAATTACAACTGATTAGACTAGCTTAGAAACCCTGAATCAGCATTCAGGAACCATTTTTGAGAATAGTACATTAATACATTGAGATATAATGATGGACATGTTCGCAACAACTTGGTGTGATATCCTCACATTTATGCTCTTTCCTCTCAACTGATTTAGCTTGGATATAAATGTCAGATTCATCCCTTTTCAGTTCTAAGTTTCTTATTCAGATACTGGGAGGGAAGGGGGGTTTAGCAGATAGACTTGACCCTTTTCGGACGAGGGACAGGCATAAAAATTCCATTGTGAATGGCATTTTTGGAAACTACTCACTACTATTTCCAGCTATCTCACATCAGTTTGTGACCTATTTACTTACTTCCCCTCGTACATACACACACGCAAGCCACACAGAATCATTATTAGCGTTTGGTTCTTTGAAACTTGATATTTTCTTTTTTTTATACTTAATTTTTGACATAGCTGTATGGTCCATCAGAGCCTAAATCCACTAATGACTACTTCAAATGCCAACTACCTACAGGGCTACACAAGCACATGGACAGACATGCAGCAAACAACTTATGTACCGGATCAATAAAACTTTCCTCTTGAAGTTTGCAACGTTTCCTACTCCTCCCACATTTTGAATGGGAGATTGGAAGTGGTAATAGGGGAATCTTAAAGGAAGGAACAGTTGAGTTCAAAACTCCCAACACCTTACGAGGCAGCATATCAGCCTTCAAAATGTCATATGCCTCACCGCCTTCCACTACCTGCAAGACAATATCTTTACCCTTAAAAATTAGCAGAGCATTAAAATAAAAAGTTACATGGCCATCAGTCATGACAACTATATTTTTCTCAAAGTTAAATGGTGATACTACAATATGATATTTCCCGGAGAACATAGCACCTGTAATATGTGGAAACGTCATTAGATGGCAGTGTGATGAACGGTTATTGTACAGTAGCTGGTGGTAATTCATTGTTGAGTCAACCATCATTCCACGGCATGAACAGCATTTGTGCATTGATTCATTTATTTGGTATTTTAAGTCCACTTTATGCACAGTAAGACTAATTGGGATTAGACCTAAAATTAAAAGTGGGATCCGAACCACTATGTGTCTCCACAGGGTATCAAACCCAGGACCCCTTGATTAGAAGATGATGCTATTACTGTGCCATCGGGAGGCCCTAGCATTTGTGTATCATAATAGCTGTTCTTTGGGGGAGAAATGCCAGAGAATGCCACAGAGGGGTCATTGAAACTTTAGGGAATAGTGTCCTACCACCTCTTCTGCTCATGTAATGTTGATGTATGCTTTCTGGCTTGGAAACACAAGTGGCAAGGTGCTATCTCTAAAGATATTTTTCTTGCTTCCCTATCCTAGACCTGGTACACATGATCTGCACTGTTAATAAAGGGTCTTTCATTAAGAGTGATACTTTATAAAATTGTTATTTCCAGTTTCTAATATATTTTTTTTTGTGCTTCCAGGTGTGAAAATATCCAGCAAAATTTGCAGTTTCATCATGCAGCGACTCACGCTTCCTGAACGTTTAGAAATCATTAAAAAAATTTACCCAAGTGGCAGTGGGTGCTCATCGTTTGTTCACCAGAGAATTGGGTCGCCATCACCGTTTCTCTATTCAGGCTATACGCTGCACTGTTGCCAAGTTTGAGCGGGATTTCACTCTACACGACCAGAAGCCACCAAGAAGACAACACAAAGCACAAAGTGAGGACAATATCGCAGCAGTAGCGGCCAGTATTGAGGAAGAGCCGAATGTGTAAGTTTCAAGACAATCCCAACGGTTGCGGCTATCTGAGACATCAACTTGGCGAATCTTGCGAAAGGATCTGGACCTGCATCCATACAAAGTTGTATTGACTCAAGAGTTGAATCTAAACGATCACAGATTGCGTCGTGAGTTCGCTGATTGGGCCGTACAGCAGTTGGAAGCTGATCCTGATTTCAGTGGAAAAATCATCTTCTCAGACGAGACGCACTTTTGTCTTAGTGGCTTCGTCAATATGCAAAATTGCCGTTATTGGAGCGAGAAGAACCCACAAGTGGTCCATGAGGTGTCATTGCATTCTGAAAAACTCACTGTGTGGTGCGGTTTATGGTGTGGCGGCATCATTGGACCTTATTTCTTTCGAGATGATGAGAGAAGAACTGTTACCGTCAATGGCAACCACTACAGATCCATGTTACGTGAATTTCTGTGGCCAGACCTTGAGACCATAGATATTGAAAACCTGTGGTTCCAGCAGGATGGCACTACCTGCCACACAGCTGATGCTACGCTCGATTTGCTGAGGGAGAAGTTTGGCGACCGGATCATCTCAAGATGTGGATGTGTGAAATGGCCGCCTTGGTAGTGTGATTTAATACCCATGGATTTTTTTCTTTGGGGCTACATCTATGCTGACAAGCCACGAACTTTGGAACGTTTGGAGGCGAACATTCGTCAGACTATCGTAGACATAATGCCACTAATGTTGGACAGAGTGATTAACAATTGGAGCTATCGTGTGCGTCAGTGTGTTCAAAGCCATGGTGGACATTTGAACGATATTTTGTTCAGAACATAACTGCAATGTCTAAGCTTCTAAATAAAGCACAATTTACTTGGATACGTTGAGTGGTTTATTTTTTTAAAAAAATTTAGAAAGTATCACTCTTAATGAAAGACCCTTTATATTCCACAGAACCAAACACTGCCCTCTTCCATTTGTATATTTCGGACTTTCATGCTGGTCCCACCTTCTCAAGGGGAAAAAATAGTTGCCCTGACTTATGGCCCAACCCTCGTATATGTATAAATATTAAAATTCACAGCTAATAAAATTTCATTTATGTAAGAATAGGTAGAAAATCAGTTATATAAAGGAATTTAGATGAAAATGTTGGACATCAACTCTTGGAACAGAAAAACTTTGAAAAATTGCATGCAATGAATAGTATACAACCAAAGCATTCTAATAAAAAAAATCAAGTTGAAATATAATAATCATAATTACAATAGTAATCGAGTGAAATAATGCTAGTAATAAGGCAGCAAGAAAAGAAAGAGAAAATGAAGAGTGAAATTTGTGTTCAAACTTGTAATATGTGATAGGTATTGGTTATACAAATAATTTTCACAAGTGTGTAGTGCTAATTAAGAATTAATAGTCTTAACATGAAGTCTGATTCTTAGTTTTCTCAAATATAAGCTGCATCCCACGTTTTGGTCCGATTTTGGGCAAAAAAGTAAAAAATGCAGGTTATACATGCATAAATAAGGTAAATTTCCCAACCATTAATTGACGTGACATACTTTAAATCTGTTATCAGTATATGAGGTTTGTCCAGAAAATCCCCAAACATCTGAATTAGCTAACAAGAGGTACTTGCACAATGCATCTGATACTACAATGTAGAGGCAATGCTGCCACATAGCCTAGGAAAAACCACAATGTGATAGTGTGATTAAGTTATTGTACAGGGTCTATCTGTGATAACAAATCCGGCAATTTCTGTTCCAGTTAAAATGCCCAATATTCACGAGCAACGAATCTGTGTGAAGTTCTGTGTCAAATTTGGGAATGAAGCTTTACATTGAACTCACACATACAAGTAATGGAAATGTTATTTTTCTTTTAAAATGCTCAAACTTATAGTTGATGCAAAACAAATTCCCAGGCCTTCCAGGAAGTCTTAAAATAAATTTCACTCTCCAATTTCAACTTATGACTTTTTCAGTCATAGGTTGAATTTGCTAATTTTTCCAGGTTTCTTAAAGCCATGATTACTATCAACACCCAAAATAATGAATGAGAAAGTGATGCTATCAGATCTTTGGTTATTAGTATTCTGAGGGTGTTGTGCACAACAAATTAATACAAGTATTAGCTTCAAGTAATGCAATGTCTTCATGAGGAAATGATCTAATTGTGAGAGGAAAAATTGATCGATGCTGCATTCAGACAATGTGACTGTGCAAATTGAACTGTTAACACATTGGGGTCTCACGATGGGAATAGCCCGCAGTGCACTTAAATACAATGTGGACGAACGACGGGCATAGCCAATCCTGCGGTATGCAATCGCTTTGCCGATTAAACTACGGGCTATGTTTGTACTTCGTCTCATGTGAGTGTTCATTCAAGCCCCTCTGTTCAAATTCTGACTGATAGGTGACTCATGTGCTATTTTTATCTTGTACCTGCGACTGTGTTCGGGTTGATGTAGTTGCATTGTTCAAAATGGTGTCATTAGATCCAGACTGCGTAGCGGAAATTCTGCATGAGGATTCCACCTCAGAGTTTGAAGTTAGCGACAATTTTGATGATGCAGATGAATTTGAAGATTTGGAAGGTAGGTTATATTCGTAATAATTAATTGTTGACAATATAAACAGTGTTGCAAACTCTAGTATTTCATGAATGAAGTGAGAAGAGGTAATTTTTTTGGGTCTATTCATCTTGCCTCTTGCTTCATTCTCCTACATGCACTGATGTATTTTTAGTTTTTCCATTTATTATTTTGTATAGTGTATGTCCAATGAAAATTTATTTTATTTATTTAGTTTATTTATTTATTTGTTTAATTTTTACAAATGACGCAGAACCAACTGATACATCGTCTGGTCCTGTCCTGCAGCCACTTTTTCATACAAAAGCTAATTACCTGTAATTTGTAATAATTTTTTGTTATGTGCACATAAGAAGTATTCTTATGCAAGATTCAAAAGATGTATTGATAGTTTATGTAGTTAATTATTGAAATTTTCAGATTACGAACTTAAAATATCTCTATATTAACATTTGTTACAATATTGTACTTTTTTTTCACAAAACATTGCTGAAAAAAATATTTGAAAATGTCTGAAAATGAAAAGAAAATTTAACAAAATTTTTGTTCATTGAAAAGAGGAAGTTTTGTAGATTTAAGAAATGTGTGGTAAATAAAAACAAATTAAAAATATTCTTTCTATGTTTTTTTTAAAAAACAACCAAAAACCGCAGACCAGAGGTAAAAATGTTGGATTATGAGGCCAGACCCGAATGTGTTAATTTATCAGTCTTTATTGAAACAAGAGACCAAAATAGTCCAGAAAGCTAATCACTAGCAGACTTATTTATATTCCCTGAAATGTAAATGGTGTTCGAAGGCTGATGTTCTGATTGAATGAATTACGTTATTCTATGTCATTTTCCTGCCACTTCTGGCTAATTGAAAGAATGGGGATGACTGGTTTGGATTATTTTACTTTGCTCTTCTGCCACTTTTCGCTGATCAAGATGAGGATGAGTGATGCAATTGATGAAGACCCATACCCTGGTCAAGATTCAACACTGAAGTCATAGCACACTGTGCTAAGATGATGATGCAATGAGATGGATGAAGGGACAATCACAAACAGATATGGATGATAGAATGTAATTCCTACAGAGAATCATCCTGACTGCAGATTCAGGTGCTAGAGCCTTATTAATCTGCAAAGGCTGCTGTTTTGAGTTCCATGACCACTAAAGTGCAGCACAGTTTTTAAAAAGAAGTTTGCTAAAATGACTTGGAAGCAATGTTGACAGCAGTGCATTGCTCAGTCAAGGGGAGTATTTCAAAGACAAGGTGAAATAGCTAATAAGCAGGAAAGAATTGTATTTACAACGTTTGGGAATTTTCAAGATAGACCTTGCACTTTTGAGCATAAATATATAAAAGCATTTACTCCAGTTACAAGGAACAATACGTTCCTTTTAAATGGCATCAGACTACAAGTCACAAAACATACTTTAAATTTGGTCAGTACACATCTAGATTCATCATCAGAATGGAAAAAGGAAATTAAGAAGCAATTACAAGATTAAAAAGGGTTAAAAATAACTATTACCTAAGGATGGTCTCAAATGTCCACCAAAAAATCTCTCTTACGTATCAATTTCATCTGACACACCTGCCATTCACATTGTTTCGTCAAAGGTACCACATAAGTATTACATTTGATGGAAATAATAAAATTAAGTTTGCCTTACCACATGTGTGCATGAAGGATCGGTCATCTCCGTGTAAGTTCCCCCATTCTCAATAAGCACATCTATCATGTGCCGTCGTTCCTCTTCAGAAAACCCAAAGAAACTTATTCTCGATCCACCAAAGGGTTTCATTTTGTAAATCATCTAAAAGGAACAAAGATTTCACGCATTAATGAAAATGTTGAATGTAGCAGAAAAATATTTTATTAGTGTAAATATTAATAATTACATGATCAATAAAAATGTCATAAAACTAAATAAAAAGAGATCCTGAGTCTTCATGATGGCATAGTGGTAACATTGTCGCCTTGTAATCAAGGGGTCCTGGTGGAGACATATAGTGGTTCAGATACCAATTAACCTATCTCTGAACTAAAATATACCAGAGAAAAAGGAAAAACACAAAAAGAGTTCCCACTCATTTTCCTAAATAAAATTCTCTGATATTACAGTTACTTGAAAAGCAACATTCCAGACCACTCCAAAACAGAAACGTTTGATTTAACATGCAAATAAATTACTAGAAATAAAAACATTTTATAGGAAATGCAACTCCGAAAACACCTCCTATAGTCTATGGGCCAAGTGGCCAAAATCAAGAATTCGGTATAATTTGGGGGTACTCATTTTCCTTTATACCACCGTTACATGCTTATGAATGGATGCCAAAAAACCATGCTTGCTATCTCAAAGTGGTGGCTAAAAGAAATGGCGGATCTTGACATTTGAAAAAATAACTATATCTCTGAAACCAACGGCCTGATCTTAACGAACTTTTTTTAAAATGAAAGCTTAATATATGTTCTATATTTAATGTTATCTTCAGTTTTTCGGTAGGAGCAACCGTTAAGTAGTCAATCAAGGATTAGTAAAATATATTCGTATTTTTTACTATTAATTTTATATTTATCATTAATTTATTAATAATCTAGGCATTTGAGAAGAAAATGTTCCAAACAAACATTGTAGCATAAACGCTTATCTTTAATTTGACATATTACACTTGTTGGTTTTCACCTTAGAATTCATATAAAACAAATGAATTATGTAGTGTGTGCATCGAATTCTTCTAGCAGCATGTGTCCTTAGTCCTATTTAGTTACACGTATTGTAACTGGTATTGACTATTGAATAGTATATTATTGTTATATACATACAAAAACATTTAATAATAATAATAATAATAATTGGTTGTTATTATTATTAATAATAGTTATTTTTGTTGTAGTATTAATTAGCCATTAATTTTGTTTAATTGTTACCGATGTTCATGGAAGAATGTTATTGATTGATTGAAATTAAAATGTTGTATGTGTCAGCACTTAGGCTATTTTCACCCATCATATTGTATGAGGCCAAGCTCCTTACAATGTATAGAGAATCCACCATGTGTGTGTCTAAAATCTCATTACCCAGGGTAAAAACTGAGGCGAAACTGAAGCACTCAGCACATATATTCCTATGAGCAATACACAAGAGACCATACATACAATTATACAAAGGTACCCTCCCTGATGGCTTAGTGTAATGTCGTCACCTTGTGATCAAGCGGACCCGGGTTCGATACCCTGTGGAGGCACAAAGTGGTTCAGATCCCACTTTAAACTGTAGGCCCACTCTGGATTTTCCTATCTGTGCATAAAGTGTATTTAAAAAGAAAATCTCAAATCAAACAACACTACAAAGGGTTGTGCTGACCGTAGGTTCAGACTCCAGAGCCTCGTTGGTCTCCAAGACTGCAGTTGCCGAGGTGAAGTATGTGGAAATGAGGTTAACATTTGGGAGTGTTCAGAAGAACATCATAACATACGTGTATGCTCATTATTAGTTGTTACAGCCGAAATGTCTGCTTTCAAGAAAGTAAAGATCTGTAAAAACAGAAGTATGCATATTATATATGGGGGAAATGCATTCACCAAAAGACAGACAGTTTTGTACAGTGCTGCCGTGAGCAGAAATTTTGATTGAGAATAAAGATGCATGATTTATCGGCTGAAAAAATTCTTCGCGAGCCAATATTACGAATGTCAAGTCCTTAAGAAGACTAGAAGCAGATGCTTCATCCTCCTATTTGTTTTCTGAAAGTCCTTGCTGATAGAAGCATGCTGAGAATCCCTTGAAACGGACACTCACAGATGGACACATCGTATACATACATCAAGAATTGTGTTTCATGTGACAAACAAGCAGCATTCATATGTCTGAGAATGTACACCATATAGAGGAAACATTAAGTGAGGCTGGCACTTCCTATCGTGGCAATATAATTATTGCCAAAAATATGTCGTCTACTTGCCACAAAGGTCTAGTACTACAGTTATCCGGAGAAAGCAAGAAAATATTGCAATATCAGTTTCATGTATGCAAGTTACATACTTTGAAAAAATCGTGGGCAATTGTTCTATTCATATCTATTTCTGAAACTTTAGTGTAGTTACATTTCTAGCTTAGGTGATTTAAAATTGCAACTGTCTAAAAGGTTCCAGGCAATCTTGCTAGGAAGTATGACGACGTAATTCATGTAAAGCTTGAGAGGAGATGATGCTGTTTTTCTACACCTTTCGCATCTTCGTTTACGTGTTTAGCAGCTCCATGAATAGGAGCTACCTTAGCCAAAATGTGCTATTTTAATCAGTGCTCAAAGTTAGGGGGGATTCTTGGGAATGGTATTCCCAAAGATAGCGAAATTTTCGCAAATCATTTCCCCAGTTACCTCATTCTATAGAAGCATCCCCTCAGCTAACTCCAAGTCTCGACCAAACACCCCCTCAGCTAACATTTTTCCATTTCAAGAGCTGCTTCTAATATGATTTACATCCTCAGATAGTTTACAAGTAGCAAATCCTAAGTCAGATTTCCTATCGTACCGTCAATGCTGGAATCGATTAGGAGGAACCAAATTCTTGGTACAAGCTATAACGGAAACTTTTCTCGACAGACTCTTATATCATCATCCTTAATTATTTTGAAAGGAAGTAACTTTGAGATTCAACCCTCGAATTTCTCTGATAAAATGTATGCCATAGGTTTTACAAGCCGATTTTCTTTCTTAACTACTTTCACCAATATTTCAGGTTTATCTGATCTGAATTTGGTGTAGGCAAAGTAATAAGATTCATGATGATATGTATCTGGAGCTAAGATCTCACGTGATTTAATTGCGATGATTTTTCCTCTCTCCTCTCAATTGCAGTCCCACGCAATTTGTTATCAATTCGAAGCTCAGGAACTTGAGTAAGTGTTTCCTTTGATCTTAATATTCTATTGTATTTCCTTTCTGTGTCACACAAAACACAATTCTTGATGTATACGATGTGTTCATCTGTCAGTGTCTGTTTCAAGCGTTTCTCAGCATGCTTTGATGAACAAGCACAACTATCAGAAAACAAATGGGAGGATGAATCATTTGCTTCTAGTCTTCTTAAGGACTTGATGTTGGTAAAATTGGCTCGACACATGCGATGAAAATTTTTCAACCGATAAATCATGCATCTTTATTCTCAATCAAAATTTCTGCTCACGGCATCACTGTACGAAACTGTCTGTCTTTTGGTGAATGCATTTCCCCCATATACAATATAACTTCTCTGGTCCGTCTTCTGTTTTTACAGATTTTTACTTTCTTGAAAGCAGACATTTCGGCTGTAACAACTAATAATGAGCATACACGTATGTTATGATGTTCTTCTGAACACTCCCAAATGTTAACCTCATTTCCACATACTTCACCTCGGCAACTGCAGTCTTGGAGACCAACGAGGCTCTGGAGTCTGAACCTACGGTCAGCACAACCCTTTGTAGTGTTGTTTGATTTGAGATTTTCTTTTTAAATACACTTTATGCACAGATAGGAAAATCCAGAGTGGGCCTACAGTTTAAAGTGGGATCTGAACCACTTTGTGCCTCCACAGGGTATCGAACCCGGGTCCGCTTGATCACAAGGTGACGACATTACACTAAGCCATCAGGGAGGGTACCTTTGTATAATTGTATGTATGGTCTCTTGTGTATTGCTCATAGGAATATATGTGCTGAGTGCTTCAGTTTCGCCTCAGTTTTTACCCTGGGTAATGAGATTTTAGACACACACATGGTGGATTCTCTATACATTGTAAGGAGCTTGGCCTCATATAATATGATGGGTGAAAATAGCCTAAGTGCTGACACATACAACATTTTAATTTCAATCAATCAATAACATTCTTCCATGAACATCGGTAACAATTAAACAAAATTAATGGCTAATTAATACTACAACAAAAATAACTATTATTAATAATAATAACAACCAATTATTATTATTATTATTAAATGTTTTTGCATGTATATAACAATAATATACTATTCAATAGTCAATACCAGTTACAATACGTGTAACTAAATAGGACTAAGGACACATGCTGCTAGAAGAATTCGATGCACACACTACATAATTCATTTGTTTTATATGAATTCTAAGGTGAAAACCAACAAGTGTAATATGTCAAATTAAAGATAAGCGTTTATGCTACAATGTTTGTTTGGAACATTTTCTTCTCAAATGCCTAGATTATTAATAAATTAATGATAAATATAAAATTAATAGTAAAAAATACGAATATATTTTACTAATCCTTGATTAACTACTTAATGGTTGCTCCTACCGAAAAACTGAAGATAACATTAAATATAGAACATATATTAAGCTTTCATTTTAAAAAAAGTTTGTTGAGATCGGGCCGTTGGTTTCAGAGATAGACATATTTTCAAATGTCAACATCCGCCATCTTGGATTGGCCGCCATTTCTATTAGCTACCACTTTGAGATAGCAAGCATGGTTTTTTGTCGTCCTTTCATAACCATGTAATGGTGGTTATACCAACATCTTGGCTGGCCCATAGACTACTATAAACAAAATACTTGGGAGGAGAAAAAGTGAAATGTCAAATAAAAAAAGTTCATGTATGTGCACTGACATATACCAAACACATTATCATGCACTCAAAATAACAAAATAATGTGAATTTGACATAAAATGCGAATTGTGACCTTTTTCATGAAATTCAACACACTTGTTTTGAAAAGGAAATATGTCACGAACATCCAATATTCTTGTGCTTTAGGCTTAAAAAATAAAATGTACCATATTTGTGTGTACAAGAGGCACGTTTTTCAAAATTTTATCACAGTGCATGTTATACATGGAATAATTCCGATAACTACCTGAAACCACATGGATGTTTCCTACAATTTTTCACTTTTTATTGGAACTTTTTGCATTACCAAGCCAAGTTTTGCTAAAGATAGTGTGTGCACCAATTGTCACATGAGAGTAGTAATATTGGTATTTGTCTTGTCACAATTAGTGAAAAGTGACAGAAAAGATACATAAAAAACTAAATCAATCGGTCTTTGTCAGAAACTTTTTGCTTTACTGATCAAAGTGATGTGGTTCTGGTGGAAACCAAGTGCACATGTACCATCACATGGGAGGAGTAACATCGGTATTTGTCCTGCGAGAAATAATTTAAAATAACTCCCTGAAAAGTACTTTCCAATGTATGACACTGCCACAGACACAGGCCATGTGACCTGCAAATTGAAATACTAGTCTGAAAGCACAATAAAAGTACAATATCAGGTATGTTTGGAAGAAGAATGGGCTAATGTAAAAATGTGAATTTTGTACAAAATATAACAAAAAAGTTTAAAAAAATCAGAAATTTGTGGAAAAAAAAATAAAACCAAAAATCGAGGTCCTTAATATCGACACTTAGTATCTGGTAACATTTATATTGGTATTTTATCACTATTGGTTCAATTTTAATACAGTGCTAAAAAAAATGTTTGTATATTTTGAAAACACAATGCATATCACATTTATTCCTGACGATTCTGTGCTCCTGTCCTGCAGAATCCATTGCATACCGTGACTACCTTATTCACCAGAACTCGACTGCACCATGCATGGGCACTCGCAAAGACAGTTATTGCCAATTGTCTGGCACACCAAAGATCCTCTAACAATTCTCTGAGGGCACCCTACAGGAGTGAGAAGGTATTCCTCAGGATACACTGGACAACCTGGTGCGAAGCATGCCACATCGTATAGAGAGCTGCATACATGCTCGGGGAGAGCCCATGATTCCTGAAGAGGAACAACTACGTCAGCAATGAGCGTTGGGATTGCTGACACTCATTATGCACGTCCGTTGTTTCGGCTCGCTTCATAACAGTGTAACAGGTGAGTCAGAAATATGGCTACATGTTTGAAGTAAATGTAGTGTGATACTGTACAATGTAGAGGAGAATGGTGTATTAAACTTGTAACTTCATTGTTTCATTTCAGATAAGTGTCACGTGCTCGAGCTTACATCATTAGCCAAGATGGCACTGAGCATGCATCAGCAAGTTACAGTTGAAGCGTGGGCAATTGCATACCAGAATGATCGTAAATCTAGCTAAACGTGATTTTAAAATAACAGTGTTGCTGTCGATTGTGGGAAAATGGAGAATATAACTTCTTACATCAAATTGTTGTTTAGTTTAAGTCCACTGCTGTGTACACGGCTACCACGATCATTCTACTATGCAATTGCCCACACTGCAACAGAGTCATTCCATATGAAATCAACACAGACCACAACCTGACCAACTCCGATTTTCATGAAATTTGGGGAGTTGAAACTATGCACGGAACTTAGTAACTATGAAAATTTTGAGTCTCATGCGTCTTGTAATTGTTAAATTACTCAAGGTCAAAGTTCACATAAATTGCCCTTTATGAGCCTGCTTAGCTATACTAAATGTGCTGTAACTCCACCCCTATTTTGCCTAGGAAGCTAAGATAAAGCTTATTGTACAGGGAATTGAACAAGCTTTCCAGTGATATTTAACAAGTCTACCTTTGGATAAAAATATAATTTGTCACGTGACCTTGACCTTGAATATCTCAAAACACATCATCACCAAAAATAGTGAAAAAAATATATTTGGTCCCCCATGCCATACTCTAAAACATATCAAAAAATCATTCTCGGACTGCAATGGGATTAGAAGATACAAAATAATATGTGTAACTATGTGACTGATAAAAGCCCCATTACATGAACTATGACTAATCAAAAGTCCCTTAACACCCCCTACAAAATGTAAAGGAGTTATCCTGGTCATGAAAGAAATAGGTTGGGCACAGGAAGATCCCTAGCTGTGTGTGTCAAGCGCAGGTCCGGCATATTGTTGACTGCCATATTGAATTCAAAGCAAACATTTCATTCATATGCAAATTTTGACCTTGAATAATTTAACAATTACAAGACAAACGAAACTAAAAATTTTCGTAGTTACTAAGTTCCATGCATAGTTTCAACTCCCCAAATTTCATGAAAATCGGAGATGGTCAAGTTGGAAATTGCACATATTTGTGTTGATTTGGCATGGAATGACACAACCGTAACTTGCTACTGCATGTTCAACGCCACCTTGACTAATGATGTAAGATCAGGTGCGTGACACTTAACTGAAATAAGAAAATGAAGTTTCAAATTTAAATACCATTCACCATTTCCATCCACATTGTACAGTACCACACTACATTTACTTAAAACGTTTAGCCATATTTCTGACTCACCCTGTATACTTTTCCCCTCTTGTTTTGTGTAAAACACTCGCCTTTGCTTTCAAATAAAGTTTTTACTTCTGCCTCATTTCCTGGCATATCACATCTCCTTCCAGACCTATATTACATTCCATTCTGCAAACATCAAATTACGCAACAATTTTTTTGAGCACTGTATATTGGCCCATCCCTACATTATACCAAAGACTTCTTCAGATGCTGAAGTATGTCAATTTCTCACGACACTCACCATCTCTTTGTCATTGCAGCTTGCTCCCGCCTCTCCTCTTCTCTCCCAATTCTTGAAAACCCAAGCATCGGACATCACGGGAATGTTAAAGGTCACTGCATACTTGTACTTCTCCCCACAGCACTGAGCTGCTACTAAGTGAGTATTTTTACTACTGATGTACTTCCTAATACCTCCACCCATGTTATGCACAAGGTCTACCAATCGAGCCTGGAAACAAAAGGAAGTCTTAATACAAGGGACAATCCAAAAATAAAGTTGCACATACAGTTGACTGCTTTATACGTAACTCAGTTCTGTGTAATTCTGTTTTATATGTAAATTACTCTAGGTGCCAGCAAAATACAATTTAAAGCAGTGTTAACCCTCAAACGACGGCCCGTCACCTATAGGTGACAGCCGGTATTTACGCCAACGATGGACTGTCACTTATAGGTGACAAGATGCTTTTCCGTGTAGTATCTGACTTTTTGGACATACTGTGACTGATTATGTTCGGATATACATGTTTTGAGTTCTGCATGAGTCATGAGGTATGTGATGAACAATGAGAAAGGTTTAATATCATTTAGGTTATATGGGGGGAGGGGGTCAGCTCTCCGAAAATCACATTCTATTTTTATTTTTTCTTCTTCTGGGATATGCATAGGCTTCTCTAGAAAGAGAATGAATGCACTAAAATAATCTTCCGGTTTCCCTTTTCGCATGTCAGTGATAATGGGCTGGAAGCCAAGTCTCACAGGGGGTGGGGGGGGGTTCAAAGTCGCCGAGAGGAGTCACATCGCAGGGACAAAATATTTTACGATGCCTTTGTTTACTTCCAAAAAGGAATCGGCATGTCAGAAAAGGGTTTACAAGTGGTCGGATGTACTTTTGCAGTGGCGAACTGTTTGTGTGCCTTTGTGTCTGATTTTTATATACAGGGAGGTTATTGCAGCATGACACCGCAAGAGCGTCGGCCGCTTGCCGGCCCAGTCATGCAACAGGTGCCGGCAAATTGCGTAACAGATAGCCCGTTACACAAACCGCTTGTTTTGTAATGTTTCCACTTTTCACAATTATAGTTACAATTACAACTTAAATAAGCACGTACCTTGTCGTAAGGATGCTGGAAAAGGTGTCCTCTAAAATACAAATATTTCTGGCACTTTATTTTTGACATGTAATCTTTCTTAGACACCGCGAGAGCGTCGGCCGCTTACCGGCCTTGTCATGCATCAGGTGCCGTCAAATTGCGTAACAGATAGTCCGTAACAGAAACCGCTTGTTTTGTAATGTTTCCACTTTTCACAATTACAGTTACAATTACAACCTTATTTCAGACATCTAATCTTTCTTAGACATCTCTACTTTATCCTCGGTTGACAGAAAGGGAAGACAGCATCGCGGAGCATAAAGCAAACCGAAAGTGTAAAATTATATTTAAAACTAATAATAATGATGATCACTAACCTTCTGTGTTATAAATGATGTTGAAAATGACCTCCTTCAACACCAATACATTTCCGGCATCTGCGTATGAAATTCCTCTGAACATCCATAAGCTCCTCAGGTGTGATTCTGGCAATTTCTCTTCTTATATTTTCTTTTAAATCCTCTATTGTACGCGGGTTATTCTGATACACTTTGTTTTTTAATGTTCCCCATAAATAATAATCACAAGGAGTAAGATCGGGGCTACGAGAGGGCCACAACTCAGTACTGATAATTCTGTCCTCAAAAATCTCGGCAATAAAATTAAGTGATTCATAAGCAGTGTGAGCAGTAGCAGAGTCCTGCTGAAAAAATGACTGCTGGCATTCAATGTCCGTTAATTGTTCAAAAAAAGGTTGTAGTATGTCTCTTCGATACCTTTCACCATTGATAGTACCTTCATAAAAAATAGGCCCTATTATTCTGTGCGCATTCAAACCACACCACACACCAATTTTTGCAGGATGGAGCGGAACTTCATGCACAAGGTCAGGTTTTTCTGCGCTCCAATAGCGATTGTTTTGTGAAATAACTCGGCCATTCAATTCGAACCAAGCTTCGTCTGAAAATATGATTAATTCTGGATTTACTCTGCCAGCAACAATATTATCCAGCATCCAGTTACAGAATCGAACTCTAGTCGCGTGATCGCGCGGTTGCAATTCATGAACCACTGTAATTTTGTAGGGTTTTAATCTAAGTAATTTAGTGGCATTTCGTGCTGAGGATTTTGAAATGCCTGTTTCCTGAGCAAGCCGACGGAGGGATTTTTTTGGAGTATCTTCAAGTCGTTCACCAATTTCGTCTAGCTTTTCTTCCGTAAGAACACGTCGTCTGGAAACACGTTTCTTAGGTTCAAGAGATCCTGTCTCTCGTAATCTTTTAACGAGGTTGTAAACAGTATGTCTGTCCGGAACAGGATTGCCAGGAAATTTTCTTGCGAATCGCCTGACTACTTTTCTGCAAGAGTTCGTTTTCACGTAAGTATCGTACATAAAAACTCTTTGTTCAAGACTATATTTGTTTGGCGGCATAACTAATGAATGAATAACAAATAACACACGATAAAGCACTATAGTGCGCGTCAAATCTCCTGCATATGGCGATAGCCAATAGCAGCGCACTGCAGCGGTGCCATGTCGAAATCTCACACGGAAAAGAGACAGCGTGGTTGAGCGAAACGCCTTGTCACGGAGAGCACGGAACATTAGATAATATAACATATAATAAACTTAATGGAAGAATAGAACATACCTGATTGTGCCAGAGGGACTGCATAATTGTTTCAATATTCTCAAAGTGGAAGTTGTACAGCCTTTGTAAAGAGTACGTTATCCTTTTGGCAGTAGAAAATTCGCCACAATCGTAAATTTCAAAGACGGTTCTACGAACTACGTCTTTTTCAAAGTTATCTAAGTTTGTCGTTCTTTTTTGGTACGTTAATGTGCTTTCTAGGTGATTGAAACATTGGAGCAGGCCCCGATCCACATTGTTTTGCCCCCGAACATATCCGAGAACCGGTAGCTTGATTCACACCACACGCTTGAGCTGTTAGAGTCTGGCACTTCTTAAAGTCAATTTTACTGCTCTCTTCTTCACTCGAACATTTTTTTTTTAAAAAATTGTACACCTGAAAAATCACCCGTCGTGCCTGGCTTCGTACAACACTGTATTGTTCTCTCTTCTCTCGCTATCACTACCACTTGGTTTACTCAACGACATGCTGCACACACACACACACACACACACACACACTAAAAACGTGGGAAAAACGAACAGTGACGGTATCCTCTTCGTCAATTTCTCCTTCTACCATCACTGGGAACGAACCTGCCCTGTTCCCTTCGCTAATCGGAAAGTTTCGGAATGCAACAGGAACGAAGGGAGAACAAAAATGATACAATGCAAATACGTTTATAATGACATTGCTTCTACAGAGGGAACGGTATAAGCTACAATCACGCTTGTTTTTCGTACATACTCGCAAATTCATTATCTTTCCATCTGTTGAACTACTGACACTTGAAATAATATATTTATATCCGAGCGCCAGGTACACGATTTAGTAGCGAGGTGAAACAGGTTCTGAACTAGGCAACGCCGCACGTCTGCGATTCGCTGGTGCTGTTCAGCAGTTCAAGGCCATATGCAGGAGATTTGACGCGCACTCTAGCACTTTAGCACACCAACTCAATAACACAGTATGAACAACACGAGTACTGATAAACGCAAACCGAAGTGAACACGTCTAAACAACTGGTAGCCGACAGCTGTCGCATTCGCGTAGTATCGAGAGGCTTCTCGCGGCTTACCACTACTCCGATAAGCCGCTGACGCTCTTGCGACATCTGAGGAATTTCGCTTCTAGCGTCGGCTCTATAGACACTGGATGGACCAAATTTTGAGGGAAGCACAACAAAAGACTACTCTATGAGGATATGTAATGCTCCTGCCGCAACTTTCAAAAAAAAAAATATGGAAATTACGACGTTCAGAAATTTTGCATAATTACGGGGAAAATAGAACTTTGGGATTTGGCCCCCGTTTCCCCCTGGACTCACAATTGTCGGAATTTACATAAAATGTTGCTTTTTGTTCATTCTTACATTTAGAATTTAAATTTCTTAAAAAGATGCAGTTGTTGAGCAGTTATAGCCTTTTATATTCAGTTTATCCCATAGTAGCAAAAGGGGAAAAGTGCTTATTTTAAATGGCGCTATCATTAAGAAAAACGCACACAGTGTATGATCGCTACTTTACTTCAAAAATATTCACACGTTAAAATTAAGTGACACTGTTAAATAATTCGTTTATCTGCGCTTTCGTTTTGCATAATAATGTATACGTAACCTCCCCCCTCGAAAATCTTGGGCACGCCACTGACTCTAGTGTTCAAAAGGATTAATCTTGTGTTATCTGCAAAATAAGAGTCACGGTTTTGTTTATTCGAAGGCAAGACAAGAATGAAAAATTGAATCCTTTATGTTGGATGAGTCATTGCTGTCAGAAGCGATATGGGCAGAAATAAAGTGCCAGAAATATTTGTATTTTAGAGGACACCTTTTCCAGCATCCTTGCGGCAAGGTACGTGCTTATTTAAGTTGTAATTGTAACTATAATTGTGAAAAGTGGAAACATTACAAAACAAGCGGTTTGTGTAACGGGCTATCTGTTACGCAATTTGCCGGCACCTGTTGCATGACTGGGCCGGCAAGCGGCCGACGCTCTTGTGGTGTCATGCTGCAATAACTTCCCTGTATATCAGTGGCAGACTGTGTGCTCTTGTGTCTGCTTTTTATACAGATCAGTAGCAGACTGTTTGTGGGGTCTTGTGTCGGTTTTTTATAAAGATCAGTGATGTGAAGTGTTGTGCCAGTTTTCCATTTCTTTCCTCTTCAACACGAGAATAGGTGTGTAACATGGCAAGAAGACCCGGTTTGTCACTAAGTGATATAGATGAAGAGTTGCGTGCATTAGATACGGATTCGGAAGCAGAAGATGACAACAATCCCGACCTTATGACGATGAGTAACTACAACTCTGACGACGATACAGGGACGGCTTCAGACAGTGACTGAACCTTACGACTTGACATAGCGAAAACCAACTGGACGGGACCGACTACAGGTAAAGTATACAGGTACGATAATGCCAAACATATCGGGAAATCCGCAGGTATAATTTTGCACATTTACGTCCAGCCACTGCCGAATGGGGGGCACCGCGATTTTCAAATTTGGTAAAAAGAATCAATTTTTCTTTCTTTCTTCTTCTTCTAACTGATAACGGAAAATTTGTTTTTTATGCCATAGGCTTATAGCCCCATGTGTACTGAACAAAACGAGCTATAATTTGTAACTCCAGTGTTCTTAGTTCCAGAGTTTAAAAAAATTATTGTACGTGCACCAAATTTCAAATTTCCCTCTGAAAAAAAAACTCTGGTGCTTTATATTGGAAAATATTTCTTTTCTCAGAAAGTATCTTGTATATTTGCGTGATTTTTTGTACGATAATGCCAAACATATCGGGGAATTTAAAATTCCCACTGAAAACGCCTTCGTTTTCCGGCAAAACTAGCTTCATCGTCTAAGAGTTAATTAAACCTTATTTGTATGTAATGCATTTGTACATAATAATTTTCATAAACTTCAGTTCATTTGTACAGCTACAACAATGTCACAGAAGTATACATTTCTTGTTACAACAACACAAGGTGAGTTTCAAATATGAAACATGGTGGCATCTGGTCTCGAGTTGTGAGAAAGACAAGCGAGGTGGCAAGAAATCAGAAAGATTTGCCGCTTTTGTTCAGAACATGAGACTCATTTTCTTTTGTACGCAATCACGATTCCAAGGGACACATGTTAAAAAGATCCCAATAGCTGACATTTGCAGTCTTCCTTAATAAAAACAGAACAGTGGTTCCTTCAAGGAACAATTTCAGTTGGTACTGGTCGGGCATGGAGATCAGAAAGGGTGAAAGTTACATGCTTGACAAGAAAATAAAATTCATGTGAGAAGTGGATGCTAATTCACATAAATTCAATAATTGAACAATTTGTGAATTTTCTGAATGACAATAATATTATGCGAGATCCTTTGTTAACATTAAAAGTGAAAAGATGTGGAAAATTCTAATTCACTAAAACTATAGTGTCTACTGTAGTATTTCAGTATCAAAGTGTTCACTAATAAAGTGGCAAATGTAAAGTATGTATGAATCACACTTTTAGATTCATTAATTTACCAGTTTATGACAGAAATAACCTCTATTATACTGTATCTTGTTTCTCAAAATAGATACAATTACATTATTTTAATAATAATATGACATGGTATCTAAATCTGACTTATAAGTAATTCTCAGTTTTATGTATTATTTTCTCTTGACCTTGACATACGTATAACTCAGGATCAACTGTATTTTTCCAGAAAGAGTGCCTAATGCAATGCACAAAATAGGATGTGGTTACGCAGGTATACTACACTCAACACTAACACCCTGCTACTGACCACTACTCTGACCTTATATGAGACTTTTATTTACATGCTGGCAAATGTTACACACTGTTGAACTATAAAAAGGAAATCATATTTTTACAGTTAAAACGTGGGTTGGAGATTTAATAGTGGCAACACTGATGTATATACACCATGAAACAGAACCGGTGCTTCTTGCTTATACCACACAATAGTTTGATACCTAACCTACCTCCCAGTAAATGAATTATTCCTTCCAACACTAGGTGCATGCTCAGTGAAGAGAGGAATAAAGCATCATTGGAGTTGGCGGTCTAAAGTTGTGTAGTTGTATGAAGTGTGGAAACCCCACTAATGTGAAAGTTATGGTGATTTTCGTGTACAACTCTCTAATGGTGTTATCTTAATGCATACCGTACCTAAAGGACACATGTGCAATATTGGAACATAACCTGCAACCTGCGATGCGAAAGAGGCAGCGACACTTTCAGCTGAATCCTCCCATAATTGTGCAGGACAATGCTCGGGTGTATGTAGTGCAACCTGTGACTGATTTGTTAGCTCGATGGGGCTGGCAGTGTTCTACCATCCCCCATACTCTCCGGACTTAAGCCTCTGTGACTTTCATTTGATCCCTAAGATGAAGGGCATTCGCTTCCGAACTGTTCCAGAGATTCTTCAGGTAATACACTGCTCCATTCAAATCATCAACAGAACAGGCACTGCTACAGGAATACTGTGACTTCCACATCACTGGCAACGGGTTGTACACAATGCAGGTGACTACATTGAAGGGCTATAGAAGTTTCACAGAGGTGCCTCTTTTGTATCATTTGTAAATAAATAGCTGACAGTATTAAATCCAAAGTAGTGTAATTTTGTGCACTGTAGTTTTCTCGCACCGTATTACAAAAATAGTGTCCAATCCCTACTGCTGCTGTGACATCAATCTCTTGGGGGTGATTGGTGATTGGCATGCATCACCTTTGTAATTTCTTGGATCATGAGTTCATTTCTGACCGTTCTTGGATGAGCAGTATGCCCATCATGTTCCACACTCTCTCTCTCCTGGTTTGTGACACTTAAACACAGCACAATGGTCCAAGGCTTCTTTGCCATACACTTGTCTGATCAACTGGAATGTTTCGCTTCTAGATTTGCCTCATATTTTGACAGAACTTGACATATGTTCATTGGTCACTGCAACATTCTCGATTTACACAACTCAGAGATCCATCCCAACACTGACCATCTTCCTGCACGCACGCAACTGTCTCTGCTGGGATGAGAGCAGAAATGCAACTGCACCATCTCGTAGCTCCACTTATCCGCCGTGGTGCATCACGGCAACACTATGCAGCAAGTCTACGAAATAATTGACTGATTGCATTCAATAATGATAGTATTTTTCCCAAATAATATCTTGTTAAGAAATTGTGACGTGGTCGTTGCATTCAAACAAAAACAGTTTTAGTAGCAAGAAAAATCTAAATGTTTTACGCCACTAAGCTAACGACCACCATCACATCAGCATTGGCCATTTCAGAGAAAACAAATTCGAACAACTTCATCATGAATATGCGAGTAAACTAAAACACTCGCAACCTCTAGTCAACTCAAGTCTAAAATCTCTGAGGTAGGTAGTCAACATTCATTAAAAGTGCGATACCCTTTTAACCACAGAGATTTTTCCAGGCCTCCATATGCTGAAATTACGAATACCTTGGATCAGATGTATCCGAATCCCAAAATTACAGATTCCCCTCTCCTTTTTATATTAACGATTAACTGGACCCACCTTTGTGGTCATCTAGCCACGGCGGTCCAGGTCCAGTAATATAAAAATGACTTCACTGCAACACTCTAGCCACTTCAAGCACTTTTAGTATGACCCCACCCATTCTTCTTTTTTAGCACATAAATAGGAGACAAAACAGATTAACGATGTCGATTAACCAAAAAAAAAAAAAAACAATAACAAAGTTGAACTTGAATTTAGTGGTAATTTATTATAAGAACATTAATTTCTGTACAATCAAAATAGTCCCTGATTCCCTGTTCCTTACATGAAATTGATATCGCACAGGTTCTATGCATTTCCTCATTTACTGGCACAACATATCAGCACGAAAAAGTATAGATATATAAATAAGTAAAAATTACAATTCAGATTAAATATACATACCCTTAAAACATGAATCAAACAATTCCACACATATACTATTCCTCGCACAGGTCAGGAAGATTGGAACACTATAGTTGTAAAGACGTGAACATTCTCATAACAACATTTTAATCTAGCCTGCCTGCACTTCAGTGGCATGGAATATCTGACAAAGGCACTTTGTACTAATGAATTATTGTAAATTGGGAAAGTTTCAAATGTTACTTTAAACGCAGAAAGTAAGCCAAATTTTCAGGTTCCCGAACCTGTTGTATCGTTTACAGACCATATTTTTTACGACTTCATGTTTGCCTAGAATTTTATATTAATTACGATTTAAATTTTAAGTATAATTCATTTTTTATGTTTGATTGTACCCTATGCAAGGTTTATTAGCCATTTAGTTTGCTAACAGCTTCCCAATTGTTGTTATTTTACGAGCACGGAAGTGTTCAAGTAAACACGCTGTCGCAAGCGCAACGAAGTTTTTTCTCTTTCTATCCCATTTATTACGTCATTTCAAAAGTCCTTGACTTTATTTCGAACTCCCGCAGCGCTTACTAAACCTTGTTCGTAGTAATTTAAAGTTTTGTAAACAGTTACGCGTCATTCAATGTATCAGCGAACCATCGCCTTGCATTTTCTTTCTCCGTTCCTATGCCCGCTGCCCGAAGCAGCGAATTTTCCCCTCCACCTCCCGAACGGTACCCGAACTTCCCCGAAGTCGCCAATCACGCCTGTCGCTGTAGAGAAATTTGTTCAGTCCATCCAAGCGACTACGAAGAATGCAACGATAAGCAGAAATACATCGCAGCTGAATTTGCGAATTCCTTTCTCCGCACTGTAGCTCTCTCCCGAGTACTTTGAGCACGTTAGAAGCTGAGAAACACTTACCATAGGCTTTGCATATTTTTTTGAATCAGGGGCGTTCATTCATTAAAATTTTATGGGAACAGTTTAGTTACGTATATAGCCATCAGAAGTTGATTTTCACGATAGAACGTTATGTCAACAATGTTAGGGATAATTTTTGTTACATAAATAACTTTTGCCATACAACGTCGCATTTATGCACTTCAGGTTAATCACGACCAATAATTTTCAAAGGAACAACAAGACGATTTTTTTTGCGTTTTTCTCGCAAAATTTTCCCGTTTTTCATAGAGATATTTATAGTACGTAAATTTTTTGGGAAATCGACGTCCATTTGGTTTAAATCTGGATAAAGTCAAACGAAATTTTGATAAAATCAGGGAAATTTTTACAAAAGGGCAATTTCAGCACTTTATGCACATAGAGTAATCAAAATTTGTCAGCAACATGCCCAGGCTAAGCCTCGGTGATTAGCACAGGCATGTGCAGCGAAAGTCGCCACGGCATCGTTAGCCTTTCCAAATTTAAACAGTGTGGTTTACCACAAATGTTATAACTTGAGAATTTATTATTATTATTAATATTTATCATTAGGAAATTTAGCTCACTTACCCAATTTGCATCTTATTCGACAATGCAGCAATAAATTCATTACTTCTTACTGATTAACTTCATGTTAATGTTAGTACAGTAGGTAATAACTATTAATTTGTATTTATATTGTAATATATAGCATAACTATTCTCTATCTATTTTGTTTAAACATACCTAAGGAATTGACACACCATTCTTATATGAGTCAAGTATACCTTTCCGCGGCGGGTCTGTTTACACGACCAAGTGATTTGAGGTATACGGCGGACTCAAGAAGTTTTGAGTGGATACATTTCTTTTGTTTAAAGGAAATTTGAAATTGAGAAAGTTTTTCATTATTTTTATTGTGTTTCAAATTTGAATTTCACCTTTTTAATTCCCTGATGCTATATTTGTTACCACCTGGAGTTTCAACGAAACTCAGAAGTAGCATTTACTGAAATTTTGTCTTACATTGCATATTTATGAACCACGGCAAATTGCACCGGCCTATCGTTTATTAGGAGGCCATTAGAGGCTTGTCAAAGCAACCTTTTAGATATTAACAGCTTGCTTTGCGCAACACAAATTTTATATATTTATTTTTAGGGTTCACACCATAATAAATTTTTTGAATTTCAACAGAATTTAGAACATGCTTGCAACACTTACTTTTGTTTATTAATTCTACATTTTGTAATTTTGAAGTGAAATCTATTACTGACAATAAATTATTTCAGTTTATCAGAACACGCAATGGTATTTTAATATCAGGTTCAGGTCAATTTATTGTTATTCAGAATTTGAATAATAATTTGAACACGCACAGATCAATTCAGCTTAACGAAGGGGAATCTTTATTTTTTAATTATCAGGATTTTTCGCAAATTATTGTGGATCAACAAATTTTACACACAAGAATTTTAGCTTTCGAACAAGTCAGAATGCAGGAAATTGAGTTACTACCTAATATCCCCAAGAATTTATCTGATTTCACTATTCCCCAATGGACTTCGCTTGAACTTGCTTTAAAGCAACTTAATCAATCAATTAGTAAGAACATTTCATTTAAGGAATTAGTTCTAAACCCTTTGCCTATGTCTATATTAGTTTTCGTTATTTGGAATGTGTTATTAACCGCAACCTTAGGATATTACTTTTATAAGCATCATCAGCTTGCGAAACAGATTAATTCAGAGCAGCGCAGTAATAATTAATAGGTTAAGGCAACACATTAATCATGGACATTAATATTTTAATTACGGTTGGATATTTTATTTAAATTTTCCTTATTTATTTTCAAAGAGTTATGGCAATTATTTTATTTATTTATTTAATTTATTTTATTTTGATGAGACAATTTAATTTAATTGTAAAGAAAAGGCAGTGGAAATTAGTTGGTTTTGTGTACATGCATACTTGAATTATATATACCCATCCTATTGCAATTTCCTTTCTTTGTCATAATTTTTCCTTTTAACCTAACCTGTCTATACGGAGCACCATGGACAAGCAATGCCTACACCATCCATGGGCATTTTTCATGACGGACATCCGCAGGCAGTCTATTACCAGGCAGAAAGACTGATTACCATTCTACGAGGGAGACATGCAGACATTTTAAGTACTATTTCAAGAAGAGACTCGTCACCACCATTTTACGAGGGAGACATGCAGACATTTCTACTTATTACTGCACGGAGACTACCTTTTACAGGAAGGATGTAGTCAACCATACATTTCCCAGTATAGCGGACTATACATTATCAACAACTTTTCCCCATCTCCCAAGTTCTACGGGTAATTTACCACATTTTTTTACATTGCCCAATGCAGTTAAGACGACAAGCAATCCACAGAGAAGAAGAAGAAGTATAGCAAACGTACTTTCTACAAACAGCAGTTCTGGTCACAAACAATAATTACAGAATTGTGCTACAGTGTTTCTACACATACACATGCGAGCTCCTATCATGTGTATCTATTTGGTCATTTAACATGCATTATGGGAAACAGTACTTTTCCATAGTCCTTATATACATTTTCAGTTTTGTGTCATGCATAAGAACTAGTTTTATATGCATGCAAGTTTACATCATACTACAAGGAAGCGACAAGCACCAGTGGTGTCAATTGACCAGTGCAATTAGTGCATAATTTTTTTTAAGATGAAATTTTGCACTTTGAATAATAAACGGACATGCAAGCAATAAAAAACATAATTCCAGCACTTTCGAACATTTTAGAAAGCATGCTTTAGTGACAATATTTTATGCATATGTTTGTCGCATGCAGGTATTATTGTTATTTTTTTTCCCTCTTCTCACCAACATGGAATATTGAAAGCGATACATTTGTTCGCAGAACATTTATTTGATATTTAAATTCAAGCACATAGTTTTGTCACTTGGAAGATTATTAATTTTGTGTGCAGTCATACAAAGGTATTCACCACGCCATAGATGTGTATACAGTGTACAGTTTAAACGTAGAAAAGAAAATTGAACGCTATAATTAAGTTTTACCAGCGACAGTTTTCAGTGTAACTCACTATATGCATTTGAATATTGTATAATAATACATTGGAATGTGCAACACAGCCATGCAAGTTTATATATTTGGCGATGTTAGGAGTGCAGTGCTACGTAGTTCGTAAAACATACGCACTTTGATATGATCAGGTTTTCACACGGACAAAACAGTGAGAAGTGACAATGTTTTACATGCTTACTTACGTGTACTTACTTGTGCACCTTTTTAAGGTTTTTTTTTATTTATTTGAAGAGTCTATATCAAGTGGCAATATAAATAAACATTGTGAATTCCGTTCCATCTTGCAAGACGCTCCAGCCGTTGGCCTCGCGGGAGACACAGAGTCGTTACCGCGTGGCGAGGCATCACAGACTCTTGACTAGGAGCAGGTTGATGAGCAATTATACATAATACACATTACGTACACGCACATGTGATACATTAAGAGTTTTCTCGCTTAACGACATGAACTTTTGTGATTTCTAGTCTTATAATAGTATATATTATTGTTTTTTACATCGTATAAACATACGAATTTGTTAGTATTAAGGGTATTATTCATTATAAAGTTTAGGGAATGAAAAATTTCTTTCCTTCAGGATGCAGTAAACAACAGACAGTTATGGTGTATTTCTTTTGTATATTTGGGTTTTTTAAGAAAATATAAGGAATTGGCGAACCTGAGTCATGTCAAGCTTTGCGATTTGACTTTTAAATTTTCAAAGGAGAAAATTTTTCCTAGGAGGCGCGAACGTATCAATCCCTAAGATTGTATGTTTATTTTATTAAGTCTCTCTGAACGCTTCATGTTGACCAGGGCATTCACTTGTTTTTCTCAGCTGTCTCAAGCCTCTTAGGCATGTTTACAATGCGTTGTGTTGTGCCATGCAAACCTCCTGAGCTTTCAGGAACAGGTAACACTTCTGGTTTTGGTGTCAGCGGTTTGCATGGTAGCAATTATAATAAACACGATTCGGCGATTCGGCATCGAGGAAGAGCTCGATGGCCAGGGAATATAGAGTATAGAGGTGAGACAAGCTGGGAAGGGACTGGACTTTGGGAATTGAGTTGGTAGAGAGAGGAGGTCAGCAAGACAGGAGGTCGATAGTGGAAGCACGCTTTGGTCAGCATAAGAGAGAAGCTTACAGAGGACTTCGCTATTTTCGATTCAGCTCAGAGACTTCAGTTAGACAGGTAATTATCCTACACCCAGCCATGATACAGGTTCAACGGTTCACAAAATCCAACGAGTTGCCATTGTCTTTTCAGTAGTTTAATTCCTTTGTGTAATTTGTACCTTTCGCATGCCAAGCAATAACTCGTCATGTCAATGACGAGTGGTCTCATCAAGAGGATGAATGATGAGTAGTTTACATCACCCCATCAATTAACTGGTTCAGATCCCTTCATTCTATAGAATGACACGCTATTACAAAAATCTAAATAGAATGGATCGGTCTTTAACAAAAAGAAACAAAAAATGTATAATTATATCTCAATATTCCATGTCCATGCATGAATCAAAATGGTACGGTCAAATCCTGTTACATGATAGCTTCCAATCACCTGCCTGCAGGTGAGACCTCAAGGAGAAAACCCTTTTTTTTCCTGAAGTATGTCTGTATTACCACTGCCCAGCTGTCTGAGAAACCTCAGCTGCTACGAAGCAGGGGGGCATGGCTTCTCAGTGAAGTTCCATAATTTTCCTGCTAGGGAAGGCAGGGTTGCCAGTTTAACATAAAGCGTCGAGACTCGTGCGTAATATTCATGACAATGCAAACCTCCTCGTAATAAAATGGAAGATGAGGATGAGGTGGAGCTTTAAAGGGTAAATTACTTTAAGCATACACCAAAAAATGTGAAATATAATTAAATTATATAAAACATTAATTTGAAATTTTAAAATGTTACTGTACATGTAAAACTAATTTGATATCTAGACAACTTTAAAAATAAAGGCAGAATTTATTCTTTGATTTAAGACAGATAGGTCCACTGAACTTGAAATGACCAAATATTTAATTATTATAAAAATACTACCTCTGCAAATCTTTTTCACGCTACTGATATTATTATTTAAAAGTTAAGTAAATGATAAATGCTTAACAGACATTAACCTGAAATTGTTCAAATGTTGGCACATGACAGGTTATTAATGTTGGTGAATAAGCTTGTAGTTTCAAGGCATTGATCTGAAAGCTTATGAGCACAATTAACAAGACAATTACACTTACCACACACCTCACAGTCAAAAAAATTGTTAATATGTAAAATAATCACAATCAGCTTTATCAAATTTGATTAGACATTTTCTACCAAAAAAATGCAAGGATTGATTAGGCAATACATATAAAGGTAAATATATAACTTAAGCATGGAATGAAATGTACCCATTACATCACAGTACAACTTCTATTTTATACCTTTTATCGATACTAAATTTTAAACACAAATGTTACTTTTGAATCAATGTTAATGAGGTGGCATTGTTCAACAATCCAAACAAAAGTGCAAGGGTACTTTCTTCAGCTGTTCTCATTAGTACCCCAAAAAGGGTTGTGTGATACAAAAATATGTACATACCAAAATACAGATAGAGATTTTCTTTAAAAAATCCTATGAAAAAAATGTTTCAAAAACTCACCACATGGTCTACATCTCTGAAACCTGTCAAACAAATGAATTTGTCACACATTGCCTGGCAGAAGAGAGGCCGGACATTTCTTGGAAATTCTTTCTTTGCTGCTTTTTCTTTCAGTGCGGTTGGTCCAATTATTCTGCATAAAAGATGCAAAGTAAATGTAAATTGTGATAAATAATAAATACCATGATTTTTCTACTTTCAGTAATGATTAAAAATAATATAAATCTCAACCGTACTTTGATTAAACTGTCCCACCCCCTACTTGTAGGCAATTTTCATCATTTTAACATGTTCACAAATATAAAATTAGATTTAAATTAATTGTTAACCACTGCTGAACCTCTAGTAGCCCTATATATTTGAGTGGCTCAGGAGTAAATCTTGATAACCACAAAATTATGAAACTGAGAAAAATGCAAGTGAAAGTTCATCCAGTACATTATGACTTATGGGTTATTCAGATATTACCATGTGTTTTTGACCGTTACAACAACTGGAGACTACACAGCAACTGAATCTGATTTTAACTCAATTTTGAACAGAGTGCAAGTTATCAAGATTTATTCCTGAGCCATTCATTGACATCAGGGCCCAGAACTAGAACATGACCCAACAGCTGACAAATACTGCCCTAGTACAGTGGCCCTAAAAATGAGGAAAGGCTTAAATAGATTGGCCACAAATGGCAAAAGTCATTTTTTTTTTTAAATCGGGCTTTCAGAAACATTTGTCCACTTTTGTTTTGTACAAAAGTCCACCTTACGCTCAGATAGGCTAATTGGGCTTGGAATCTGAACCACTCTGTCTCAATTGAGGATTGAACCTGGGATCCCTTTGATGCAATCACAGAGACTCATTCTTTTACATGTCTGCCTTTTTCCAAAAACAGTACATGCAAGCTTTGGGCTCCTCGGGCTATGCATTCACATTGTAAATAATAAGGTTTTGGATTCTGCTGGAACATATAATAGTTTGACTACTTTCAAAGGCAAGTTATGGTCGTGTAAAACACCTTTTGGAGTTAGTATTTGTTTATTTAGCATCTCTGTTCTATCTAATTGTGATGGTGAGAGCTAATCTACAATAATGTTAGATGCATATTGTGCATAATTCATGAACAAATGATTCTGATATTTGCATATGCAGATCCAGATAAAAAAAAATCATGTCCCATACTAATTCACCACATCCATTGAAACAGCTATTTCTTTCATCTATATTGAAACACTGCAAACTATGCATTTATGTAGGCAGGGGGGAGGGGGAGGATATGCGATGATTTAAAGATTACCGATAATTAGTTGCTACCAAAAGTGCCGAAGTTACATCTTATCAATGTTTAATTCAAGGGAAAATGCATTATAGCATGTGCTTCCTTCATTCTGGACTGGCGCCAGCAAGGATGTGAGGTACACATCTGGCAGATGCATTGCTGATTACTAGAGGCATGCATATTTCGTTTTTGACGAAAACACCAAATGTGAAATAACACATTCTAATGTTAATTTTTCATGTTTCTGAAAGGTGTGAGGTGCATTTTCCTACCCTGTTTTGTCGCGAAATGAACTGCAAAATGCGAAATAGACTCATAAACACGAAATTTACCGTTTCTATGCCGACACGACACTTTCTGAAGTCTGAAGTATCCTGTGAGTTATGCAATTCACGGAAAATGGATTAATTCTGCTATAAATATTTGAGAAGCAAAAATGGACTCCTTTATACAGGAATAAACTAAATATTCTGGTAATGATTTAATGTGCTATTAGAAGGGATATGTTTATTTTGTGTAATAGTGCAGTTTTCAAATCAAATTTGGGATTATATTCACATTTTTTAAAAACTAAATGTCATTTTATATGGCACTTTTTCACCGCTATAACAGCGAAATTTCATTTTATTTACCGCTTTTAAACCTGAAATTGACTTTTATTTGTACTGAAATATTGCTTTTTTTATTCACCAAAAATATATGCCTCTACTGATTACATGTTGCAAGCCTGCCAAGCAGGAAAGCAACATGTTCCTAATATGAAATTGAGTGTGGCCACTGAATGTAATCAACATCAATTATCCCATTCACAGATAAAATGAGTACCATATTTACGCATGTATAATGCACATCCTGGATTTTGATGACAAAAGCAACAAACAATTATATCTCGTATATAATGCGCAGTACAATTCAGATTCAAGAAATGGCTTTCTTAGTTGTAGGTTGTAAAGCTGTTGCTATGCTGATCAAGAGCAAATGACATCATACCTATTCAATGAGTTCAATGAGTCCCCAACCCATGCCAGCTCCCCCCCTCCCCCCCCCACTGTGTTTAGCATCCCAAAGCTTTCACTTCTGTAACCACCTTGTCTATTCTGTAGTAGAAGTAAAGATCAAAATTAAGTCATGGATTTGCAGCAATCAGGAAGTTACTTTCTATTATTTCTTGCCTGACAAATACCACTGATATGCATCCCGTGTGACTGGATGGATAAAAATCATGATTTTTATTAAAAAATATTTTTTGTTGATTTTTTATTCAAAACGATTTTTAAAAAAACATGCTTAAAATTGCATGCACCGTGTACAGTCACGGACACTGCTGGCTTGTAATGATTCCATTGAAAGTCAATGTATTCATTACAAGCCGGCAGTGTCCTTGACTGTACATATACTGTATGTGTTTTTTATAGAAAGGCTTTTTCTAGTAAATGTCCCTGTAAAATATTTGAACAGTCTGATTAAAGCAAATAAAAAATATACATAAACATACATATTTCTGTTTCTGATACTGTCACTACTATGGAAATGTTTGTTGAGTTTGTTAATGAAACTAATAATAATTTCAGTAACTTTTCTTCCAGTAAAACTAAAACATTCTGATTGTACTCTATAATTGTAACTTAAAATATTAACTTTAATACTTTTACAGTCTTTGTATTTGAATATTGGAGATTTTTTTAAATGATAGATCGAAAAATATCAGATGCCATGTTTATTTAGTTTAATGATATTGACACTATTTTTGGTTTAACATGATTAGTATTTTGTATATTTTTGCCCATAAAATTATTGAATTTTAAACCAAGAGAAATCATGTGTTTACATTTCCTTTCGTATGAGCTTCACACCATCTGTACATATATTTTATTTCCTTTATTTTCCTATCTTAGAAGCTAATAAACACCAATAAATAATTACGAGAGTAATGTACTTTCACCAAAAGTGTTTCTGATATCTACAAAATGCTTATGTATGAGGCATATTTTTAAAGTAAGTACAGTTTTGAAATTCCGCCGCTGCAGCGCTGCGGTCGGTGTCCCGTGCATGCGCACTGTGTACCTACATCTGTTGGCAAGCCACAGACGCCATTGTGGCAACAATCGATTGTGTATACATTTGCTTTTGCGTATTTAAAATGCCTCCGCCGATTGAGAATCCCGCAGACTGTGAAATACGCGCTGTTATTATTTTTTTTTAGTGCTAAAGGCGTGAAAGCAGTTGAAATTCACAGTCAGATTTGTGAAGTGTTCGGACAAAACATTATGAGTGATGGAATGATACGCAAATGGGTAAGAGCTTTCAAAGATGGCCGAAAGGATGTTCATGATGAGGAACGGAGTGGGCGACCCTCAGTGATCACTGTCGATTTGGTGTAGAAAGTCGACGAAAAAGTGAAAGAGAACAGACGCTTCACGATTTCTTTGTTATCAGAGGAGTTCCCTGGAGTTTCAAGAAGTGTTATCTACGAAATTGTTACCGAACGCTTAAACTATTGAAAATTGTGCTCAAGATGGGTACCAAAAATGTTAACTGAAGTGCACAAAAGCAAACGTTTAGGTAGCGCCTTGACTTTTCTTGTGTGTTATGAAGCTGAAGGTGACACGTACTTAAGCCAAATTATCACAGGCAATGAAACATGGGTGGCCTACGTTACACCCAAAACAAAACAACAATCCATGGAATGGCAGCATTCAACATTGCCCAAGAAAGTGAAGTTTAAGCAGATGATAGCCTCAAAATGGCCATGTTGCAGTGGCTGTTAACTCAGGTGGCAAACTTCTATGACGATGGAATACAAAACCTTGTTGTTCGATATGATAAGTGCCTTAATATTGGTGGCAATTATGTGGAAAAGTAGATAAAAGTGTGGTCTTTCATGAAACAATAAAATTGTTACAAAAAGTTTACTTGTTTTTTCTACATATCAAAACGGTACTTACTTAAAAAATACTCCTAGTACATTATTCTATAAATTATTTGTTTAGAGTGATTTAAATCAGTGATTTTCTAAAAAAAAAAAAATTACCCGATTTAAATCAATCCACCCCTGGTTTAAATTCTACAAGAATGGTGAAACATCATGGGAAATGGCAGTTTCACTTTCATAGTGGTATTTTTTAAAATTATTATTACTAAAGAAATCCAACCAGGTAATTTGTAATTGCGTGTGTTGATATATACGTGTTAAGCACAGTGATAAAGTGAAAACATTCACGGTTTCATGTTACCTGTTGAAATTATTGCATGCATACTAGGTACCACAGTTTTTGGGAGGAAATATTTTGGAAAAAAGTGCACATTATACATGAGTAAATACAGTAATTAGTTTTAGTATATTATCCTCGTGTCATGTTTCCCATTGCCTGAAACATGAAAACATCAGCCAGTTACAAAATTTGCTTACCTGCATTTCAAACGACGCAACTCAACAAAAACTGGGCCACTAAAATCATCCAGCACAAACACTGTATCATATGTGGTTTCATCTAACACATCGACCCCATTGGCAGAGAACACAATTGGTACTCCAAATGTCTAAAAGAAAGGTACTACAATTAACTTTAGTTACAATGAATGATTGTCAATGTACAATCAAGAAACCAACATAAATTATTCTAATGTTAAGCAATATGCAACTAATATAAAGCAAAGTTAGTGCAATTGTAAGTTAAATCTAAAATAAGCTGCAAATTATGTTCTAGTCATAATTCCAGCCCTTTCCACAAGTTATCACTTATGGAAGGAATAACATGAATTAATTGTCTAGTAATAACAACTATTCAAAAAGTTACCTCTTTGACAGCCAAAATAAAGCAATTACATCAACTTAGTCATTTAAAACTAACAAAAAGTATGAAAAGTAATGAAAAGATTCTCACGGGCTATGGACCAGGCAAGTTGTGGAAAAGATTCCAAGCCTTTGAGAGCTAACGTCACTCCTTCATGGTAGAAGTGTAGCATTTCCAGGAAAGCTTCAACACTTACTTGAAATACCTCTACGGGGGGGAGGGGGGATGCTACACTTCTATCATGAAGACAAGAGCGGCGTTATCTCTCGAAAGCTTGGAATCTTTTCCACAACTCACATGGTCGATAGCCCGAGAAAATATTTTCATCATTCGTCGCAAAGAAAGCTTCAAGAGTTACTTCTAACAAAAACCAATCAAGTAAAGTAAGTCCAATCACTAGAGGCATGCATATTTTGTTTATGACAAACACAAAATGTGAAATAACACACTGTAATTTTTGTCATGTTTTTGAAAGTTCTGAGGTGCATTTTCTTAACACATTTTGTCACGAAATGATGCGAGGTGAACTGGAAAATGCAAAATAAACTCTTCAACATGAAATTTAGAGTTTATTTACCAACGCGACACTTTCTGAAGTCAGATATATCGGGTAAGTTAGGCAAATCATGGAAAATTGATTAATTCTGCTGTAAATATTTGAGAAGCAAAAATTGACTCCTATACACAGGACTAAACTTAATACTCTGAAAACTATATGAAAATGTTTGAGTAATAAGTGTAGTTTTTAAATCCAATTTATGGTTTTACTCTCCATTTTAACACCAAAATGACATTTTATATACTGCTTTCGAACCCAAAATGTGCCTATTTTTTGTACCAAAATCTTGATCTTTCATTCACCATAAATATGTGGCCTTACCAATCTCCCCCCCCCCCCCCCTTGAGATCAAGAAATAACCAATTACCAATATCTCATTCATTAAAAAAAGAGGAAATAACATTTGATCCCCCTCATTTTTTTTTGTCGTCGAAAATAGCTAGACCACCTCCTGGACGTTGCTCAAAGTAATATGAACCTTGCAACAACTGAAAAAGGAGATCTGAAAGTGCTTTTTGATTTAAATGTAGTCATTATTTACAACTGTGAAGAAAATTTATGCAGAATTCATACATAATTCTCAGTACGCAATGTTACATTACGTAACATTCAGTGGGCAACTTTTTACTGTAAACCATGGATTTAAAGACTGAAAAGAAAAACTTGCAAAATGGCTTTGATTCAATTGAGGGAGACATTACCAAACACTTTGGACAACTTCTTTTACTCTAACACACACTGAAAATAATGCAGTAAAAATGATACTGTACAAAGCATGGTAAATATAACCCTACTCAAAAATAAGACAAGTTTTGAAGAATGTGTATTTCAAATTTCCAATTGTCATGGTACATTTTTCTACTTATGAATAAAAAATGATTAAATTCGTGAGAAAAATCTAAAAAAATATGTGTGTCATTTTATACATCTTATTGTGATTGCTGAAATTTAACATCTTTAATCATGAATCGTGGTAATAAATGTAAACACAACAGTTTGTTAAAAAATCCAAAATTTCATAATTACAATTACCTTGGCTGCATTACAAACTTCAGTATCTTCTTGTAAGTTTCCCACGATGCATATTCTTTTCTGTTGAGAGAGTTTACCTGTAAATAAGAAATACATGATGAAACTTTTTTCAGTTCAAATCTGATATACACACTTGAAAAATATGTTCTTGTTCATATTACATTATAAAAAGTACACGAGTATACTTTCTCCAGTTCTTGAAAGTAAGAAGAGTAGATTGAATTGTTCTTCATAGCATATTTAACAAGGTATTTTTAACTGAAATGTTTTTGGCTCAAGTTCATTCTAAGTGAAAGCGCATGCTAAATAGGTTTTACAATTACATACTGCATTTCTTATGAAGAACAATTTTCTGTGCCTGTGCAAGTATGATAGGCAGGTCAAGTTTGGTGCTATCAGAAGTACAATTACAAAATTGCATTGTGTTTATTTTACACATAAAATGCACTTTTTTTTCAGAATTTGTCAGGATTGTTACGACTTTTAGGCAAATATTAGATTTGCCAAATTGAAAAGATCCATCTCCTCAGTTAACCTGAAGCAACAAACTGCCATGTGGATGAAGTCACTGAATTACTCTTTGGGCAGATTCATGAACGTCCATATCAACGATTTCTGTTGTTTTTAGCTCACAGATGAGATGTACAGTATGTATTATAATCGAGTAAACAACTTATCAGGTTTATTGTTTAAAAAAAATATCTTAAACACAACAATCAGATTTGTTGTATAACGATGAGAAAATCTTCGAGTTTTCATTTCATGCACAAGACTTCTGTAAACACGGTCATTAGCCCCATCTAGTTCACTGCACTTTTTGACACTCGGTGCAGTGCAGGTGTATCTAGTGTCACGGTGGTGCAAGGAAATGACGTTCAACCAACTAGACGGAAAGCGGTGTTCAAGTTCAGAAGATTCAACAAATGCCTGTCTGCTGCTTTAATACTCATCACGTGATAATAAACCACACATACACCGGTCCGGAAGGTAGTGCAAACGGTGAACATGCTTTGGTACAAAGAGTGTCAGAAAGTGCAGTGAACTAGATGGGGCTAATGTGGTTCTGCTGTAGTGTTAAAGAAAATGGAGACATTCAGAGGTCCACAGACATTACACCCCTAGACATCTGCATTTGGGGCTTTATGAAAGACAAAGTCTATCTGCCACCTATGTCGCAAAATGTGCAACAGCTAAAGGAGAAAATGAGAAATGCCCTTGCTTTGGTGGATGAGGAGTTCTTGGGAAAAGTATGACAATTGATTGATTGATTTGTTGTTTTAAGTCCACTTTATGCACAGAAAGGCTAATCGGGATTGGACCTAGAGTTTAAAAGTTGGATCCGAACCACTATGTGTCTCCACCGGGTACCAAACCCGAGACTCCTTGATTACAAGGTGATGACGCCACCACTGCGCCATCAGGGAGGCCGAAAAGTATGACAAGAACTCGAATTTCGATGGGATGGGTGTCGCATAACTGGTAGAAGCCACATTGAACATTTGTAGCCATTAATAGAAACTTGAAGTATTACTGTCTGATACATAATAAATATCATTGTTGTATTCCATATAGTTTAAATAAAATAAATTCTTAAAGTTGTTTACTCTGTATTACAGTGGAGCAACAAGAGCTTTTTGAGGTAGTATTTATTATGTCATATTTCATCCTTGTCAACTCCCTGTGATGTGAACTAAATGTGTGCTATTATGTATTATACATTGTTTTGCAGTATTTTTATAAAATGTTACTGGTTTTGAAAGTCATAACTTATGGAAGAATGGGTGTGTGAAAGGAAGTTGAAACATAGTTATGTTGTCTTTGTGGCTCATATTCTAGAACAGTATTGGATACTGAAAGTTGGAAATCCTGGTGAGACATCTGTGGGCACGAGATTACTGCAGACAATGTTTTAGTGCATGTCACATAGTTGAAAGATACCCTGTCCATGTTTGTTCCATGTGATTCGTGTTGAACTTGACACATTTCACCCTTGCAGCCATGGCAAAAAGTGCATATTTCTAAGGTATGTAGTTTCACGAGTTACATATTTTTGATATTATTTGAAATTTGTGTTAGGGTAGGAGTGTTAGTAATTTGACGTTTTAGTTATTATTGGCATTCTTCTTATGTCACAAGTGTTCAGTTTAATGTTAATTACTGTTCACTTGCCTTGTGAGTGTTACAAATGGAATTTTCATGGGAAAAATCTCAGCAAAAAGTCTGGAATAAGGAGTATTTTCATTTACAACAGCCATACTTGCAGATCAAATATATCAGTTATTTGAGTAACACTTCCGTATAGTGGAAACGGACTTCTTCATTTTTACAGAAGAAACTACTTAGGGAAATCACTTTCTGTATCATCGTTGAAGTTCCTCAAAGTGTTTTCTTTCGCCGTGTAATATTTTTTAGCGTGAAATCTCTTTTTCTATAAATATATCTCTCCGACACACAATTCCTGTTGCTTCCATTTGCTTCTATACGTCAAGGATGGTCCGTGCGTTTCATGATGTAACCCCCTGTCAATGTTTCCAAACACGTCTTTCTGTTCAAAGATTTTTTATTTTTTGAAAATTCAAACTATGCTTGCCTAACCTAACCAGAAATGGGTTGTGGGGCTAACGTCAATGGTTTGTGAGGCTAACGAGGTATTAGCATAATTTCAAATCCAGCCACGAAATTAGGTATTTTTCGAATTCATTTTTCAGGTTACGTGCGACTTACTCACTTGATAAACAATAAATAAAATAAAATACATATTACTTTTACTTACGTTCAGCGAGTATGTGTTGAGTAATTGACAACGTTTCAGGGACCACTGTCCCCCTTCTTTAGGTCAGTTTATCAACTTCACGGTTGCCCACGAAGCTTGTCAATAGCAATGACAAGGATTAGGTTTACATGGATAGGATAAAATATTGTTATTCCATTACAAATGACCTGTACTTTTTTTTTTAAAAAAAAATGTAAAATTTCCCCCTATTAAAACCCCACTTTTGCACTTATTAAAAAAAAATCCTCCAGCCTTTTGCCGATCACATGTTAACAGTCAAGGTCTTCCTTGCAAATTAATGGATGGAATTTTGATGAAAAGAATTGGTGAAAGTAGTCTGGAATATTTTTTTTAACTTATGCAAGTAATAGTTTCGGATCAAATATCATTTGTTATTTATGGTTTCCACATGTACATACGTTATCTAAAACATCAAAATCTCTCAATTAAAAAAAATAATTCAATGCACTTCTGGAAGAGGTAGAGTCGGTAATAGATAGCAGCAGCAGTCCGTATCCAAGACAACAGTAAACAAATGGCTGCTCATAAATAAAGCATCACGTAGAAGTATATGGAAGGGAAAATAGTTCTCCAGAAAAAATGTAGTAAGTTATGCCTAAAGTATGTGTTAACAGACATCATTATAAATCGAACCATGTAAAAAATGCCTGTGGACAATGATAAATTCAGAATTAAACAATTGGAACTTGGGCCAATTTTATTTTGTCATTTGACAAATTATGGACATAAAATTAGTTGAAAGTAGGTGAAAATATGGTACCCTTGACCCTCTGTATATCTGCTAGAAAGTGGAAAACTATCCATGGTTTATGAAGATTATACTGTTTATGTGGTAGTATTGGGTACGAATTTCTTGGTTTATTTGTGGTCCTAGCACCCTGAAACATATGTTGTGTTACATAAAACGTCGAAATCTACTAATTAAAAAGGTTTTCCTTTTCTTTTCAAAGAATAAAAAAACCGGTAAAGTAGTCTGCGATTGCAGATTTTTTTTACTTACGTGGTCCATACTTTGCTTTGGGATAAAATATTTCGGTTATTTGTGTTTTCCGTGCGCTAAACAAACTTTGTTACACGAAATCTATTATCTAAAAAAAAAAAAATAATTCTCGAGGGAATGGGGCATACAGTTGCCCATGGGATCCAATTTAATTTCCCTCGATGCAATTAACAAACTGCTGGAGTAATCAAAGTTCAGCTGGTACCCTTGACCCTCTGTACCTCCTAGAGGTTGCATGGTTTATGAAAGTTTTCAGTTCATTTTAGCCCTCGGAAATATGTCATTGTGAAGTAAAGTACGTCTGTTGCCTTAGCATGTTACTTTACTGTGAAGCAAAACAGCCCGAAGGCCTTGCACAAGTGAATATAGCACCCAAAACGACTTTCCACAACAGCAGCTATAATTTTACGTTAGGTTAGGGTACTAATCTGATATTCCCCGGACAGATTTCTTCATTTTTACAGAAGAAACTACTTACGGTAATAAGTTCCTGTAGCATTGTCTAACATCTGGAAGGTGTTTTGTGTGATGTGGGAATGTTTCATAGCGGAAATTCAACCATTGACGCATAGCCCCACGAACCATTTCCGGTAAGGTTAGGTTAGGTCACGTACAGGTTACAATAGTTAAAAATTGGTTTCGAAAAAGATATGCGTAGCCCCACACACCATTCTCACATAGCCCCACGAACCATTGACACATAGCCCCATAAACCATTTGCGGAAACGTACGTTCTTCAGTTACAAAAACACTTTTTTTCAAAAAAATTGCAATTCTTTGATCAAAAAAACGTGAATACATGTTAAAGAATGTTCCGCAAAGCAGATAGGCAAGTACAAATGTCAAAAATTGACAAAACGAAGAAGTTATAGGTGGCCGGGGAATATCAGATTTTTACCACAGTTTTCACTAACAAAAAGTGGCGAACATACTCTGAACATACTTTGGGATCAAATATCTCAGTTAGTTTTGCTTTCCTAAAGCTGGGACCACTTTTACATTACGTAAAACATTGAATCTGTCGATTAAAAGAAAATTCGACGTAATTCTCGAGGGGGTACAGTGGGTAAACGGCCCCGTTCAGCTCGTGTCGTATTACATTGATTTGTCTCGTACTAAAGAAAGCCTAGCAATAATACGTAAGCAAGCTCATTGTCTCGTATTATTCTGCTTTTCAAGTGAATCTTATACAATTAAGCATATCAATCAATAAGTTTTATTCGCAAATGTGACGATGTCGCTACAGATCAATTCACATAATGTGCTTATGACAAGTCGATCATTCATTCATTCATTTTCCGTTCATTAGATAATTCCTCAACACATTAACCTTTATTTTTCTTCTGAGAAAGGCGTGTAATTTAAATTAGCTAGCGTAAAACGTACGAAAAACTAGAGATATCTGCTTCTCCGCCCAATCTTAGGTAGTATTTGTCAGTTACGCCTACACACATCATCAGTTATAAAAAATGTTACATTTGAAGCACAAAACTAGTACCTAAAATTCATGAGCTTAAATTGCTAAAACGCAACTCACTGCTTTTTCCGCCTTCCTCCCCACTGTAATCTCCTATCGTGGACTCTTGAAAATCCATCGGTGAAAATATTCCAGTTACGTCCATCTTGAAGCTCCTCACACATTAGAACGTGTCTTCCTCGTAAACTTGATTTTCAATAATTTACTTTATTCGGAAAACCACAACACAATATACATTTAACTGAATGTACTATGCTATGATGTAAAAATATGTCAATTTTTCAAATATATTACAAAAATTCAACACATTCCTTCCCTTGCAAGTTTTAAAGCCGCTCATTTACCATTTCGAAATTTGATTGGTAGCATAAGACCACGTGATTGCCCATAGACTAATCTTATTAGACTTTTGGCCCGATGACTTCAAGACAGCCAGCCATGCGTGATGGCATTAGAATGAAAAGGCGAATCAAATATATAAATAAAATATATGTAGTAATTACCTTTAATGTATTGATTCTCAATAACATATATTTCTCAATAATACAGAGTACGATTCCATGTCCTGCATTCGAGTCTGATCTTGAATTCGGATAATCGCGTCAACTGAAGCATGCGCTTCAAAATGTGATAAGGCAGGTTTATTTTTCATTTGCACCAGTTCCATATATTAAACTACTATTCATCTTGACTTGATTACGAAAACAGGGTCAAGGAAAGGGTTATACCACAGATATAGACAAGAAATTAAAGTTACCCGACCTAACCAAAAGTATACGCCGATATGGAAAATGATACTTCTTTAGAATAAAATAAAAAGTTCTGCCTATTTCGTGTAGTCATGCCCGTCATATTCTGTACCTGCGCCACAGCCTTTAGTAAAAAGGCAAAAAGCATCCTATTTGGCCTTTAGCTGGTTTGGTCGGCCAAATCAGCCAAAGAAGTAATAAACAATTGAAAGTTACACATGTAAACAACATGGCGGCGGCAAGAACAAATTTCACTTTTGTTCATGTACCGGAGAAAGCATACGGATTTAATAACAAAGATGTACAGGAATTATTATTAAAGTGGTAAGTGAGTCATATGCATGGAACATTCTATTTCTGAAAATACTATGATACATGTGTCCTAATCTTGTTGTTACGTTACTGGAATTTTGCTTGTTTAGCTTTTTAACCCTAGCTCCTGGTACTCCTAAGTTCGGTGGGTCACGTAAATTTTCTGACAGTTACGCAAAACTTACTTTTTAAAGTCGCTTTTATGGGATAAGAAGCTAAACGATACTGTACTGGTAGTTTCTAATTATACAACCTGTTTCAGAGAAATGTAACCCGGTATGCTGCTTCAACGATTGTGTCAATATAAATGTTTGTATCATAATCAGATGTGGACAGAACTGCATATTACGTCTGTTATGAAAACTTAATACACGATATGGATATGGTCATAGGCTCCGATTTCTTCCGATATTTGAGAGGAACCATAAGCAAAGCATAAGTACCGATTTCTTTCTGTTTGCAGAGAGGGGGTGAGGGGAATGGTGCAAATTTTTACAAGAGTAGGGATCTAAGAATAAATATACTTTGGGTAAAAAAAAATTGAAATATTTTAATTACAATTAATTAGCTCTGAAAACACAAACACATATAACAGAGTCCATCGAACTTCATTATCTGGACAAGAAATTCACTATATTTTGATTATATAGTTATACAACGTAATACTAAATATGTAACTTTAGGTTGAGAATTTGATTATCGTATACCGTTTGTAATACTTATTCCCACTATCCTTTATTGGAATTTAATATCTTCACACATGTGCATGCGTATGTGGATGACAATGGCTCAATATCATATTCCTCAACAAGTTTATCAGCTGCATGAAAGATGTGTTCAATATTCTTGTCTTTTCTTTTTTTCTTAAAGCAATAACTCTACAGCTTCAATAGCTGAAAGTGCACCTGCGATGCTTTGCTGCTTACTTTACAGACTCCAAATAAGATTTTGCACAGAACTGAAAATATCAATAGCAACTTGTAGGCCAAGAACAGTGTTTTACTTTTGTGAAACATTTCCACAATCCAGAAGTTGTTCATTTTCTTCATTAGTTCATGACAGGGTGCGAAATCATTTAAGACTGGTGGGGGGAGAAAGATCTTAATAATAATAATAATAATATTTTATTGTCATTAAGCTTGCACAGCAATAGACAACGTCAAGAACAAAATACATGTGAAATATATTATAAAATAAAATAATATAAAATTATAACCCATTTTATGTTTAAGCTGCACTAAAGTACAATATTTTTAATTTCAAGAAATTCTTGAGTTGAGTACAATGGTGTAGCAACTAACCAGGCATACAGTTTATGTTTAAATACATTCATAGGCATATTTGTCACATCAAGAGGTAGCTTATTAAATAGTCTTAATCCTAGAGCTTCATAACTATTCAAGGATTTTGAGAGTCTATGATATTGTATATTTATACGCCTGCTGTTTCTTGTAGTATAGGAATGTACATCTTGTCTACTTTGTAGCTGTGGCAAATTTTTCTTTACATACAACAGCACAGTGTAAATATATAGATTTATCACAGTCATAAATTTTAACTTAATGAACAGTGGCTTACAATGAACTAATTTCTGTGAGTTGGTAATTATTCTCACAGCTTTTTTCTGCAGTATTAAAATTTCTTGTACATAACTGCAGTTCCCCCAAAGTAAAATTCCATATGAAATAATGCTTTGAAAGAAAGCGAAGTAAGCTGATCTTACGTAATCTTCAGGTACATGACTGTTTAGATTCCTATATATAACCCTGGAGAGCTTGGCAGTTATGTATTTAATATGTGGTTCCCATGATAATTTATTATCAGTGACAATACCTAGAAATTTCACATTGTCTGAACTATTATCGATCGGGATGCCTCTAAGACTGAAAAACATATGCTGGGTTTTACTTTCATTCAGCAAAAAACCATTAGCTCTGAACCATAAAGAAGATTGATACAGGGTATTATCAGTTATGCCTTTAAGAGTGTTAAAGTCAGAGCTGGCATTAAAGAAGGTAGTATCATCTGCATATAGTATTGTGTGAGCAGTGACGCAACATGGTAAATCATTCATCATGAGAGCAAACAATAAAGGCCCAAGAACCGAACCTTGAGGTACACCGCATTTGACCTCGGCTACATTTGACCTCTCCATTCCTATGCAGACAATTTGTTTACGTTTCTGAAGGTATGAATGAAATAGTTTAAGATCTGTACCACCAATGCCATAGTATTTAATCTTTTTTAAAAGTGAAGTGTGGTCTACACAATCAAACGCCCTTCTCAGGTCACAGAAAGAGGCCTGAGCAAAGTCCTTAGTTTCAAAAGCCTTAAGTACACTTTTGACTAGAGACTCCATGGCATCAATTGTTGACTTACCCTTCCTGAAACCAAACTGTGATTTGCAAATTAAGTTATTATGGTCCAAGTAATTGCATAATTGAGAATGCATAATTGATTCTAAAACTTTTGAAAACACTGGAATCAGTGAGATGGGACGGTAGCTGGCTAAACTATTTTTCTCACCCTTTTTATAAATTGGTACAACCCTTGATAATTTCAATACATTTGGAAATGTTCCTTCCCTAAGACATATATTTATACAAAAGGTCAGTGGAAGAATTATAGAATCTATGATTTTTTTCACAAGATTACTGGATAAATCATAGATATCATAGATCATACAAATCCCCCTCCCCCACAAACATACATATAAATTATAGGATATACATATTTATAATGTTATTAAAAGTAAAAATAAATTACTAAATTAAAAAAAATATATTATTATTATTATTATTAATAATTACAAAAAAGATAAATAAATTTGTTACTTTTTCTATATCAGATATTATAAAGTAGCAAACTACGTTCTTTACTAACTGGTTAAAGATGTTAATAAATTATTAAATAATTGAAGTGGTTTTATTATGTGTAAGTTTTTATTATGTTTTTGCTTTATTTAATATAAATCAATTAGATTTCATAGTTATTATTGTTTTGCATTCCTCTTTTACTTTTATTGTGTGTATTGGTGTAGATTTGTTAATGATCTGAGAGAGAAAAAGGATTGAACACTCACAACTACACTAATTTGTGTATGCATTCGATATATTTGAGATTAAAAGTAATTGCTTATCTTTTGTTTGTGTAACAAAAACTCTCCCCCCGGGACTTTTTGAGGGGGAAATCCCCCGTCCCCCCAGAATTTTGCACCCTGGTTCATGAGCAGAGAGAATAAAGTCAATATAGCTTTATTGTCCTTAAAATTGGTGATGCGAGGAAGCTATCGTGTTGGCCAAAGAGAAGGGCCACAACAAGAAGAGGATGTTATATCTTTTTGTTTAACTTTAATTCATAGTATACCATGGTTTCTTAATTCACTGTGTGTTCAAAAGAAGAAATGCGAATATAAAGTAAACACACTATTGTGACTGGGTGATAGACTCCTTATTGTTGATATGCCCATTTCAGAAGAGAATCCTGCACAATAAACCACCCCTTTGTGTGCAAAAGTTTTGTAATCTTATGTAAGATATATATTTTGAATTAGAAATTTGAGGAAATAAGACCTAAAATGTTCTCATACAGAATCACGAATTAATTCATGAAATTTTCATCACACAAATAATATTTTGTTTCAAAATTAGATAATGTTGGAAATTTACATTGGGCCCCTTACAAAGTAAGCTATGGGATTTGATATATTATGTGGCTCTTTGATGAAATCAAATTTTGTTCACTTGAACAGGGAGTTGAGGATTTTCGTTTGTCTTTGGCATCAAACATCTGTAATTTGAAATTTAAAAAAGGAAAAAAAACTCATTTTATGAATATATGTCTACAATACCACTGTCCAAAGACAAAATTAATTTATACTGTAATAATATTAATAGTTATTCATTCTAGTTTTTGGACTTTTAACCACTGTTATTTTTTAAAGATATTTACCTACGTTTCGGAGTCTGAATCTGGTAAATATCTTTAAAAAATAACAGTGGTTAAAAGTTCAAAAACTAGAATGAATAAATCACCACTGATTAGCTAAAAAGAAGAATAATAGTTATTGTTTGTATTAATTGCCTGTAAAAGAGAACATTTTGTTAGTGTAAGGTGTATACTTATTCGCACACCATGTACACACAAAGTCACATACTTTGGAACACATTTAAACCTAGGATAATGACGGCATTGCAAAATAAAAATGTATCCTGTTGTAGAGGAAGCTTTGATACCGATTGCCTGCGAATTAAGGCTCTTTTTTCTAATGACCTTGAAAAGTAGTGAATTTAAACCATGCACAGTACAGATTCCAACTTTCAATGAATGCTTGTGAAGCTGCCTTGTGCATTCAGAAATAAAATAAAAATACCAGTATAGCATCTAGTATAAGTACAATGCATGTTAAAAATATCAAGCCTGCGACTGCAATTTTCTAAATGTTATTTACCCTTAAATTCTGGTCAAAATCTTATATGGCAAATTGCAACAATTTTTAAGCCACTTTTTAATTTTATCATTATTAGAATCAGCAGAAAAAAGTTGTATAGGACTACCAGTTATTAGCCTTCTCACTAATCTAATCTCAGTTTTATCAGCACCAGAAAATGGCATCTTATTCCTCTTATGGTGCAAGGAGGTCAAATTCACCAACCCAGGGGCTTATCCAGGATTTTTCCCTTGGGGGGGGGGGGGTGTTGGAAACTTTTCAGGGGGTGTAAGTTGGGGATGTTAAGTGTATATTTTGGACCGTTTTTTTTAAATGTTCGCCATAATTCAATTTGTTCATAGATGTTTCCAGAGATTAATCCCCCCTCCTTTCCCTTCACTTAACATTTCAGAAGAAAATATGTCAAATGCAGGAAAGGATGGAAAATAGTTTAAACCACGATTCACAAACTGAAATAAAGTAATAAAACTCTCTATATATTTAGAGTATGGCCATGAAGACTTTAAAATATAGTGGGAAGTTGGGAAGGATGTTAGATATTTATACCTGATATTGCTTTTGAACGAAATCAGTCAAGGAATTTCATGTTGAAGTCTTATACCCTTACAATTGGAAAATACGCTTGGCGCTGTTGAATTAGGAGCCATGTGCCTCTTTGCCTTAAAGAAAACGAAATAACATGTGCAAATAAATGCATGGCATGTTAGCTGCAAAGGGAAGGCAAGGAATTTTCACTTCTAAATTGAGGTAATACTTTATTTTCAATTATTTAAAAATTGAATAGCATTTATTTCACTTTCCAACACAAAGAGCACAATAAACCAAACTAAATATTTCTCCCCACGTTTTCCAGCCGGGAGTGCCAAGTGCCGTCATGTCCCCACTGATGTGCCTATAGTCAGATAAAAATTTGGGACTTAATGTAAATAAAATTTCTTTTTATGTTTAATTCCTTATACATTATTTGCTTCCTCTGAAAAGTTGGAAAAAATTAAATATATCATTATGTCAGGGAACCGACTAGATAAAAAGATGAAGACAATTTTTACAAAATCTATATCCTTGCAAACTGACAATAACTTTAATTCAATAAGGTGCCAGTAATTTCACAGGGCACCACGACGTTAACGCTTTATCTATTTTGCTTGTTCAATATCCCATTTGTCCTTAACCAGCCCACACGGAGTTCTCTTTCTAATATATAATTTATTTTACAAAGATAAGAACTCTTAAAGCAACAAAAATGGTCACATATATAGATGTAAATGAATCACTTAGGTTCTTCATGAAATACTTGCCGTTTTATATCGAATACTCAGTCAGTAAATTTTATATTGGTACTTTATGAATATTCATTGGAAGAAATTATACCTACATATAGTGTCACTACTTTTCTACTCACCACTTTCGGTTTCTTTCTGTCTGGTTTCATTTTCTCTATCTTCTATAGCCAGTTTTGCAGTAAAATTTCAGACATTGTTACACTAAGCAGAGAAACAACACACCAACTGAGATGCTACACTGAGACAGGCCTAAGGCATTTGACTGTTCTCTTCTCTACCACTCCAAAATCATCCATCTCACCCAAGTTACAGAAAATAGTGTTGCTAACCATAGTAACACAATTCACTACAAGGAGTCAAACCTGTATCTTTGAATTTCTTCCCTTACTTTTATCGTACATTTTTCACATGAAAGAATCGAAAGGAAAATGCAACAAAATATAGATTTCATTGACAAATTTTCAAATGTGTAACGTGTTTAATATTTATTTAGGTATTCTAATGCTGAACTGTCAACACTGTGTGTGGTATGTGCTCCCTGGAAGGAGGGCGAGAGATCAGTTTGACATTTTCCAGATGGCAGTGTACCTTTCATAGAGCTGACCAAAGCCTTCTCAAGGGAGCTGGTGTTTCCAGGAAATTACCATGCTGCACATTCCACCTGCCTTCCTTGACACTTTGATTTTAATTGATCGAAAGGTCCATTGGACTACGCTTCTTGTAGAGCTACAAATGGTTCATTTTTGTTAATGTTGAAGTATTGTGTGGATAAATCACTGCACCAACCAATGCAGTTAGGAATCTAAAGGTTTGGGAAATTTCTTTGAACACAGTGCTGCTGCTGATGATATTTGAGTAAATTCCGAAACATGTCAGTGGGAATTTTTTCATTTTATTTTAGACCACTTGACATGGAATGCCCCATAAACAGATGTGTGACACAGATAAAGGTGTGGAAATGTTAGTAGATATTCCACAATGCTTGTCAAGTATAACAATATTGAAATGCAAGACCATGACATGACTGCTTACAAAACAAGCTTTTTGCATCCAAGATGAAAAATTGCATGGAAGTGCTGTATTTCAGGTGGAAATATGTAATATCCTTTTCCTGTTATTTGGCAGGTCTTTGAAAGGAAGAATTAAAATTCAGTGCTTTTGTTTTAATGAAACATATCATCCGTATGAAGCTAATGACCTTATAAATGTAAGTAAAGAAGACAGGTAGAGAATTAGTAAAATATTTTTTTTATTCGTTCATGTATACATTTTTAAAGCTAGTACAGCTCAACCAATATGAAATAAACCCTCTGGTACTGTTGTTGAATTTTCAACTGAAAGCCAATGGGCCATTTAAACCTGCCTCTGCATTGCCAAATTGTGCATTGTTCAACACACCGTGGTCATCTTTATTCAGTTCCAAGTGTTGTACCATTGTTTTGGGAAAATACCATACACAACGAAAGTAGAGATGTAATGCTTAATGTTTAACTTTTGACAGCAAAGGGGAAGCGAGAGGAGAAAACAAATGACTGTCCATTTTAGTTGGTAACAGTTCGTTATATTGGAGACACATTTCTTCATTTTTACACAAGAAACTACTTACGGAAATGAGTTTTTATCTAAGGTTTCTAATGTTCGTCGAGGTATTTTCTATAATCTTGAAATCTATTTGACTGGGAAATCATGTATTTTGCAAGAGAAATATCTCACCGACGCACAATTGCCATTGGTTTCCTACGTGAACCGGATGTTCCATACGTTTGATGACGTAACTCCCGTCAGTGTTTCCAACCCATTTTTTTTAACTATGCTTGCCTAACCTTATTCGAAATGGTTCATGGGGCTATCCGTCAGCTACCCGTGCATAATGTGCAATTTGCACACATGACGAACGCGATAGTAGGTATTTTTCGGTGAAGAAGGTTGGAAACATGGCATACCCATTCGGTGAAGAAGGTTGGAAACACTGCATGCCCACTACAGTAGTCAAGTTTTGCCTGCCATATTGTGTGTTAAGGAAGCGAAAAAGGGAATAACAAAAACTACTCTCTATGTGAAAAATTGTGTTTGTTTTCGTGTAAAAAGCATAATGGCACCTTGAACTATGTTCCGCAATACACAATTCGTAAGTACGAACCATGAGAAACACAAAATATTAGATTTTAATGTGTCTCCGATATAACGAACTGTTACCATTTTAGTTTACCAGTTTGCTGGGGGGGTTTTCTCATCTTGGCTGAGCTGTAAGTTGTAACAATTGTGCTTTATCTTACATAACTTTTGTACTATTCCTCAATCACATTCTTATAATACAAACTAATTTAGTTTTATTCATAAAATACAATCATTGTCAAAATATTTGTAGAAAACAGCAAGTTACAATTTATTACTAAAAAATATCCTATTCTTAAAATTAGTGGTAGTTTTACCTATTAACCAATATTACTGATAACTGATTACATTCCTAAAATGAAATTTATTTCTCATGTAGAACCAGATGCATATTTTCAATTCTTCAGGGAATTCATGAAAAAATACTTTTCTTGTGGAAGCTTCGTGGTTAGTGCAGAATCAATAGGATTCCCTTGTGTTAGTTGCATGAATGATTTCTATTATAAGTCTGTGCTGTTCGTGTTGTACATTAAACATATAGGGTCTACTGATTATTAGTTGTATTAGTTGTAGTGACAGCTCTGTAAAGTGTAATATTTATGGTGGCAATCTTTTCTCCATAGAACTTTTTCAAGAATCACACAGTAGCTTCGACATTGCAGATCCTGAGGCCCTCTGGTGTTTGGGAAATTCCAGGTGAGGAGGTATTTATGTTGACTTGTTAGTAATCTCTACTCATACATGCTATCCTACGTATACACGATGAGTCTGTAGGCCTAACTCTGCATCAGACTCTAGTTGCAAAAGACAATTTATTTGTTGTGCTTGTAAAGGGTGGGGAAGTGTATTGGGTGATAATGAAAGTGGCTGGCATCTGTTGTAGAGGTCAGCATCGTGTGCTGTGATGTTGGAGGACTCATGTTTGAACCCTGGTTAGGACATGGATGGGTTTGGCCCATCATCAGTTTAATCTGTTCATCATTCATCCTAACAGACATAAGCAACATAAAAATAACTAAAATAGAAATAGATGATGAAAACACCAGAAGTGTTGCAAATGTGCTATTATACTGATGTAACATATACGAGGGCTGCTGGAAAAGTCTCTGCAAACTACCACCAATAGTGGCGCTAGTGTTCCACTATTATAAAAATATGAAGAATAGACCTTTTTTATATTTACATTATCTTTGATTGTTTGTTTAAGCCTATTCGTTTATTTTTCACAGCAGTTTGAAGTAGTAGTTTTGTGTGAGAAATGGAAATTTCTCGTGAACACTTTCGGGCAATGATTTTTTTATGATTTCAAATGTAGTTTAACACCGAAACAATGCATCAAGCAACTTCATTTGGCTTTTGGGGATGAAGCACCATCCCCAATGCTGTAATGTTGATGCTGTGCGTGAAATGATTGAGAGAGATCAGCATGTGACATAACGTGAGATTCAAGCATCCTTGAACATTGACATGAAAGCAATACATATACGATTTTGCATGGTCATATGAACGTACGGAAACTTTCAAGCCATTGGATCCCATACAACTTGACCGAAGCTCAAGAACAGGCTCGTGTAAATTGGTGTAAAGAAATGCTCAAAAAATTCAACTGAGGCGAGTCAAATTTGGTGTACTACAACGTTACAGGGGACGAAACTTGGATCTATTCATACAAACCCGAAACTAAACAGCAATCCACAGTTTGGGTGTTTCAAAGTGAGCTGTAACCAAGAAAAGTTGTTTGTTCGAGGAGTGCTGCCAAGCAAATGATTGCTTGTTTCTTCGGTTATACCGAACATGTGGCAACAATAGCTTTAGAAGATTGAAGGACTGTAAATGCTGAGTGGTATACAAGAATTTGTTTGCCAGAGGTCATCAATGAATTGCGTAAAACAAACCCAAATCGTCGCATTATTCTTCACCACGATGACACTTTCCACACAGCACACCAAACTGTTGATTTTTTGTCCAGTAAAAATGTCGAATTAATGACTCATTGTCCATACTCACCTGATTTATCACCTAATGACTTATTTTTGTTCCCACACATGAAAAATAAGATGCGTGGTGAGCGATTTGTGTCACCTGAAGCAGCTGTTAACGGATTCCGAACAGCGGTTTCTAAGGTATCAGCTTCAGAGTGCAAAAAATACTTTCAAGATTGGTTTGAGTGTATGTAAAAGTGTATCCATCTTAAGGGTGAATACTTTGAAAAACAAAAAGCCATTCCCAGAATTTCACATGTCTTTTTTCATATTGATTGCAGAAACTTTTCCAGCAGCCCTCGTACTAAAAAAAGAACAGAACTGAAGTTAATTACAAATAATTAGTAATACTTATTTACGGAATGAAAATAGGCTTCATAAAAATTATCTGCATGTCATTCCACATACTCCATCAGTCTTCTGTGTTGACTATTCATCACACTATGCAATAAACCCATGCCGTATGAAAACTTACTTACCTGAGGGGCAGCCTCACAGACCCACACTTCTTTTATCACTACAATTCAAGAAACCATTTTGTTATTGAATCACTGCTTTCTTTGTTGTTTATATAGGTGCAGTTATTTATTAGTTATAATGATTACACAAATTACCATCAGTAATAAAAAATAATAACCAATAATTAATTGCATAGTCCTCCTCCGTAGTCGAGCGGGTTAAGGCGTTCACTCGTCTTGAGATCGTTCGCTGCGGGACGGCGTAGGTTCGAATCCGGCTCTGGTCGGAATTTATTCGGCCTACGTATAGGGCCGGTGGCAACCCACCATCGTGAGGAAATTGGGGAGCTCCGAGCGAGAGAGCGTAATCCGGTCGAGACGACCTACTATAACGGCTGGGGATACGTCGGGCTGACCCCCCGACTATTCCAATACTGGTTGCAGATCTCCACGCTTAGAGGTGACAAAGGAAAGTGTGGGCAGGAGACCGGCAGTCGGTAGGTAAGCCAAGGCCCTTCATGGGCTGTCGCGCTAAGGATTATTATTATTATTATTATAATTAATTGTATGAGTATCACAAACATATTTCATCATTTACCAAAACTCACAAAAAAAATATTCATTTTTCATCAATGCCTTTTGTGTTTAAATAGGTGCAGTTATATATTAATTTATAATAATTACAAAAATTACCATCATTACCAACCAATTGTACACTGCCACTGGCACGAGTGTCTCTAATAACATGCATTCAAAGGGGGTGCCTAATATGACCGCAAAGTGAATTTTGACCCTTACATTTATGTTTTTACAAACAAAATACAGAAAAATTTGAAACACCCTAGGAAACAAAATAATTCATTTTCTATTTTTATAAAAAATTTCAGTTGAAAAACCTAAAAACTAGAGGTGGTCCCCCCCCCCCAATGCCCCTCGAGTAAGCTAGAGTTAATGAAGGGTTCTTGGGTTCAATTACCATTGCAAAGCCGATCAAATTTTAGGTTCAGTCCCAAGTAGCTTATTTTGCCAGTTTTTAGGTGGTTTCCCTTGACTCTTCTACTTTTCAGGCACAAAAGCAACATCTGTAACTATTGAACAGGTTGCATGCACAGTCACATCAATGAGTTTTTTTGCTCGCCTCTATGAAAATGGAATTGTTGGTGAAGATGGATCAATCAAGAAGTGCATGGAAGAATATTATGATGAATTTGTTATAGCAGATGAACTTCGTAGGGTGAGTATATTCTCATACATTGATTTTATGATATCTATTAATATGAAATCTAGATCAGATTTCTACCTTAATTATAAGAGATATTTAATCAACATTTATGAAAGTACAATTGGTTTTGTAGTCCTGCACCATGGCAATGGGCTCCGGCTAAGGGATGCATGCATGTTCAAGTCTTCTGGGGGGAGCGTAACAACTTTTCTCCTGAGATTTCGGCCTGGCCTGTGTATGGGACCAGTGGCCACCCACCATCGTGAGGAAATTGGGGAGCTACAAATGAGCAGCATAACCCAGTCATGGAAACCTACAATAGTGACTGGGGGTTTGTCACACTGATCACACGTCACCCTGTAACTTCCTCCTCCGCAGGTGGGAGTGAAACCCGCAGTCAGTAGGTAGCCCCTGTCCCCCATGGGCTGTTGTGCCATGGGTTATTTTTTTTCACAATTGGTTGAATAGGGTGAAAATATGAACAAACATTAGCCTTTTTGAATTTTATATCAGTATATTTGAAACATTTTGCATATTTTGCTAAATATTTATGCACACATTTCATAAATTAATTATTTTTACATAAAAAATCTGATTTTTACAAATTACTAAACTAAACACCATGGCACAACAGCCCTCTGAGGGTCAGGACCTGCCAACATTCACTGCTATTTCCTGGCTTTTGAAACAGGACTCCACTACTTCTCCATTTTCAAGAAGCTCTCAAAGGTTGAATCAACACCAAAAGTTTCTTCCACTTAGAATTGAACCTGGAACTGCTCACACTAAAGGTGAGAGCATTAAGAGGGTGGCCACTCTAGGACCATGATAAAATTCAAATATAATTCCCAGTTTTCAAGGTGAACTTTTCAAAAAATTCAAGGGTACATGCAGGTGAAATTTTTAATATAATTTGTTCTTTATTTTTATTAATTCTGCAGATGTATTCTCTATTTCAACCTTACGTATTACCATTTCTCACCAGCCACACACAATACATACACAAATATATTAACAATATAAAGGGTCTGTGATTCCATTGTATTCAAAAATTCTAATTCTAATTCAATTGAATGGTGTATATATTTAAAATATCTCATTTAAGGTGCAAAGTTTACATTTGCCATTTCACATATTCAGACTCGAAATACATCTACAAGCACAAGACACAATTTTTTTGGGATATACTAATTTATGAATAATTGCTAATTGTAATATAATTAAGCCTTGTTTCCATATTAAAACCAATAAGTTGCTGACCAAGGCAGTTTATTAAGATAAAACACTTAACACGTAACATTTCGACCCTGTATCAGGGTCTTCCTCAGACGAAGAACTAAACTAAAAAACTAGTTTAGTTCTTCGTCTGAGGAAGACCCTGATACAGGGTCGAAATGTTACGTGTTAAGTGTTTTATCTTAATAAACTGCCTTGGTCAGCAACTTATTGGTTATAATTGCTAATTGTGTAAAAGTTTCAAACTCAAATTTACCCATCAACTTTACGATATCTTGCAATAATCTTCCCTCTGCCAGATAGATTGTTCTGCAAAGGACATGGACAAAGTAAACGGATCGAGAGAATTCTGTTTTATTTTCCATACAACTTTGTTTTCCTTCCTTGACAAAAAATGTGAAAGACTTGCCTCAAGACATTTATAAATATGTTTAAATTCAATGGGGTTTGGATTAATAAAAGTTGCAATTTTTCACGTCTATGGAGAAAAAATCACATAGAATTCATGCATAATTCCCGGAGCCAATAAATCATGTGCAATTCCTGGAATCTAAGGAATTTCCGTTTAATAGTCACCCTGATTAACCATGGAGCCCCTCCACAAATAACCAGAATGCATTTATAATTGCTTCTGTATGTGTCAACCAGTATTTATATGCATGTAAATCATTATATGGTATTCTCTGGCTTTCCAGATGCTTCTACTGGAAGACACAGAGAACTATGGACTGTTCTCAGACTCTGAGAGGAGCGAATTTATTTTCCAGCTTTTCCAGCATCTCTGTTTAGGAGGCAAATGGTGCCAATATGAAGATAATGTTCAGCCATATTTGGATGCAGCCAAACATCTCTACAAAGATTTAGTCAGGTAAAAATGATAACTAAAAATTTTTAAACTTTATTAAGTAAATATAATAATTTTTAAAAAGTCTGGTTTCATTTTTATGAAATCCCCCATCTTTTACGTGCCTTTTTTAGAGATCCATTTCCAGACTTTTCAAGAACTTCCAGGGTAGTGGAAATGTAGTTTTGCTTAACTAGGAGCAAATACTTGAAAAACAAATTAAATAAATCATTTCTTTTACTTTCCAGTGTGCAAAAGAATCCCGAAAGCAAACAGCTTGAAATAAGTTCCGTTGTATTCAAAGTAGTGGCTTACAATGGCGAAGAAGCATATTTTCCTCCTAAGCCCTTGAATATGCAGAATTTTGCATATTTGTCAGTGAATCCTGTGAAACGTCAAGTGACAAGCATTGTACATGTATACGGTGAGCCTCTTGGTTGAAGTGACTTCTCATGAATTCCAAGTTTAAGTACTTACCTTTGGCACAAGAGAAATCTCTCCATTCATCCATGTTTGCATTCTTATGTGTAGATGCTAAGAATATCATGGTTAATATTCTCCAGTGACTGTATAGTATTGTGTACATGGTTGCTTTGTTTTTATTAACTTTTTATAGATAAAAGCTTCACCTATTTGTAAACATCAACTGTGTTGTTTACTTTCTTTGGAATGCTGATGCTCAAATTAGTGTTAATCCCTGTTATTGAGCTGTTGTACACCAATGCTCAATACAAAGATTATTGAGTAATTAAATGTTCATATTTTATTAGAACTGGGAGTTTATAATTCTGCATGTACACGTCCATGCCCTGCAGACTACAAAATAGATAGTATTCATGCCATTTATCATACTATGCATGAAATGAATGATGGAAGTATTTTAACAATGGTTGAATAAATATTTTACACTGCTTCTAGAGAAGTGTTATTGCATTCATTATTCACTTTGCAAAAGAAAGCTGTGTTTTCATGAATATAGGTTGTTTAGTTACAGCAAAAAAACAGGAGTTCGAGTATTCAATACTAGTAGGTTAGGGAAGATCACGGGATAGCTGTAGCCTTGGGTGTGGCTTCTGCTTACATTTTTCTGTTATTTTCAAATATTACATTACTGTGTAATACAGGTGACAAATATGAAGTTGACTATTTGCAATGGTAAAAGTAGTACTGTAATTAAAATTCCTTGTATTCATCTCGGATCGAAGCTCAAGCAGACAACAGAAATTTTCCATGTAAACTAGTTCTATGCCTTCAATTTTGCTTGACTAAAATAAATATTTTCTTCAGATATTATTTACATATTCTAGTAGTTGAATTGTTAATACTTTTTATTGAACCAGTGCTCGAAGTGGAAATTCCTAGGTCGGTGGTGTTTGTCCAAGCCTTGGGAATAGGTTGGGGAGGTACTTTAGGAAATTATCCTAGCTGGGGGGGTGGTACCCCCTACTTATAAAATTGTATTCTACAAGCAACAAAAGCAACAAGAAGAAAATATTTATCCTTAAACATACCAAATATTATAAGATACACTACACAATCGGAAGGTTTTTCAAATAATTTGGTTTGCAAGTTTGAACTTGCATATGTATAGTAATGATATGATGATCAGTTATAATAATAATTCCAGATTTGTATCAAATGGATCCATATTCAGCCACTTGCCTAATGCCAAATGTAACGGCACGCTACTGTTTAATTGTGACCAGTTGAATGAATGATTCTTATTAAAATATAATACAAGGCTTTCCAGACAGCTCTAGCACTTATCTTCTACAATACTAGCAGGAATTCGGCAATTACAGTTTTTATCACACATAGAAAGTTGACTGAGGCCTGCCTACACGAGTCCTATCTCACTGTTCTTCCCACTGTGGTATGTCACTTGAATCATGGTCAGATCATGACCCCCTCCAAAACTCTGCAACTAAAATAAAAGTGGTGATTTTTTTAAAAAAGCTGCTCTTATGCATAGTTAGGCTAGTTGGGACTGGGCCTACTTTTTAAAGAGATCTAAATCACTACACTGTGCCCCTTCTCCAAAAACTGAACCAAAGGACCCTTGATTACAAAGCAACAACATTAAAAAAAATAACAATTCATCATCAATTAACATAAGAGCAAAATAGCATTCATTCCTCTCTCTGATATTTAAAAAGGCAATCTTTGAACTTGACATCTAAAATTAAGCAATTACCTCATTAATCGAGATGCCTAAAAGTACCAACAAATCCTTATAAACTTAAGTGTGATACCCCTGGAGACTACATCTAAAAACTAACAATAAGCATAGTGGATGACAGCTAAAAAAATGGTCATCCACCCTCTGCAAGAAAAGATTGTTACTTTGCCAATGTCACCGACCTCCATGTTGGAATGGTTGGCACGGCATGCAACAACACCAGGGGTCCAGGGTTCAAATGCCAGCCTGGGCATTGGTGTTTGTGTGTCCCTTCATCAATTTCATCCTACCATCCTTCATCTTCGCAAGTAGCCAAAAGTGGCAGAAAAGCAAAGTAAAATATACCAAATCAACTTTGCCACTGTCTTCAACGTAGCATCCACTACAGAAAGCATCTTTTAAAAATATAACTAGATCCGATGCTTACATGCACCATCAGTACTTGAGTTTGGTTCAACAAGGTTATCTGTTGACTTTACATGAGTCGCATAAATAAAGGGTATATAAATAAGTAGTCAGATATATGCTTTTTCAAGCCTCAAATTCAAAAATATATTTTTCAAACAAAAGATATATATATATATCGAACAAAACCAGTAATATTACAATTTCTTCAACAAACCATGTGTGTATTTTGTGTGCGTGTGTGTGTGTGACAGTGTGAACAATAAAATAAAAATAATCAAAATTAAGTAGAGCTGCTGTTTTAAAAAAAATAGTTCATTGCTTCACACAACATTTTTACAACACAATTCAATTGAGTGCACAAAACAACAAAAATGCAGATGATACATTACGTCTGGTGAGAGGGAATAATGCTGCAATTGAAACTTGGTGCGTGCACAAGGAAAAGAGTGAATAAAAATTGCCACTTTCCACGAAGGAAGAAATGGAGCTTGTGATGTTCAAATTTACCATATGGATAGAAACAAGTTTACAACTTACATTAATAATAATATTATTAATAAAATCTTTTACTTCTTATGGCTACAATACATCTCAAAACGACAAGTAAGATTGCAAATCCATTTCCCAGCCCTAGAGGAAGCCGCCAACATATGCCACATAGAATTCAAGTTCACTGGCAGATATCACAGGCCATAAAAATAACCAGAAAAATCAAATGTATGGATATAATACTTATTAAACGTTTACAGATATGATTTAGAATGGTAACACAATTAAGCCTTGTTTCAATTACATAAAAAACATGAAATATTAGGGATGGGGCACATTAATTGGTGTATTGGTAAAATTACCGATAATTTTACCGATTGGATATATCTTTAAATATCTTATAATTTATTGCATTATTCTGTAATTTTGTTATATTTTTATGGATATAAACATACTACTTCCTTTTCCTACTATTTTAAAAGTACATATCTAAATCTGCAGCTTGTTTTACAAGGAGAATTTGGAATTTTATGTTGGATTGGTACAATATGGAACATGATATCCGAAAATTTTATATCGGTACTTTACTGGTAACGGTTAAAATTTCATATCAGTCCATCCTTACTACATATAGTGAACAAAGCAGTCTTTATTTCCATAAAAAAAACACTTAATAAGCGACATTTCAACCCTATAACAGTGTCATCCTCAGGCTGAGTTTTCTTCTTAGTCTGAGAAAACCCTGATATATTGGTGAAACATCCCAAGTGTTTGTTTTTTTTGCGAAAATAAATACTGCGTTGGTCAGCATATTTAGTTTTTTTTATATATGATTTAGAATTGCAAACATTTTGTAAGAAGGCTATCGGTTACTAGCTAGCCAGCCTCTTTAATGTGAGGAGATGTGACTAAGTCTGCCAGCCAGCCTCTTTAATGTGAGGAGATGTGACTAAGTCTGCCGAAGGGTCTCAATGTATATATTCTTTCTGGCATTTATGTAAAACATTTCATACTTCCACCACTAGATCCCTGTACATACCTAACAAATGCCAGAATTTCTTAAGGATGAGGAGGAGCCAAAAAGTGTCACTTTTGTTCTTCCTGCAGACAGTTCAATTAAAAAGAGGTAATGCCATTTCTCAATCTTTCTGTGCCAATCTCACCATGAGAGAGTGGCTGAAAATCGTGGGCCATCTATCATATTACAACACAAAATAATTTGTAACTTTGAGACTTTTGTTCACATTTCTGGTGCAGGAAAGAAATAATGTTTAGGTTTCAGAAAAATGAAACACTTATTCCACTTCCAGTGGTGTAGTGAATATTTTCACCAATTTTCATATTGTAAAAATTTGTACTTTGGATAATGTTGATGGGCTGTCACGTTGTCTGTGAGGCCCTTCACGTAAACTAATGGAAATTTCCAAATTAGGTTTTGTGGGGCTGTGCATGCAAGTGTCGCCCTAAAATGTAAGAGCTTGGGGATGCTTAAAGGGTAACGATCTAGCCAGCTGCTGCAAGTATTAGGTATCAGATATAGAAAACATGCCTATTATTACTTCCATAAATTAATGTATAAAATATTTTTTAAATTCATTGCATGGAATGTATTCTTAAATTCAGAGTAATATCAAAAAACTTATATATCTGTATAAGCAAGTTAATGACATGTGAAAATATCAGTGAAATTATTGGCAATTTTACTGATGTTACATAAACTTAACATAATACAGGGTGTGGCATAAAAAGTGTTTTTTGTTTTCATTGGGAGAGTTTCTGTAATGGTGTTGGCAAAACTTATCGTCACTTGCATCACCAATATATGCCATTTACAAACCTGGATCACTGGAGCAGAGTGCGACGTGCTGTAACTGTGGGAGCATTTTATAAAAATGGTGATGCTTGCCTCTGTGAGACAAGAACATCGACGTTATTTGAAACATTTTAATTTCGGAAGACATGATCCTATTCCATCGGCCAATGCAATCAGGATGTGTTTGAAGAACTTTTAAGCTACTGTTGGAACGTCCCATGTACAATTTCCATCACAGATTGTCCGAGTGTCAACGACGAAATAGTGGTCACCATAGGACATTCTTTTGAAAACTCAAACTTGACTGTGCATAATTTACAAATGGCAACGTTAAAGGATGTAGTTGGTGTGTTTGTATTTTTTAAAAAATAAAACATAGTATTAGATTTGTTGCATTTAAAAAAGCCCATTTGAATGCCACACCCTCTACATTAAGGTAACAAGTACAAGAAGCATGATTTTATTTAATGAAAGGCAAGACTGTGCACTGAGAAATGTGATCAGGTGAACTAGAAGACTTTGAGAGGAGTGCTGGGATGTGCAGATAAAGTACAGAATTAACACTGTCAAAATCACTGGCCATGTTTCACAGTAATGAAAAAGATTCAGGAATAGGTACATGAAGTACATTTTGTAGAGGAGTTTAATGAAATTCTTACAGCCTAGCTAAAAGAATTTTACAAGTGTACTGGATGAAAAAAAAAAAAGGTAAAGTAGTACAATAATGTTAGTGATAATTAGACCTTGGATTTTTAGGTTCTAAAAAGCATGCTTTTAGGTTCCTATAATAGGCTCTAAAAATCCTAAAATAGGTTTTAAAAATATTAAATTGGGCTCGAAAAATCCTGAGTATAGGACCAAAAAAACTTAAATGGTACAAAATTCCTGAAAATTACTGATTCAAAATCACAAGTACCATAAGATATTTTAGTAGGTATATATATAACAAACAAATGTTAATTTTCTAACCAAAATTTCATTTGTATCCATCATTTTCAAAATTATCCACAAATTATTGTATTACTATACTTGGGCTGTTAGCAAAAATTACTTGTTGGTATGAAAAATGAATTACACGGTGGCTACTCACCGAGAATTCTTTGAATTCCGAGAATTATGCATGAATTTTGGTAAAACATGAAAAAGGTACAATCAGATGTTTTATTTTATCTTTTAATTAACTTTCCACTGAAACATAGTAAGTGGTGCAAATTTGAATGCTGAAACATTAGTTCGCAAGGTGTGAATGCCACAAAAGGACTGAACTGATGCAAAAGTAAGCAAGACTACACAGATCAGAAGTTTGCACTTTGGATTGTGCAGGCAGTAGAGGAGATTGGGTGCAAAAACTGGGGGAGGGGACAAGGACAGTTTACTTTGTCTTAGTAGACAAGGCTTAGCATTAAGGGTCAATAGTGCAGGGGCAAAGAGTAGGGGGGGAAGTGCACCCTCTAATCGCCACCACTTTGAGAACTCAGGCATTTTTTTTTTTTTTAGTGTGTTTAGCGCTTTCAGAAACATTATAGATTTGGAGGGGGGGGGGGGGGATCCACAGAAAACATGTTTCAAACACGCCAATCATTGAACTGTTTCGTTACCAAACCGAGTAAATACCTACGAGAGGTGTAAAACTTTATATAAAACCTAAAAAGAAATATATAAAAAAAGGTGTTAGGCACATAAACCTAAAATAGGTTCTAAGAAGTAAAATATGTTATTTTAGGCACTATAAAACTTCGTCAGTTGTTGCCTTTTTTAATGAAATGCTGACATAACTTATTTCTTATTTACCTGCAAAGGAAAAAAAAAATAGGTTAAAAACCTAAAATCCGAGGTCTAGTGATAATGCTGCCGTTATTAAAAGAAATGCAGCTTACATGAATCTATCCCCTGCTTAACTGTCATTTGTCCTCATTGTATCAATTCCTCTCTTTTCCTTGTTTGTATATCATGTCAAATACACACTACTCCATAATTGATATTAACCTTTTTGGCCACAGTCCCGATCGGTTATGTGCTGACCGATGGAACAGAACCTTTATTCATCGCCTTGCAACCCTGTTCATTTTCTATGCTCATGACTCGAAGTGCGTAGAACTTGAAACCAGAGTCGATATCCATAGACAATGACACTGGTGCTCTTCAACTCCCTAATCACGTCAGCAGCAGCTGCTAAATTTACACCTCCTCTTTGTCGGCGCAGTAAAAGAGGCATTGAATGCTTGTTTACAATCTCGTGCCTTGCAGGAAAGGGATGTAAGAGGAAATGGTTTGTCTATTGTTTTCCATCTTAACATGCCGAAGCAGGTCATGGTCGGAGGGGAAGGGAGCATTGTTGTCAAAAGTGTTTGCCACGATAACTTTTCAACGGGTGAAATGGACTTTGCACAATGCTTGCTTCAGAAGACAACCACTCCTTCTTCGGAAGGAAAATGAAAGGGGGGAGTAAGAGGTAGGATCGGGCCTAACAATAACTCTTGCACTTCATTGTAAGTGTTGCCAACCCTTGTCGAAAATAACTCCTGCACTTCATTGTAAGTGTTGCCAACCCTTGTCAAAAATAACTCATGCACTTAGTGTTTTTTTTTCTTCGGATGGCAAAAGGCATTAGGAACAAAACAAATATTGAATTATAATGTAGACATGTGGTTGCAAATAGGACATATAATTTGTTCCTGTCCCATGTCTCAACGGGGGGGGCAAAGTTTTGTCTTTTCTTTTTTCACATTTGAAGCCACAAATAATAACAAATACATACAGATAGCAAAACTTCGTCTTTTCTATGTCAAAGTACATTTTATTCATAGTAAAATGTTTCTTGTTTCACTAAATTATCTGCCATAGGAAGGAAGCTATAACGATTTTTGCTAAACCTTACAAAACTCGTTTAAATGGCCTGGGACAGAGCTAAAAACTGCATAAACGCCACTGGACTTTAAAGGTTAATCCTCCCTTCACCTTACAGGTTACTCGTAACAAATATGTAAATTTAACCTTCCTTAAACACTAATTTTGAGCCTTCATATATAAAGGTTCTTCAGGAATACAAAATAAACTACCATATTCAAGATGGATGCAGTAAATGCAGTTTTAATATTGCATACTTAAATTTTCATGTTTTCACTTTGCGAATGTGATGGTTTTTTTCTGATTAATTTCGAAGGCCCACTGCTTTCAACGACTGAGGATGCATCAGTTAATGGCCTTTAATGTGGAAACACAAAACTTTACGTATGCAAAACCATCATATATTTTTCTAAACATATCAAGTTTTCATGTGTATATTAGAGCAGAGGTAATTAATGTAATAGAACCTGAAAAATCCAGATGTGAGGAAAAAGTTAATTTTGTGCATTTATGTATATTTTACCACGTTGTCCATGTTTCTGAAAATGAAAAGTACCCACATACTTTGTCAGTAGCCAAAACCCTTGCTGCACAGTTTGTTGCCAGAAAACCACTGCTATATAGTACGTTATGAGAAAGCTGCACAGTTTGTCACAAAAGAACACCTTATATACATAGCTTATCACTTGGTAAAACCTTTTTTACGCAGTTCATCACCAGAAGACAGACACAGAAACCTTACCAGAGCTAAAAAAAGTACCATATTTAATCACATAAACAATACTGAATACTGAAAGTATAATACTTGACTGTTAGTAGAAAGAGCAATCTCATAAAACGAGAGAGATGCTAGATCATGTAACACCAGTGTTTTGATTGTATACCACCATATAAGACACAAGAACTAGCCACATGATACTTTTTGAAATCTGCTCCTCATATTAAAATACAGCAAAAGGTTCAGTAATTTTAGTTACACAGTATTATAAATTCTTTTGTTTTCTTTTCTGTTCAGTACATGTATGTTTATCTTTTATCACAAGTTTGCTTTTTTACACAATAAATATTTTTATGTGCAGCACAAAAATATTGGCTATGTTTTAAAGCTTTGCCATAAAGCTTTTGCACTGGTACTTTGGTGGAATAAAAGAAAAAATCTTCGCACATCAACATAAAAGTTCCAATTCCCTCTGCAATAGTTATCAGTTTCAATCATGACCAGGCACAATTCAACTTTTAAAGCAAAATAAAAATTATTAAGTACAAGTAAAAACAACCATGTTTTGCCATAGCAAATCACATTTTTCAATGCCACCCACACCAATATATGACAAGTCAACATTACAATTATATGTAAAGTACTTTTAAAGTAGAATAAATAAAGCTACATAAGTTCATAAAAAGAAACAAATAATAGTAATACCTAATAAAAAAATTATCTACTTATGAGCATATTTAACCACCTCCAAGTTTTCACATTCCTATCACAAATATTTAGTGTGAGGAAATGATTTCATTATTTATAATTTCCCACATGAAATAGCAAAACTTATTCAAACATTTTTTTAAGACAATTTCTGAGTCTAGATTCCTAATGATTACCGTAATTTTTTTATTACTGGTATACTTCAGTTTACAGAAAGTGTAAAAATTGGCCTTTTAATATTGTAGTACATAGTCTGAAAATCAATTCCTATGACACTCATGCCGACAATTTATTGTAACATATTCAATCAAATAATTGAAGTCTATTGTACAGAAAGCAAACCTCAGTAATGATGTTTGATATGTGTTATGTGATGTAAAATTATTACAGTTGCTACTATCCAAACTTATTTACAAATCATAGTTCATATTTAAGAGAGAGTGCAAGCAAATGTTTTTCATTTTGAGAACTACTGCTGTGCAGTAAGTTATTCGAAATAAAAGTAAAGCTTCTTATAAAAGTACAAATGCCACCTACTTCCACATGGAAGCATAAGAAATGAAAAATAATGCACTAATTCAAAATTTTAGCTATGAACTCTACAAAAGTATACATTTGCAACAAATCAGGCAAATGTAATTAAACCTACATTAAAATATAAATACTATGTGAAAAAGATGTGATGTATATGTATATATACATATATATCATGCACAAAGGGTAGTCCATTTATAATAAAATATAAATATCTTGAAAAATACACACAGAAAAAAACATGTTCTTTGTGAAAAAAAAATAATGCTGGAAGGGGAACATGGGAGGTGTTGGTTATGTTGAAGATGGTGTTTCCGCCAGTGAAACCAAACATTTTTTTAAAAAATGGGAACCCCCCTATTTTATTGCGAATTCTATGCCCCCCAAAAATTAGTTTATTAGTAGTTACAAGTGATTGAAGATAGAAGCTGTACCACTGCTTTGCTTGCCTATCACGATAAATATGCATCGTGTAGACCAATTGATTGATAAGAGATATTCAGTTCACTTATCTTACGAACAACTGCAAATTTAAACAAATTCTAACGATTGAATGAGAAGCAATGAGGTCTTGAAATAATGAACGCATGATTACAATCTTTTGTCAGATGTGGGTTGTGGCAAATTTATATAGCCCTGTATCTGCTGAACTAAATGTTCCAGAATATTAAAAATTTGCATTTTTTTGTAAGGAACACATGTAGCAAATTTGAAGAAGACACCACTGTCTTGTTATTTCACTTATGTTATGTGCAACATTTATGAAATTGAAACTGATTGATTCATGATATCCACATGAATATGAATTCTACTGATTTACAACATTGCATTAATGTTCACTTAAGGAAAAAACTATGTGGTAAAGTTCAGCTTGGCTGCATTTTTGCATTGAAATAAATCAGTGCCATCTACAATAGAGCAAATAAACTGCTCGCCATTAAAAATGCAACACCCAGAAGGAGTAATCGGAATCGGACGAAATGTGCACAGTGTGTAGAGGAGAGGTGCAGAAGGAAATGATTAGGTGTTCAAGGCCGTCATGTGCACCTGCCACGCCATCTGGTAAGTGGTACCTGTAGCAGGTCAGATAGGTGCAGAAGAGCAGTGAAAGTGCATGGTCGTGAGTGTAGTGTGTTAAAATCGGTCAACAATGCCACGGCAGCGATTCCAGCAGGTTTCCCAGTTCGATCGCGGCCGAATTGTTGCATACCGTGAATGCGGATTATCCTACCGTGCGATCGGTGCCCGTGTAAGACGGAATGCATCCACAGTGATCCATGTATGGAACCAGTGGGTCCAGGAAGGCACTGTAGAGCGACGTAGAGGTTCACAACGTCCGCGTCGGACAACGGAACGAGAGGACAGACGTCTGATACGCATGGCTCCTTACAGACAGAACGGGCACGTCAACGAGGATTGTGCATGAAGTACGGGATGTTTTACAACGTCCAGTGTCCCCACGAACCATGCTTCGTAGTTTGGTGAACCGGGGAATTTTTTCCCGGCACCCGCTGTTGCAGATTCCTCTGACGCTAGAGCATAGGCGTTTGCGTCTGAGATGGTGCCAAGACAGTCGTGCATGGATGGCGGAGTGGAATGCTGTAGTGTTCTCTGATGAATCCCGCTTCTGTATACAACATCATGATGGACGTACATGCGTGTGGCGGCACCGTGGCACTAGGCTTCATGACGCCTGCATCATGCATCATCACACAGGGCCTTCATTGGGTATCATGGTATGGGGTGCCATCGCCATAGGTGTTCGTTCGCGTCTCGTACGCATTCAAGGGACATTGAACAGCCAATGGTACATCACACAGGTTCTCACCCCTGTTGCTGTCCCATTAATCCATTCACTGCGTAATGCCACTTTTCAACAGGATATCGCGCGCCCCCATGTTCAAGGAATGTCCTCGCATTTATGGAAGCTAACCACGTGCCCCTGCTTCCTTGGCCAGCACGTTCGCCGGATATGTCGCAAATTGAACATGTCTGGTCCATGGTGGGTCGCCGGCTGGCCCAACTCAGGTTTCCGGCACGTAATGTTGAAGACCTCTGGCACCGTGTGGAAGCCGCTTGGGACGCCATACCGCAAGCAGACATCGATAGACTCATTCTGTCCATGCCTCGCCGTGTTGCAGCAGTTATTGCCGCCCGTGGAGGCTGTACACGCTACTAGCTCCTTGGGGTTATGCAACCATGTTCTACGTGTCACATGTCACACCACCGAGCTCTAACTGTAATCATTTTCTTATCTTATTATGAACTACATATTTGCCAAGTTTCGTGTTTCTATCTCATTTCCTTCTGGGTGTTGCAATTTTAATGGCGAGCAGTGTATTGTTAATTTACAACTCTTTTGTCACAAGTATTTAGTTTTATACAATGTATAATTATCAAGATATTTGACGTTGGGTCGGTAAACAGAGCAGTGATACAGCTTTTATCTTAAATCTCTTATAACTACTGAAATGTACTCTCTTTCAGGAATTCTCAGACTAAAAGTTTCATTTCTTTTTTCTTTTGCATAGAATTTGATATTGCAATAAAAAAGGAGTTCCCGTTTGAAAAAAATGTTCGGTTTCATGGGCATCCATGATTTAACAGATAGTTTTTGTTAAAAGCAACACAAACAGCTCAATACGAGACACTTTAAAAGTTTGTCCGAGCTTTTAACTTCATCTCGGAGTCATAGCCAGGGCTGGTCGAGAGACAGCGAAGGAGACACACTGGAATTTCTGATGATCATGGTATCACCATTAGTACCGTGTCTTCTTCGTCATCTCTCGACCAGCCCTGATGATGACTCCGAGATGGAGTCGAAAGCTTGGTCTAACTTTTAAAGTGTCTCGTATCGAGCAATTTGTGTTTTTTTAACAAAAATGCTGCTGGCACATCACGTAAGAAGTTTTTCAAAGTCTTAACCGATAGTGTCATCTTACAGCATGCTTCCAGTGTTATATTTTTCATATATTTGTACGGTGTGTATTTTTTTTTCCGATATTTATATTTTTCATTATAAATGAACCACCCTGTACATAGGAAGCATAAACCATTCTCCACAGTTGCAATGTGTATGCATGTAAAATTAAAAATTATACATCCAGAAGAACATACTAAATCCATTCTTTAAAAACTGTGCTTGCCTGTTACAATAGAAGCAAATGTGAAAATTAAGAAAAAAAGAATAATCATTTAGCACTAGGAAAATTCATTGAAAATTATATTAATTCATGGTCCCACAAAACTTTTCTTTTAAAAATGCAATAGTTAGAATATACTTTTGTAATACATACATACATACATATATTTGTATATACACACTTCAAATGTACATATTACACTTAAGCTAGAAATATGTCCTAAGTATGTCATCTACTGTTTAAACACTTAGAAACCTAGAAATCAATATATGCCCTATACTAATGAACACAGTACATGTGTTTCTTATTTGTACACAGTGTTAATCTGCATTTTTATTTTACATGAAATTAATCACTACTGAAGCAAGCAAACACGGTTTATTAAAACTGGCAATATTACGCGGTATCATACGGAAGATCTATAGACAAGGGATGAAACATTGGCAGCATTAATAAATATTGTTTTCTTGCTTAAGTAGCAATTAATTTTACTCAAAATAAGTAACATTACTCATGTACACACAATTTTATATGATTCAATAATACATACACACACTAAAGATGTATTATATATTCACTGCCCACATAATATAACAACATATGTAATTACATCAAGAAACTTCACAGCTAATTTTGTTTACTCAGAAAAAATATTTTGGCAAAACTTGTGTTAAAACTTTAATTCAATAAACTCTTTTTAAGAACTTAATATGACTAGACAAATAAAATAAATTGAGCACACTGATATTAGTGGAAAGCATGATATTTTATATACAAAGTCAGAAATTAGTACATTTCTTTAATGTGAATGTTTATTATTGCAAGACACAAATTGTGTCTTTAAGTCAGCATGGAATACAATGCTGACTTGAGTCTGTGGTTTCTCTATTTGTTAGCATCTACTTCAGTTTCTTTCGTTTACCCTTGTAAACCCTTACAATATTTTTTTAAAAAAATAAAATGCAGAAAAAACATATGCAGGGTGAGTCAAAAGTCAGGTTACATAGGAAGATTTCCTTGTCTCGTTAATTGTCTGTGAATGGTTGAATGTCCAGTTTCCTGGTGCATGGATCAGTCGCCGTGGTCCCATCGAGTGGCCACTGTAGTCTCCAGACCAATGGATTTTGTCCTTTGGGGTCAATTAAAGGCGGTTGTCTACTCTGTTAACATTCAGAACATCCACCATCTGAAGGAATGCATTGTCCAACGTGCAGACATGATTATGCCGGACGTTCTGCAAAAGGTTCTGGAGAATTGGAAACGTGGCATGTACAAATGCATTGATGTTCAAGGTGCACACATTGAAGATATACTATAAATCCCTTTGTAACCATACTATAAATCCCTTTGTAACCAGACTTTTGACTCACCCTGTACTTACTGTATAGCACAACCAAGTAGGAACTCAAAATAAGGTTTCTGCCATGACTAATATTCCTCAGATGTCATATCTTACATATGGCTTCACTCTAGTCACAATCACTGTTGAGTGGTATACTGCACCACCACAATAAGAGAATATTTTGTTAAGACCCACCCACTCACCATTTACGACTTGGCATTTAATCCTACTGTTTTAAATACGCATCTCTCATTTGGGGAATCATTTGCTACATCTTGAGGTTTCAAAAGAACATAGCATAACCATACATGAACAAATAGAACAGGCTTTTCAATGTTATCGTAGCTTTCATTTCTATTTCCAGTACACGAAGGTCGCTTCAAAAGTTTTGCACACTGAGCAGTATGATGAGATTACTCCAAGGTGTTGCATTAGCCATGAGCCAGACTGTCAAGTCTGTTTAAGGTCCAACTTTTCCACATATAGATAAATCGAGACTGATCCTATAGTTTAAAGTGAAATTCTGCGCAATATGCCTTCACCAGGGATCAGGGATTTGAATGTGTGGAATGTGTCAGCAGCTGAAGTCCACCGTTAGATTGGTGAAGTTCCTACTTCATCTATCTCAGAAGAGTTTGACTGTGTTGTCCATACTGGATGAAACATTCAACCACCACTCGTGTGGTTAAATGACTTAACATAGATGTTTGACAGATTCTACGACAGTAGTAAGGAAGATTGTGGTAAGTAAAAAAAAATAGCTGCCTTACACATATCTATATCACAACCGAACTTCAAGAATAAAACTGATCTAGTTATTAAGTCACAATACCTACTGTACAACCAACGAGATTAACAGGTGAGTGAGTGGGTTAATCAAAGAATAACAAATTATTTATTCCAAAAAAAAATTATGCATATGCTGCATGTACAGTGCCCACACAAACTGTGTTCTGTTACCAGTTTCCCATCTGCACTGTGAAGTACCCATTACTGAAATAAAATACTCAAGAACTATCTAAATTCAAAATCAAATGCTACTCAATTTTCTTTCTCTAAAACTATGTGCCTTCCTCATCACAATTAGTTCACTACATGGCACTGTCTTACAAAACCATTTTTCTTTTCATACATTTGCACCTGTATTTGTAACAAAGTGATGGATAAATAGGAACTATACGATACAATCTGTTAACGTCATGGAATATTAATTTTGAGCTTTGAAGAAAACTGTGTTCTCGTTGATCAACCAGCAAGACAAAAATATTTGGAATCAACTTTGAGCTGGCAAGAAAAAAGTAGTGGTGAGTTGGGATGTCAACTAAAATTTGTACTGGACCGTGATGTGATTTAAAAGTTTTGCTTACTTGATGGCACTTTCTACCTCTATTCGGATTATAGCGAAGAAACATTCATGTCTTACATTGGATTCGAACTCGCAACTTATAATTTTGCATTCAAGCATGCTGGCAATTCCCAGTCGAAGAAGATTTTCCTAGCATTACAGAAAAAGGCAAAAAAAATTGACTGCTACTACACAGAGTTAAATACACTTCTAGCCTCAAGAGCTTTCCCATTCAGTTTGATCTATATGTTATTCACATGTATTGGTAGTTACTTCTCGTGTTTCTACTGCTACATTAACTGCAATAATAAGAATGGATAAGTACGTCAACGGCCAAATCTAGAACCCCACCAACTACTGTAGCACTACGGTAACTTTCAGGGTTACAAATTTGTAATATGTTAGACTGTACGATCCTATTGTCTCGACATAATTATTGGCACAATGTATGAAACAGGAAGACTGCGATGAAGCTCATAGTGTTCATTGTTCTTGTACAAGTATATTATATACAATTCCAGTGTTATTTTATGCATTTTGTTAACAATCACAAGATGTTTGTTACAATCAACACAAACAAGGTCCATACTGGGCAGGAAGTGTGCAACATTGTTTTTAATAAATAAAAAACTAAAAAAACTATACGTTTAAGACCAAGTCAATATATATATAAAGATCATTACATTTGAATGACGTATATGTGTTAAAACAAATGTGATTTTGTACATATCGAGCTTGTATTTGTACAGGATTGGATTTGAATTAAACTGGTTGATTTTAAAATGGTGGACGAAAAACAATTTTCTCTGTTGCAAGTGCTTCAAATTCTTCTGATATTTTCAGATCTCTGTCTAACTAACATTGTTGAGCTTAAGCAATAAAATTGTATCAATTTTAAGGCATTACTTGATTCACAATTGTTTAATAAAAACTTTGAAATAAAATTGTGAGGTTTTGGAAGAGCATGGAGTGAAATATGGGTAAGTCACTAATATTGTGTCTACAATTATTTGTCTATTGAAGAATTGGCTATCTTCGATCCGATTTCTTCTTTCAACCCCATCAATGAGAAAGAATGAGTGTTATTTACAATATTCAATACCGAATAAAATTTAAATTATCATTACATTTGCTTTAAAATGCAACACTTAATAATTATTTGCATCCCAAGCTGTTTGGATATTCAATAATGCACTGGTTGATCAAGGAGATAGCACTTTACAATAAAAAAATCAAATGATAGAAATTTACAATTCACCCATGTAAGATCAGGTAAAACATAAGAAAAAAATCATTTAAATGCTCTCAATTTGCATGCTGCTAGAAGCTGTTCCAAGAATTCTACAATTTAACATTAAATTAACAACCAAATATTTAGCAATGGCATTTAGATCACAAAGCTCAAAACTTGCTAAAAATTATAAGTAGCTTTCACATATTTAAGTAGAAAATAAAGCTTTCAGGAAATAGTTATTAAATTCACGGCTACCATAGTTGAGGTAAGGGTTCAACAGCATCAGATGAGATGGGGGACAAATCATCCAATTTCCCTGGACTTTTGCAGTTTTTAAGATATTTTATAAAATTATCTGATTTTTTCCATGACATTCTCACCTCTAATCTGATTTTACAGACTCTCCCAGGTTTTCTACAATTTCCAGCTCAGTGGAAACCCTAATAATATTGTATTTCCCAAAAGGCACTTAATTCAGTAGATTCTTTATGGGGGCATTTGAGTTTATATTGGATCAGTACAATATTGGTTACACCTATCGGTAAATTTTATACCAGTACCATTATCAGTATTAGCGAAAATTTCATATAGATCCATTCCTTCTAGGTATATATTTCTTTCCAATCCATTGCTTCTAGGGCTGAGCCGATACCACTTTGAACTGATGCCGAAGCTGGTACTCTCACAGATTCCCAGCGATGCTTCAAAATTGTAATAATTAAAAAGTTTTTCAAGAAATTAATTAATGTTAGTGTATAAATATTCCACTCTAATTTTAGGCATCAATTTGCCAAAAAGTTTTTTCTCTACAATATTCATGAATTACATCAGAACATTCAATTACATGTTATGATATCAAAACATTCAGTTTTTCACACAAAACTTGTGCAAAATAAAAAGAAAGTTCGAATTTTACATAATTTCCAAGATAATCAAACTCAGCAAAAGTACCACGTGTCATTTTTGAGTAACCTGTGAAAGACCAAAATTCCAGGAAAGTATTGGCTGGTATCGGTAAATAAATTCCAACACATACTTTCTGATACTGATGCTACTGGTATCAGCTGATACCAATACATCGGTATCGGCTCAGACCTTTGTTTACTTCCATTTTATGCTAGTTGCATGATGAAGACAGTTTGAAAGAACTGAACATCATGAACAAAATGTGTGCTAGAAACATCAATGAAACGCATTTAAAATAAACCATGTTGATATGGGATAGTTTCAATGGAATACCTACATTCTAGCATTCATAAAGATTGTGAACAAGTTTGAATTGTTCCAATATTCATGTATCGGTATGAATCAGTAAGAGCGTAGACATTTGTATTGGGATCAGTTGAAAGTAGTATCAACTCAGCCCTAGTCAATGAATATTGTAAAATTACCTAACCTCAGGAAAGGACCCTGCTAGATTAAATTTCTATCACTAGAATATATGATGTAAATATTAAAATTCTTCTTGAAATTCCTCATATTAAAACAAACCTTTTCTTCAAATCTTGTGATTGGCAACACAAAGCTCATTACATTTGTATTCCTTCCTCAAAAAAGGAAGTATCATGGAATGTTTTGAAGACAATATTAGGAATGTTAGAACCACGGTTACATGCATATTTTTAATACCAGTAGAGAATTTGCCTTAAAAAGACAAGTATCATCATTACTGAGACCTTGTAGAAGTTTGCACAGATAACACAAAACACTAAGTAATAAGCCTTGTAACATTAAATATATCTAATATCTACTAAATGCCAGCTTTCAAATATAAATACATATTCAAACTTCAAAGAAGAACTCAAAAGAACACAAAAAAATAAATTTAAATATAAAAATAATTCCTTACATTACTCATGTTGCTTTTGTTTTTGTCAGGGTGTTTGCTCTTGTGATACAAAAATTGATGATGAAGTAACGACCCTCACTATTCATAAACTATTTTTTTTATATTCAACTTCATGCAAATGACACATATAATACGTATATGGACCCTTTAGGGCTACCTACGTAGTTAAACCAGGCATTTACAATGGCTATTTGGCCTTAAACACCACATCAATTTCTCATAATTTCATACTGCATTGTACTCTTCTGCCTTCCATTTACAACTTGAAAGCTACGTTGCTAGCCTTTCTAAATAAATAAGTAGGAACTGCTTAGCATATCAGAATTACCAACAACACACCAGAACTGAGCAAATAATAATAATGTTTATATATACATACGCGCATACACACACACAAACTGTTAAGTACCTCACAAGACTTATTCTTAGCAAGCTTTGAACAATGTAGTGAGAGTTGGCTCCTTCATAAATAAATAAATATATATATATATCACAGGTTAAATATAGCAATTTGATTTTTGAAATATGATTGTTTTTCAACTGTGACCCAACTTTGGAACAGCTAAACAGCAGCACATGTTATCCCATCCATCAACTCCAAGTAAGAAAATACTAAATGTTCCTGAGTTCATGGAAGGGGAACATAAAATGACTTAACAAACATAAAATGACTTAATCTTTAACTATACAATAAACTCTTCAAGAGAATCCTTTGTACTCTTTTACAATACTTATTTTTTGTAGAAAAAGAAATGCTATAAAACAATAAACACTTAAATTAACTTAGTCAAATTATATTAATTATGTTATCAGAAAAATATAGCTGTTAATAATGAACTTCTTTCAGTTTACTTTAAACATTTCTTTAAAAAAAGTATCATGAAAGTAGTTACCACAAATACTGGGTTTGTTTTACTTGTGCTTCATAGATGGGAAAGCTTACTTCACATAAGCTCAGAAGATGTCTACGGAACCAACACGGCACTCCACCAACTTTAGGCTGGAGGCAGGGTTTTGCAGTAGCAGTACTTTCTTAACTGTTCGTAAGTATCCTCAATGCAGTGTGCTTGCTTTCCATACTTGTTGATTCTACTGATATCATCAGCCTATAATAAACAAGAATACATAAATAAGGGAAAAACTGAACACTGTTTTATATACCGGGCACAACAATGTTTCTTCCATCCATATGAACAACTTTAGTTATTAATGTTTTGCTCATTGGGGCCTCGTTTCAAAGCTATAAGCCCTCAAAAGTCAGCCATTTTGATCTTGTATGAAACAATGCAGTATAGACTCATGGTTGCCACTGACATTTATATTTTCTGTCAGAAAACAATGAATGTTTTTTTTAGATCAATCGATGGAAAGACCACTCTCTAGAACATGAATACCTCTGAAAAAACTTATCTAGTGTTTCAACGTAAAATAGGATATGCAACATATGTATGCAAGTGATAAATGCATGATTCTAGGGAAATTCTCCAAGTATATCAGTAGTCAGGGTGTCTGCAATTTCGTAAAAACAAAATTCCCTGACTTTTCCCAGGTTTCCAGACCAAGTCATTAAGGAAAAACACCACACACCACACATAGAATACCACTTAACCAAGTTTTTAGAATATGCACTTCACACAACAAGAAGGGACCTGAACAGAAATTGACTATTGGATCAGGAGGTGAGCTTTTCCGTATTGACAAATGGTTAACAAAGAATTTTCTTTTATGTAAAAATTCGTAACAATTACATCAGAAATAATACATAATTGCAGTAAAAATTAGTAACATATGTATTAATCCCAATATCTACCAAACACAACCCAAAACTTGCAACAAGAAAGTGGTAAATGCTAATAGTCATTTACTGTAGTGGATTTCTACTTAGAAATAGTTCCAAACATGACCTTTAACATACAATTTCTACTGTAACCACCAGTAGTAATCAATATATTAAACTGAAGTACAGAGCTACTATAAATGATTCATTCGATTTCAAAACACTGTATTTTCCAAAGTATTGCACGTACAGATATGAATGATACATGAAAATAACTGTAAACTGACAAAAGTTTTAATCACATTTTACAAATGTTGTGTGTGCTCCTCTGGTCACCAGTGGCGTAGCATGAGCATTTCGGATGGGAACACCAAGTCCGAAGGAAGGGTTGGCCTTTTTTTTTTTGCTTAAGAGTTTACTTATGGAATTAGCCGACATATGTATTGTCTATTTAAAATCACAATCTCATTGTGTTTATTACATGAAGTCAGCCGGGTTCCGATAAAACATGATCCATGCTTGTTTTATCTAGAAAATAAGATGCCTCAGTGTGCAACAAATGCTTGGAGCACTGGTGTTTTATACCATTTTTAATTAGATTGCTCAAGTCAGAAACATCGTACACCATTCGGAGTATTTTGCTCCGCACGTATAACACATGTGTAGCAAAACAGTATTTTATAATCAAGGAAACCTTTCGGCATGACGCAAGTAATTAAAAAAAACCTACCTGAATCACAAGCGCCTCTAGAACAACAGTAGACTTCATTGTTGTGGATGATACAACGAATGGGTGTACTAGGACGCTACGCTACTGCTGGTCACACGACACACATCCAAGCGGTAGTCGAGTTCCACCCATACATTTTGTAGTAATATTCTGCCAATGGTCATCAGACAAGGATGTATTTAGGGGAAGGTGAAGGGGGTCCGCCCCAAAAGATTTATCAAGTATTAAAATTAAATAATGAAAAATTTATTTGTTTAACCATTGCTATATAATTTCCTCTGAACTTATTGTAAGACAAGGATTATATTGGAATTATATGGCTTTGAAGGACACGAAGGACGTATTTCGGGGGTCCAGACCCCCCCCCACACCTGAAAGACTTACTAATTTTATAAAAAAGGAGTGTGTGAGTTACTCACGTTGTTACAATACAATATAAGTACTTCAAAAATACATTTATTATCACCTTATTCATTGTTCTTTTGTGTAAATTGACGTAGGCATGAAGTAATTCCGATTGGCAAGAAGTGCACCTGAGAAAGAGACCAGTTGCGTCTCGAAACGTTGTGTTTTCTATAAAACATATACTCATGAACCATAAGTAATAATTGTTATAGTATTTTTCTAAGTACTTATTGTACTGAAAGACTTATTAGGTACGAAAATTAAATAATGAAATTATACTCGTTTAGCATTTGTTGTATAATTTCGTCTGAACTTATTGGAAGACAAGGGTTTATATTGGGATCATACAGCTTTGAAGGACAGGAAGGACATATTTAGAGGGTCCGGACCCCCACCCCCACACACAAGACTTACCAAGTACTAAAATTGGTAATATTGAAAATATTACCATTTGTTGCATAATCGATGATTATTAATTTCCTCTCAACTTTTTAGAAGGCAAGGATTATATTGGGATCATACGGCTTTGAATCACATTACAAAGAAGATTTATGTACACTACTACTCAAACAAATATACATAAAATTTTAATCAGAAACTTACTTTTCTCCAGCTACATGTAACATCATTTTTGTTATTTGATAAATATTCAATTATTCATCTATTTGACATTAATTTCATTGCCAGGGCACTTGTTTTTATGTAAGTTATTCCGATCTTAACTACAGGTAAGCTAGTAATAAATATGTGTTGTTATATCTCTATTCTTATACAGTCTTTTTACTTGTCCTGTAATAATAACATAATATTAATTTATGTATTGTAATTAGTATTAATTTAATTTAATATACTTATTTTAATTCAAACATTATTATTATTATTCCTGAGACACTTGGTTCGGACCCCCTCCTCCCCCGAAACATATTTCTACATACTGATGCGTTCCCTGAGCCTTCCCTAGTTCGTTTCTGTACTCTCTTCTGCATGCATGCTACACTGCAACAGCAGATGAACATCTCACATATTCCAACACACAAAAACTCTTTTCTTGATTTGTCACCATTTTGTACAGGCACTGCACTCATGCTGCCAACTGGTGTGTCACGATGCAAACTTGGTGAGTTTACAATTATCTTCATGTATCATTCATATCTGTATGTGCAATACTTTGGATAATACAGTGTTTTGAAATCGAATGAATCATTTATAGGAGCCGTGTATAGTTTGTCCACAACAAATTCAAAATACTTTTAGTGCATTACTACAAAAATGTTGATTTTTCCAGAAAAATAAATTTTCCTGACTTTTCCAGACTGGTAGACATCCTGGGTAGACATCCTGAATAGTACTAAGAGGCAAAGGCAGAAAAAGTGTTTCTAAAACTAGTTCCTAACTATCTCCAACTTCGGAGGGACCACTTACCTTTATCCTGAAGCTGCCTTCCTTGATGCTGTGCTGCAAAGATGCTTCAAATATCCCACCTCCCGGCTCGGCTTGGACTTTCACCTGGTACAGCTCTTGAGAGACTTCTGTGTGGTCTGTCATATCAGCGATGAAGCCATCCATATCGGCATTCTTCTTGAAATGCAGCAAACCTGAAGACACAGAATACATCATCATCCCACTGCACAATTTCTTCTACATCCCAGCCAATAGGGATACCAGTTTGTATTCAATTAGCTACGAAAGCATTTAAACACTTAAGAGTGCTAATCACGTATATATACGGAGCTCCCGAACTTCTCTAGTGTGCGGATCACGTATATATACGGAGTTGAATTCAAAATTTATTTCAACGGTCATTTGCCGTACATTTACGTAGTTAGCAATCCTGAGTAATGTTTGGACATCATACTTCCTCATACTGCCACTAGATGGTGGGCAAATGCTCATAACGGTTCTGTTCGCGTTGTTGTCTGATAGCGATATGCTTGCTTCCCTTTTCTACAGTGCAGGCGATTAGGGGGAACGAGGGGAGCAGTTACTCCCCAATTTAAGCCACTTTTGTGCCCGCACTATGCTAAATCTTATCTACAAAGGGAAATATACTGTCTTTGCCCCCCCCCCCCCCCCTTCTTTCAGTTTTGGGACACAATCACTGCCACTGAATGTCATATATCTTGTCAACTTTTTATTTTTAGTACATTTCATATCATTTATGATGTAACGTCCAAGGTAGCCATGTGGTTATAATGTAACATATCATATATCAAAATAAAGAGGAAGAATCAAACTTTTCAACAGTGTATGATACATATATTTTACATTTTTAGTTTTTGAGATATGATTTTTTTAAAAGTAGTGAAAATGGTCAGCATTCTTGGGACGGAAAGCGACTTACAGGTCAGCACTCTAAATGTTAAAGAATGTGAAATGTATCATTTACATTAACTGTACTAAAAAAAATGTGAGGCTAAAATGGAATTTGTCATTTGTAAAAGGTAATGTAATGTAATGTAATTATACTAGATATTACAAATGCCAATGTAGGCCTTCCCGATGGCATAGTGGTAATGTCGTTGCCTTGTAATCAAGGGGTCCCCGGATGCGATAACCAGTGGAGACTCATAGTGGCACGAATTCAATTTTGAACTGTAGGTCCAGTCCCAATTAGCATATCTGTGCATAAAAGTGGACTTAAAACTCACACTCAAACAAACGCTAATGTGCCACCCAACTTGGGGATGGATCATAAAATTGCACAGGCAAATAGCAAAAATCATTCTGGTTGAATGTACACAGGAGTTACTTGAGGGTCTGCGGACATGAAGTTTTCTGGATCTCCTATTATTGTTGGGAATATCAAGAGTAATTCTATTAATATCAATAGGAATGGGCAAATATATTTTTTTCTCAAACTACTAGGGAAAATCAAAAAGTAAAACAAACAAAACACATTAGAAAGAAAATGATTATTGTACAAAAATGTATGAACATTTAACTTTTTTTCGACAGTCACCAAGGTATTCCAAGCACTTTTTGAAGCCAGTGACCTGTTTTTCGATTTCTTGTGTGTAAAAATTCCGTCCAATTTCAATTGAGTTGACTTTTGTGCTCATCACAGCACCCAGTGAGAGCACACTTTACTATACACCCGACTGGTCATGAATCAGCATAGACACACTATTGTATGATATGTTCAGTTCACTTGCAATCTGCCTTAACTTTCACGTTGCGGTTGGCAAGGATGATTGCATTAACATGCTCCCTTTTGTCGATAGCGTTCACAGTTGCAGACTGCCCAACACACTGTTCGTCGTTCACGTTCGTTCTTTCCTCTTCGAACATCTGGCACCATTTCCTGATCATGGGGTGTGACATTGCATTCTCACCATACACCTTGACAATTTGGCGATGGATTTCACTCTGATTATGCCTTCGTGTACACAAAAATCAGACGACTGAGCGCAACTCAACGTTGGACACCACGTCAATACGACATGCCATACTGACACGGAGACTACTCTCATATTAAAGCAGCTGCAACATGGCTGCTTTGGGTATGGGGAAATATATTCCGGACAGTGCTGCCACCAAGCATGATTATTTTCTCTCTTTTAGTACAGGAACGTGGCTCGGGTGTAACTTACTTTTTCATTTGCCCACGTACTAATTTACTCATATAAATTTCACCAATAACCAATAATCTTATGATTACCCTCAGCCGAAAAATTTAAGAACCTGATACATACCATACCCAGCCAGAGGCAGGAGACTGCAAAGGATGATGATGATGATACTTACCACTCGAACTTCACTATTTCTCTCAAGTGTATGTTGGTCATGCATTCACAGTGATTACTTACACCCATCTCAGAAAAATAAACCCACCTCTACGCTGTGTCTAGGGAATCTGTGAAGCAGCACTGTGCATAATGGTAGAGAAGGGGAGAAAGTGAGGAGAGCTGGAGCAAAGCTGTAAACGACTTGCAGCAATGTTTATCCTTCCATGCACTCACTTCCCCTCTCACGTATTCATTGGTTAAGTCCTCTCAAGTCACTCCTTGCGCAGAGGACTTGTTTGCATTTGCCCGCTCCAGAGATTCCTCGGACAGAGTGTAGACTAGAAGGGCATGTGCTGGTGTGAACTCCCATTTTGCATGTTACTTGTCATTTCAGTACAAAAACTCCCTACGAGAAGATAAAATTGCCTTTTACCTGGAGTTGGTAACAATTTCCCAGCCCAGATGACTTTGGTCAGCCTCAGCGAATTGCACAAGTCACGGTGTTCCGAGGTGTACCTGTTGATGAAATCAATAAGTGCTTTGGCTGCCTGCTGCACCTTCGCATCCTGAGTATCGACCTTTTCCCACACCAAGCAGGCACACCAGTGCGGCTCTATGAAAGCATCGGCGCAGGTACGTTTGGTAGGAATCTGGAATCCAGGTAAGAACAATTGTCTGAATGTTAGCAACAGTGATTGTCATTGGCTTGAAATATGAACTATGCATTACCTTACTCAGTGTGCCATGCCAATTCCATGGTTTTCCCAGGTATTTTATTTAGAGCATAGCTCACACGCCATCCTAATATAATAAAAGAGTTACTCATTTTGGCAAGATTTCACCAAGTTCAATGGCTTCATCAGGATGATGTTAAAGAACAGGAGCACTTACACACTAAATGCTGCATTGATACAAGTATAAAAATGGGTATTCTTATGAATGTTAAAACATCTTTAGTACTACATGTAAAAGGTAAGAGTTAACCTTTAGAATCCTGGAACCATGTCTGTATTTCTGTTGAGGATGGATGGTGGATATTTCGACCAGCAGCACACAGCAGCAATTAATGTGCCATTTCTTGAAAACTACGCATGATATTTCAGTTCTGTCTTTTTTATCTTTAACATACACATGTGTATGAAGGTATGACACACACACATTACAAAACAATATATCCATTACTACTATTATAAACAAGCAAAGTTTGAAAAAGTCCTTATTTTCTCTGTTACCCAATATTATTATGGGATAGATTTATAAAAGTGGCTATAACTTCTAAACTGATGCATCCTTTTGGAACATTTAAATTCTACAAGCAAGAATGAGTAAAAAGTAACATTTTAAGCAACATTTGTCAATTAAGGATTCAGGGGGGAAGCGGTGGAAAAGGCCCGATTGTCGAAATTTGACCAGACCACATATTAGCACACAGCAGCAATTAATGTGCCAAGTTTCTTGAAAACTATGAATTGTATTTCAGTTCTATCTACTTTGTTCATTAGTGTACCTCTGAAGGCATTATATACTCAACCACTGCATCTTTTTGAAAAATTTAAATTCTAAATGTAAAAATGAGTAAAAAGTTACATTTTAAGTAACATCAGACAATTAAGAATCCAGGGTGGGATCTAAGGGAGAAACGAGGCAAAGCCCCAAAGTTAAAAAAAAAATGTGTAATTATGCAAAATTTCCAAATGCTGTAATTTCAGTTTTTGTTTTTTTTTTCAAAGTTGCAGCACAAGTATTCATATCCTCATAGGGCTGATGCTAGAAGAGAAATTCCAGACATTGTCCCAAAGCTGGCAACACTGCCACTTTATTTAATGTTATATATATATATATATATTACTCAAGAAATATCAGTCTGACTTCAACGAAACTTTGCATGGTTGTAGATATGTAACACCGCCACATACAATTTTTTCATTCATTTCGGTCTACTGGGGGGGGGGGGGGCACAGTTTGCCATTTTTAATAAAAAATCAATTTTCTTTTTCTTCTTCATTTAACGCTAAAAGCTCTGTCTTTAAGAAAGAAATCAAAACAAATTTCATTTTTATGTAGATTTTTCAGCGAAAAATGCAGGCTCAACCAGGACTCGAACCTGGGTCTCTGGCATACTGTGCCATTGCTCTTCCACTGAGCTAACTGAACCGGCATCGCTTCGCCTGATTTTTCGCTGTCTCTGTTTTACTTGTGTAAAATTGCCTCTTCTAGTGCTACCGCAACGGGATCTGTTGCCTTCGAAACACCGTAGACGTAGATATTGCCTGGTTCCTCCCAGCATAGAGATGTAAATTCCATTAAATTAGGCACACACATCTCTTGTGCGTACTCATCTCCTGTGTGTGTCTAATTTAATGAAATTTCATCTCTGTATGACAATTAGTTCTCGAGCTATGATTTTTTATGTACTTTGCGGCAAGTTTCAAAAGCATGTACTTGAAAGAGCACAGGTTTCAACAGGAATACAGGCACGCGAGGGTTCATCAACTAAATGTTAAAACGTGATGTTCCCATGGAGGTATACTTATTTCACTTATGATTTCTTTTCTTTTGGATAGTGCATTAAGATCATGATGTAATTTACATCTCTACATTGCAGGGAAACCAGGCAACGTCAACAGTGTTTCAAAGGTCACAGATTCCACACGGGTAAAACAGCGACATCAAAAGATCAGGCGAAGCCAGGACTGGTTCAGTTGGTAGCAATAGCATGATATGCCAGAGACCCGGGTTCGAGCCCTGGTCAAGCCTGCATTCTTTGTTGAAATTTCTACATATTGGAAAGCAGTGTAGAATATTAATACCATGTACATAGTTTTGACTGCCAAATCAAATACTATATAAACATTTCTTTGACAAACATAATACATACAAAACCAAATTAAAATTAATATTCTTGAAATACGTGCAATAATACAGGGTGTCTAAAAAATCACATACCACAATTCAGCCCACTAAGTGAAAAAAAAATCAATTTTGAAAAAAACATCCAACAGATGATTGCAACAAAGACCACAAAAATAGGTAAAAAGCTTTCCAAACTGCACAGCATCATATTAGGAACGAAAATTAGCAGTAAGTTACTAGAGGAAGGAATTTCAGTCAATTCTTCCTCTTACAACCTGTAGATTAAATTAGAAAAGCTTAATTACCTCCTTAAATAAACTTATGGATCTGTTTCTGATGTCACCCTTCCCAGCTCCATCAAAATGCAAGATGTTTTTCAGGGTTGGGTTGATATCAAATGGAGTAGCCAACCTATGTGCGTTAGTCCTGGAAATAGATACAACAAGCCATAACAATATCTTCAACTGTATTCTGTGCTAGTTAAATTTCATTATTTATAAGCTACCAAAATAACAAATCCAAAACTCTTTTTCATGACATTTCCTTGAGCTTCCTTTCCTTTTTTGAACCTATTTTTCCTCTTTTCTTAACATTTATTTAATTTAATTTGCCCCCTCCCCCCTAGGTATAGTTGGAAATGCCAGTTAAGATGAAAACTGAAGCTGTACTTGAACAAGCGATTTAGACTTGTTTTAATTATTAATGCATGTAAAAATTAATGCTTCAGACTTCATCCTGGATGGGGAATGGCCACATTACTTTATTTAATATTTTTTTACAAATCTTAACCACAACTCAATACAATTTTAGATTTCAAAATATTCAATTTTAACAAATCCCAGTACGGGTATATATCAATGTCAATTAATTCACCACACTGTAAAAAATAGAAAAAATTCTTGACCACAAGCATAATTTCTTGACTTTCTTGACCTACCTGCTGATTTCTTGATTTTTCTTGACATGCTTGACTGGTAGACCCCCAGTTTTACATTAGTACAGCAATAACGTATTTGATTATTTGAAGTCAGCTATATCATGCAGTTATCATCAAACAAAGCTGTTTGATACCATCAAAATATTTTGAAGAAAAATAATACACGTTCAAAAATGCAAAATATCTTATGAATAGGACAAATTAATTGGTACCATATCAGTATATATTTAAATATTGGTATTTTCAATCAGTCCTAATCAATATTTTATGCATATACATATCAGAAATGGTGCTGGTATTATGTGGTTTTCAACACATGGATTTGTTGATAGTAATGATATATATTATTCTGTGTATGTGTGCATATATGATTTATGATCTTGGACCTACACAGTCCATCTTTAATTAACCCTTTCCAGACGGGCCTGAAAATACCGAGTTTTTCCCAAGAGATGGAGGTTTTTTGATGTTCTTCAGAAAATCATAAATATGTTGCTTAAAATAATAAACAAATAAGCCATGGCTCCACAGCCCTCGAAGGGCCTTGGCTTATCTCTCGACTGCCAGCCACCCTTCCACAATCCTACCTAGAGATGTGGAGATTTTCAAACAGTAATGGGGTGACGTGGGGTCAGAATGTCGAACCCCCAGCAGTTATGGGAGATATCCATGACCAGGTTACGCAACTAACTCGTAGCTCCCCAATTGGATTGCAACCGATCCATCCTATACACAGGTTGAAAACGTGGGAGACTGAACCCAGGCAGACTCGAACCATGCAGTCCCGCAGTCGGAGTCCAAAGCACAATGCCTTAGATCGCATCGTCACAGAGGAGAACTAATATGTTGCTTAGGGCCAGTTGCACCATCTCCGCTTAACGTCTCAACCCCCATTTAACACCATTTTGCGGTGGTTCAATGTCTGCCTAAATTACCTGGCACTTAAAGTCCTGTGTAACGTAACAGCCAGGCCTAACGTGTTAAAATTTGGTTTATTTCACTTTGCTTTCCTGACACTAATCATGAATTTGAGGATGAGTGATGTCATACCGAGGCTGGGGTTTGAACCTGGGTCCCCTGATGTCGTAGCGTGCAAAACGTGACATCTAACAGTTGGAATTTGAAAGAGGTGGCTACAACACACTTGCTGAGATTATAGCCTGTTGTTCATTGCCATATAATTTTATAATGAGCAATGGGTTAAGGTAGTCGTTCGTCTGGAAAGGTTTACTAATAAAGAATTTGCCAAAAATGCTGAAAAGCTCACCTGAAATTTGCAATGGCTTCAGGATATTTCTGCTCAAACCATGGAGGAAAAACAAATATGAAGTTTGGAAGACGTTCTTCTTGTTTTCCTTGCTGCGTATCACGTATTGCAGTAAACCTAGAAAAAGTACATATGTTAGATATCAAACTAAACAAAAATCCTTGGAACAACAGCCCCCTGAGGGACAGGGTCTGCCAGCCAAAGAGCTTTTTCATTGGGTGACATGTGAGACTTATCACCGCCATTTTCTTTCTCCAGTTGTCCTCACGATGCTGGGTCAACAATAAAATGGAGATCTCACTGATAATAAAACCTGAGATTGCTTGCACCAAGGGTGAGAGAGAGAACCATTTGGCTATGTGGGAGAACAGGTATCAACCTATCACCTACAGTATGGCCGGAAAAGAACTATAATGAAAGTTACCGACTGTGTACAATGTTGCCAACTTTTGGTATACTTCTTTTCCGGCCATACTGTATTTACCCCACCAATACAACGAAAGTAAAAATCAACAGGCAGAAGAGCATGTTTTATTACAAAATATAAGGGTAATGATTGTGAAAATGATGTACTGTATTTCTGAAGCAAGTGATTTGTACAGTAATACTCTCTCCGCATGATTCCATCAACTCTACTTGCAATACACCAGTGATTTTCAACCCATTTCATCTCATGACCCACAGGTACGGACATTAACTTATTAATGTATATCATCAGTTCTCTATAGATATATTTTCTCATGTTAAAAAAAATAGGATTCAGAATTTTAAAGTAAAGTACAGTTGTTTTGCATGCATTACACCATGAAGTCACATAGGGTAGGCTTCCACACAACCTTCATGTCAGCCATAGCGGACATGGTGTGGTAAGTACTATCTATGCTCCAGCAATTTTTAAGCCAAAAGATAGCCCTGTAATGAATCCCACTTATGCAGAGGCTTTGTATTCTTCATGAAGGACTGCATCACCTTTGTGTTCAAGTACAAGTTTGAATGGTACTTATCGTACAATTTTTCTATCAATTTTTTAGCCTCTCACAGATTGATCTTCAGAAACTTCTAAAGTGCATTGTTTAACATTGATAAAATTCGTGAAAGGTAAAAGCAAGATTAAAATATTTAATATTAAGAAGGAAGTTCTGACAAATACAGCAGACAGTACACCATGTGGGCAAATGACAGGAGTCAGGATTTTCCTTTTTTTATATAATCTAACCTTGCTTTCACCTCTTCCTAAATGTACCAATGTTTAAACTTGCACTTGTGAAGTTCTTCAAGAAGGCCAACATGTGACAGACAGAAAGCCTTGCAAGTACTCAGACTCTTCTATAACTTATTAACTGATTGAATTAGGTCACTTTACATTACTTTTCTGCCACTTTTGGTTAATTACGACAATTTTACAATTGACACACTGGCGTCAAAATTCCAGATTGAAATCATCCACTTAAGGAATCAAACCCACATATCCTGCATAACTGGACCAATCCAGTTTTGCCTTTAAATGCTGTTCTATCACATGAAAAAATGTGGAATTTGCCTACCTATGCCCATGGTCACTCATAACAATCAACAGAGTGTTGTTCAAGTGACCGTCTGATTCCAGACCCTTGACGAAATTAAGCAAGTCCTTGTCTGCTCCACCTATGTTGTTGTAAGAATCGTGCGAGAGCTCCGAATGGAAACTGAATGAGAACTTGGGTTTGTCACGATACACTGTGAAGAATTCTCGAATATAGTTCATCATCACCTGCATAAGAACAAAAAAAAAAAAAAGAACAATTATTCCAAAACATTTGCAACAGCACAAGAATTAACAGTATACTCGTATTCATGACTGACAACAGCTTCGATTATATGATTACTACAGCTGAGTCAATATCAATGCTCATGTATCGGTACTGGCTGATACTTTTCGGGAGTCTCGGTATATTGTATGATCCATGAAAGTGCAGCACAACACTTCTGCAGAGTTCAATTATCCTGTAAATTATGTAAAATGTGCAACTTTATTTAAAATTTTGCACCAACATTGTGCGGCAAAACTGAATTTCATAATTAAATCATGGAAATTTTTACATTACAGTTATCTCCTATTCATACTATGGGAATGAGAAACGCAGTAATAGATAATACAGGTACTCACGTTTTTCACGAAGCTGTTTTAAGTAATTTTCTATTAATTTCGGTAGCCACTGTCACCATCCTTGTTGGAATCCGTTGTGTCGATGCTTGGCGTGTTTTTGATGTTTCTTACTAAATCGCTGTGTGCTGTTGTCGCCTGTATGTCTGCGTATGTGTTATCTGCTGTTCACCATGTGTTAATTGCTGCAGTAAGGGAAGCCAAGTATGATGTGCCTGACCACTATTTATGTTGAGTTCATGGTTGTAGTGCATGATGGCTTCGTGGGAAACGTGAGTACCTGTGTTATCTCCTACATAAATATTCATTTTTTTTAAAGAAAACTCTAGTACACTGATAAAATACTTGTATCATTAGTGCATTAAGTTTACTAAAGTTTTAACTTTTAAGTTCACTTTATGCACAGTAAAGCTAACTGGCACTGGACCTACCATTTACAATGGAATCCAGACCACTATGTGCCTCTGCTGGGTACTGACCCTGGGACCCCTTAATTACAAGGCAGCAATGTTATCACTGTGCCATCTCGGAGAATACCTGTCATAATGATTCCTGATTGAGTGATTATTAAAAAATATACAGTGAAACCCCAATTTTACGTTCCCACATTATACGTTTTCCCACCTAATACGATCATCCAGTCAGGCCCCGGCAAAAGGCCATGTTAAATAATACGTTCACCTCGATCTTATGTTCGCTCTAACTCCCATTTCCCGCTATATACGTTCTCCGAGCCCTGACGATGTTTTAAAATTTTCCAGAAACCTGTTCTGTTGACCATGCGACTTCTCCCTCCCTCCTTTTTCTTGCTTTTCCATTCCCCATGCTCCAGAAGTAAGGTTTTTGTGCTACTGGAGGGAGGGAAGAGGCATGGTATCTGGGAAGGAGGGAGAAGGTGCACAAGTTGCAGTTGTCATACCTCGCTTGAGGCACAGGAAGGGAAAACTGCACTTCTTGCATTCCCCGTGAAGATGAAATGGGCTGATCCTTCTGCCATAGGTTCAGACAAGTGCACTGTTGCCAAACTGACGGTCTCTAAATGATGCCTTCCGTAGAGTTTAGACACAATGTGTGTGACTGAGGTGTCTTTGTTCGCCCATCCCCTCCACAAAAACGCGAGTGGAAAATTGACAATGGGACTCAATCACCATTCGCTTCCTTGCCCACACATTTACAGAATCCTTCCTAGTTGACAGGAATGAAAAAATAGGGGGGGGACTTGTTTGTAAAAACATTTCCTTTCTTCTTGTTGAAAACTGAAAAAAATATGGATTTGCCATACCAGATAACAATGGTACTTTTTTCAATGAAAATTCGTTTAAATTCCTAAGGAAATATGATTGGATCTAGTTCGATTATTTTTAATCTGAAGTTTTTCATGGACGCTATATCATTTGGTTATCAGAATGACGCTGAAAACGCACAAGCTACAGAGATCATTTTTTTTCTATGGGTAGATAGGGTGATATTTTACTCATTGACAGAAAAATATTCATGTCAAATCAATTGTGAGGGGGGAGGGGGGCGAAGTTGGGATAAATGGTGGTAATCACACCATCTCCCACATCCCCCTATATATATATGCATCACGGCATGGTGCAACGTGCATGGGAAACTACTTTCACCTTTTTCTCATTTGCAGGGGGGGAGGTCGTTTGCTTTCTCATGCCCCCTATGGTATCATAACTAGTCTTGTAATTACTGAAAAGTGCCAAGTATTTCTGCCCCGATTTTCTTGCTCGTGTGGAAGTGAGAGCACATTACACAAGACATCTTAACCAATTAACATAATGGCGATAAAGGATCTCCCGTCTCCTTTCCTCTGATGTCTAAAATTATGTTGTTGAGCCCACCTTCCCCCCACAGGAGCTCAAAGTAATTAAAAGATTCAACCGTTTTCTCTTTCTTTAATGCCCGGCGTCACATATCTTGCTCATATGTCCAAAGCATTGACATGACAGAATGGGAGAGAATCTAATCAGTGATCATTCTCCCCCCCCCCCCTTTCTTTCTTTCTGCAACTTGGGCCGGAATGAGCACACTTCTGATAAGACTTGTTCAACTGCATTGGCACCTGTTTGTCTCCCCCTTCCTCCCATTAGAAACCAGTGGGAGGGGTGTCTGCGAGCAGCAGACAGCTGGCAACAGGCGCCAATGTTTTGTCTCTATGCTCCAGAGCTATGACTCATCCACTATGAAGGAAAGAAAAATGGCATTGTCTTGAATCTTGCCTGGAAGGTTGTTTTGCTTTGATGATTAGGAAACGATGAACACGAGCACCAGATTCAAAGCCAGGAGTTAAAAAAAAGACAACCTATTGAAGGAAATGCACATTTTGCTAAGAATAATATAATCGCCGCTTCTTATTATCGGAACCATTCACATGCTGAAAATAAATCACGCAATATGAAACGTTGACGGGAAGACAAAAAGAAAAAAAGGAAACACTTTACGAGGAAACTATTGGTGGAAGAGGTGTTTGCCCTATGCAAGACTTCTAAATCCAATAATAAATCGTCGATTAACATGGATGTAAATAACAATCAGTGGCATATGCCCAAAGGGCAAAGTGAGAACTTACTACTGTAAAATGTATACGTAACCCCCTTCCCCCCTTTCGAAAATCCTGTGTGCGTAACTGATAATTTATTGGGGTCTAAACATGCGCAAGTTTGACAAAGCTTGTTTTGTTCACTTCATACTGTTGGGTTGATCGAGACGATGTCTAAACATGCGTAAGTTTGACAAAGCTTGTTTTGTTCACTTCATGCTGTTGGAATGATCGGGACTGCATACATATGCAGCTCAAAGTGGAATCTGAACCATTCTGCATGTCTTCAGGACATTCTGATTACAGTATATAAAGATGCTTGGTGCCCAGCTATAAATGATCCCCCCCCCCCCACCTCACTTACATGGGACTTCTAAAAATAGCAGCTAATTACCAGTTTACAGAGTAAATGGAGCTCCCACACAATCCAATGCATACACTGAACCTAATAGGCAGCAGTTAGAAGCAGTCATCCACCATCGCTACCCTCGAAAGTGGGTTCCGTTAATCCGTCATTGACTTTCACAGCACATCTTGCTTTTTTACCTTAGAAATTCATTATCGTACTTCTTTCCCGTTGTTAAATAATTCTTGACACAATATACCCCCTAAAAAGCCGATTGTGTAGTCCTTTCTTACTGACACCTGAGTTTCACCCCTCCCTTACGCTTTCCCATTTTTTACGTTTTTTATTTACGGGCCCCTGAAAAATGTAAAATTGGGGTTTGACTGTATTGGGTGTATCAGTGCTGGGGCCATTCGCATCCTTTTCCCTCCTTGGGGGGACAGATCCACAAACTAAGAATTAATTTCAGTAGTTAAAAAAAGAAAAAGATTCTTTCTTACTATTAACAAATACTACACAGAAGAAAGAACACCTATCAAGAACAAATCAGAACACTTTGATTGCTTAAAAAAGATGAGGCTGTAAAATGGCACTAAGCACACAAGTGGACGACAAACAACTCCACAGAGGATGAAAGTGTCACAGTTTGCTCTAAGTTCACTTTATAGTCAGACAGGTTAATCTGGACTGGAGACAAAATGAGATCCAAACCACTGTGCAGTGTACCTCCAGCAGGAATCAAGCCTGGGACTCCTTGATTACAGATGACAGCAATACTAAAACACCACCATAAAGGTTCACAGTTTCGTTAGGATGTAACATGTAAAGAAGTTGAGTATGGAGTTCCTTCACTCCTAAGAGATTTCCAGCCAGCAGATACCTTGATCTTTGGATATGCCTAAGTTCCTTGATTGTTAACAGCTTTAAAAAAATTACAATATGCTCAAACAGGTAGTGTACCTTATGCCTAGGAACAGAACCCATGCAGAACTTTTCCTGTGCTCTATACTCAGGTTCAGCTGCAAGATAGTAGGGTCTCATGTAGTGATCTGTTGGAGGTTCATCAAAGCCCTTCAGTCGATACGTGAAGGTTCCAATGGACGAGGAATCTTCTGTGTAAGCTGCAAAGTAGACATTTATCATTAATCGTAATTGAACAAACTGAATTAAGAATGGAACATATTAATTGGTACTATATCAGCATTGGTCAATATGGTTATATTGGTGCATCGGCAAATTTACAAACCCAATATATCTATAAATAACCTTACTTTAGTATAAACTTCTGTCATTTTTATTTTAATGAATACAAACATATATTTTATTTACCTTTGTTTTGTGAAGTAAGTGTCCAAATACACAGTGTATTTTTCAAATCAAAACCAGTTGCAGTCCTCTGGTTACATTAATTAAAGATAGTAATGTATCATTCAAGTTATTCAATAAACATTTGCAAGTTAATATCAGGTAGGTCGAATGTTGGTGGTACTGTTTTCATAAGTATCAACGAAAATTTAATAACAGGCCATCAGTACCATAAATCAAAATTAAAAACCAAGTTACAAACTTGGAAGTGTTAATTACAAAATGTTAATTTGTACAAGAGTCAAATGATTACTTTAATTTGTTTTAGTTTCTTATCTAGTAGATTTCTGTATGTAGGGTTGCACAGACCTATTAATTATCTACATATATTTTCCACTTCGAATTAGTGCTTGTACACCTTAAGAAGAACAAGTCTTTGAGGTTCACATGCAGACACACTGTAAACTGAGGCCATTGTCGAACTGTCTCCTCCATTGGTAAACTTGCTGGTGTGGTAAGCATGCACAAAGATAATGAATTTTCATTTGCCAAGAAATTTATGTAAGTTTTAGGCTGAAAGAGGGCAAGAAACCACTCCTTTTCACTGGTGCAAGCGTGTATAGGAGGTGCCATCTTTAAAATAACAAAAATGGCGTTTCAAGCTCACTTGATTAGTGTTGCAGCCTTGAGGTCGTTTTGTAAATAACAGTTGATACCTCATGTAACTTTGAGCTGTATACATTCTGCCCTACAATTTTTTATTGGACTTTTAAGGTTTTAATTTTACTTGTACTACAAAAGTTTTGAAATTCCAAATGTAGTATTCACAATAATTATACTTCATAATGATAATAATAATAGATTATTCATAATAATTGCTACGGATGGGAGACTGGCTAATTAACACTCCATTACCACTGGTAAAATGGAATATTGACATATCAGTTGCAAAAAATTATGATCACTCGTATGTAATTATCATTTCTGCATAACTGGTGTCTATTGTTTGAGCCGGCCCCCATGGTCAAGTGGTTAACATATCGTGCTAAGATGCCAGGGGTCCCGGGTTCGAATCCCGGCCTGGGCATGGATGTTTGTAAGTGTCCATTCATCAATTTCATCATGTCATCCCTCATTCCCATCTTTGCAAATTAGCCTGAAGTGGCACAAAAAGCAAAGTAAAATAAAGCAAATCAATCAATCAATCAAAATCTACTGTTTGATCAATTTTGGTGGCCACTGCAACAATCCACTTGTGGATGAGCCTGAACAAATAACTAAACAATGGAAATCAGCTTTGTGGTAATAGAGTGGTTAACAGTGTGTGCTATGATGTCAGGAGACCCACGTTCGAATTCTGGTCTGGGTATGGGTGTTATTTGCGAGTGTCTCTTCATCAATTTATTCATATCATCACTCATCCTCATCTTGGCGATTAGTCGAAAATGGCAAAAATGCGACCTAAAATAAACCAAATCGGTCAGTTATTTGTGATAACAGTATGTACACCTTCAGAGTATTTCCACATGAATAACTACATTTTGCATTCACCAAAAGATGAATCATAATGTATCCATATTTGTATTTGCGCTCTTCTTATTTTGCATTGCTTTTCTGTCTCTTGAGACTAACTGCAATGACGATGCATGATAATTAAATGAAATCGATGAAGGGACATTCAGAAGGAACCACCCATGCGCAGATCAGGACTGAGATTGTGAGTGAACCAAGGTGGCAAAAGAAAAATAATTCACACCTGTTTCATTGGAGTTAAAAAGTGCTTGATTACGGTGGCTGAAAGGAAAGCTCTCAAATACACTCCTTTCATCTGATTGCTAGTGTCATTCTGCACTGGTGATAAATGTGATGTTAGTGCACTACACTCTTCATGCACTTTTCTACAAGATATTTTTGAGAGCTAGTAGAAAATTAGTAGAGTTTTAGAGTTACTGATACAGTACAGTGCCATACTGTACTTTCTCTATGCAACAAGTCAGGCTGGGGATGGTTGAAAAAAACATCAGGGGAATGATTTCTACTTACATGTGTACACGTCTCCATAATAATCAATAATTTCTACAAGGAGCATGGACAATCCCTGCGAAAGACAATTTGTTAGAAGTGCAATTTTTCCAGAAGGGCGTAAACAAGGACTGGTCATAAGAGAAGGGTATGTCTCTCAACATTTGAGATGAGTTGCAGTACTTTTCATTTGGATAAGCACGTGAGAGCTTGATATTTAATGTACAGCATTAATAACAGTAAAAAGTGGAGCTGTGCATTTTCATGGTTAATACTTTATTTTCTCTACATTTCAACATGTACATGTGTCTTTCAATATAAGAATGAAAAAAAAATTAGTCACATTTAAAAATAATGAGCCAATCTAATTGCAATAGGGACAGTTCCTGCTTTAACGGGGCTTGTAGAGTTATAGGCTTTTTGTCCAACTACAAAATGGGCCTCTGCTATTGAAAAATTACTTTGAATATGAAAAGGGTTTCACAGAGGAAAAAAATATTGAAGTGTGGTAGAAATAAAAGTAATGTATCTAACCACCTGACATAACTTGGACTTAAAGTTACAAAAATAAATTGTATGTAGGGGGGAGGTCATTGTTGGGTCTGTTCCTTCACATACTCACATATATAAATCCAGGCCTGAATAGGGGTTATAACAACAGTTGTATTAATGATTTAACTTTGATTTAATTTTCTGCCTTCATGGCATGGTGCTACATGCACGGGGAACTTTACCTTTTGCCTTACTTAATTTTAACAAATTATGAAATTCATGAAGATTACTGATATGGTAAATTATGAAGACACAGAAAGAGAAGGGTTTTTAATCGTCTCTGATGTTGTAGTACTTTTATCGATAGTTTAACAGAAATTTTAAAGGCAAGAGCATTTAAATTTGCCAGTCCTGTTACTAAATACAAATTTCTTCTAATTCTGACTTGTTGCTGAAGGTTATTCGAAAGTGCAATTCATTGAGACAAGAGAACAAGCTTTATTCTAATGTACAGAAATGTTTTCATATGTTAGCATGTTAAGCTGCTAGTTGTTTAAATGCAGACATCATATACTTATTAATCAGTATTCTATCAGTATGGAGACATATTGGTATAATTACCAATTTGATGTTTCTAGAAATTGCCTTGGTGCAAAATTCTGCAACTTTGTTGTAATTTTTATGAGCACAATGGTGTATGTAATTCATATATCCTGCTTTTGAAAAGTAAATGCAGTATCTTTTCATGGCAAATCTCTTTCAGTCACTTGGGATAAACATAGAGGCATGGATATTTCATTTTTGATGGAAACACGAAATGTGATATAACACGCTGTAATCTACATTTTTCCTGTTTTTGAAAGGTGTGAGGTTTTGTCTCAAAATGATGCGAAATGAATTGCAAAATGTGAAATAAACACAAAATTTAGAGTTTACTTACTAATGTGGTCCTGAATTATCCTGCCAGTTATGTAATTCACAGAATATTAATTAATTTTGCTGTAAATATTTGAGAAGTAAAAATTCCTTACGCAGGAATTTAATACGAGTACTCTGTTAACTAAATACATATGATATTAAAAAGGGAAATGTTTATTTTGTGTAATAAGTGTAGTTTTCAAAACAAATTTAGGGTTTTCTTTACCATTTCAACAACAAAATCCAAATTTATATACAGCTTTTGATTCCAAAATGTGCCCAGTTTTTGTACTGAAATCTAAATCTTTTATTCACTACAAATATGAGACTCTAGCATATACATTAATAAAGGAGGTGAATGCATTCTTCAGACTTTTCATGGTACATTTGAAACTTTCACATCATATCAGGAGAATATCAGTTGTCTACATCAGTAAGTTTAATATTAGTACTTTACTGGTATCAGCAAAAATAAATAATAATTAAATAAATAATAATCGTATTGATCCTTCTCTTAGGAATTTTCGGGGCTGCTGTGTAGCCAAATGGTTAGTGAACTTGCTTTCGATGCATGCAGTTTGATATCCAGTAGTGTCGCTACAATTTCAGTGTTGAGGCACGATTGTGAGGACAATTCGGTAACTACTGGAAAAAGAAGTAGTGGGACCCGTTCTCAAAAACCAAGCATCACCGAACAAAAAAATAGATTGGCAGACCTTAGCTCTCAGAGGCTACTTGTGCTGTGAGTTTAGTTTAGTCTGATGAATATTCCAAGCAAAAAATAAAAAATGGCACACAGACACACACATATATTTCTACATATTAGAGGCTATGATACATTAGCATCATTTCGAAAGTATAATGTGATTCAAGAAACAATGGTGCAGACTGCAAGGCTTCTGACCATGATATACATGATTTAATCTAGTACATAATGAATCAAATGTAACTGTAGTGTTCAAAATGGCTTCTCAGTACTACAAAAACAATGGAAACAACAACTGGAAAAGCTGGTGCCAAAGTACAATTATGACCAATCAGCATTGGGCATACATGCCCACACACAAATAACCACAGACCAACCTAAGTACAAGGGCCATCTGGTTAGCACCGGAGAAAGCTTGTGAGAGCTATTTTCCCAGAGACCTATACCCCCCACCCCCAATTAGAATCATGGGTCATGTTTACCAACCAGTTGTCACTCATGGGAGGGGTAGAAATGCTTTATTTATAAAGAACCAACCATTGTTAGGCTGACAGTAGCCATCTTGAATAACAAAAACCATGTGCTCCAACTCACATGTTTATCAAATCTTTTATCCTTTATTGAAAATCAGAGATAACACTCACCCATAGGTAAAATAATGCCTAATTTACTAAAAGTAAACTCATTTGCAATTATCTGGCATAATTAAGCCAGAAAAGGTGAAAAAACACTTTTGTTTACACTTTTTAAGCAATTGATAACTCTGCCATCTGGTGGGAGAAAGTGGCACTTCTCCTACAGACAAGGAAAGATCTCAAAGGACTCCAGCTGGCCAATGAGAAGCCTTCAAGGCTGTGACGTCACAGAGGAGACTTTCAGATGGCCTATTGTGTTCTGAGCTTGCTATTCAAGCTCACTTGTATTACAGACCCACCTGGAAGCAGTTCACCTGGAAGTTGCTGGTAAAATCCAGTGTGTGAGTGGACACCTGTGCCAGCAACAAAGGAGACATAAAGGGAACAGGGATCTAAGGTCCTGTTACAGTAAACACAGGCCTAAGTGTGTGTGACCAAGTGGGATATTGTGTCCACAACTGCATTTAAGGATCCCAGTGAAAATTCAGCAAAATAGCGAGTTTTGTGTCCCTCATCCCATGTGGAAATCCAGACCACATGGTCGGCAGAACTGACGCCATAGCAGCATCCATAGGATATCAGAGAATATCCAAGTTGTTCTTAGCCATCCATGCAAGAAAAGCCAGGAAAACTCATTTATCATTCCCCCAAAGCCTTTGTTACACCAAGGAAGCACATAATATCCAATTTTTAGTGTGGTGTACCCCAAAATTGTCCATGTGTCGGGATGTGGCGATAAAGAGTGAAATAGTGTGTGTACGGCCCCAGGTATGATTGATGTAGTGTGAAAACGGCTGATATGTAAGTACAAAATCTTTTGTATATCTTTTTTGTGTTATGTACAGTGAAGTGTTCATGTTTGGTGGTAGCTATGCCACAAGCGGTGTTCTTTTCAATGAATAAATATGTCATTCAAAGGTGTCTGACCTTCTATCATTTTAGTGAATCATAAGCCTACCAAGCCCTCCCCTAGTTACTGATTATTAAAGTTAGGCTAAAGTTCGTCTGTTGCTTAACAGATATCTCGGGGGATATCTGTTACTATACGGAACACCACACGTGGAATAGGGTCTGCGTGTGGCCGCGTAAAGCGTGGTTCTCTTTTGTTTTTGCTGTTTTTGATATATTATATATTTAAAGTTAACCTTTAAAACCAACTTTAAATCAATACGTAATATAGAAACACCCAAAACCATCCCCTCTTACAATAAGTGCCTGAATTTGTGTCATGACTATGTGGAAGTAATGTTTGTATGTAGGAAACTTTTCAAAAATAAATCCTTCTCTCTATTTTTTCTTCTTTATCAGTCAACCAGAAGTCTATTTCTGAATAGCCCTTGTATAGTGTTAATTAATTCATCCTCTTAGAAAACAGTCAATCACATTAATGAATAGAAAATATACATCTTATTGTAATTAATAATATATCCAATGCTGTCTAGATGAAAATTTGCTTCTTACCTGTTACGTATCCATTTTTCCTAAAGTCTTTCCACACAAATGGGTATATATTGACGTAACTAGCTTTATCACCCATTCGTTTCCTTGTTTCAGGCAGCTCCAGTTCTGTTCTGCCTGTGAAATGCAAGTAAACATGAAACAATGAACATGAAATACAGTAATATATGTGACATGTTCAAACTCTGTGATGCAACAACCTTTTCAGGTCAAATTCTGGCAGAGCTTCTATGTTCACTTCTCCTTGTATTACTAATTCCCCTCATGCATTCATATTCAATGCAGATAAGAATTATGGATGTTTTTTTCTGTGAGAATTTCATTTTCTTGTTCTTTGTGAAACTTCAGTCTTGTCCCACTTAACAAAAACATGGAAGCAGCACAATAAAATGGAAAATACTTCTTCCAAGCTTCAGACTCCTTCAGAGGAAACATAACTAAAGATTCACACTAGTTTCATATTCTGCTTTATTGGTCAGTTCCAAGATATTTAAGGAAAGAAACACAATGTTATCTGCACATGGCACTTAACTGGAACACCACCACAAAGAGATAGGAAAAGTGCTTGCTAAGGATGCCTACAGGTGGCTATGTAATGCTGAAGTAGATTAGAGCCATGATGAGCATGCTGTTGCCTTGTACTTAAGGGGTTTCACATTCGATCCCTGATGGAGGCACATTGCACAGTGGTGTGGATCCCTCTTTAAATGGTAAGTACAATGACAAATGCGTTAAAATCTCTGAACATCTTATTTGACAAGGTGTTTCCTGTAAGAATTCAGTTCTTGTTTTCAGTGTTTCCAGAGAAGACAATGGTGAAGACGTCGATGACCTGACCAACATGACAACGATGAGAGCAACGAACTCTTTGATTCAGATATGTCTTTTGTGGTGTGATACCTACAGGTGTGCATTACAATAGTGACAATGTGATTTAGTTTGTGAACCGAACGAGACACGTGAAAACAATAGCCTGCATGATGAGATGGAAAATATTACAGAATGTTTTCATACCTTACATACAAAACACATTTGCCAAATTCCATTCTGTCAGAAGTCAATTAATTCCATTCTCATGCAAAATATTGAAATTATCCACAGTGCTTCCAATTTTGCACCCTTATCTATCGTGTCAATGATCTGCAGAAAACTTAACATGTTGTCATTGATATTGCTAGTGTTATAAGATATATATATATATATATATAAATCAAATAAGGTAAAAGGAAACACTCACCGGACAGTAGAAAAATTCAAAATTTTCGCTAATTTATAGCATCATCGGTGTGAGAAGAAACAGAAGACGGAACCGGAAGTTGGGGTCCTGCAGAGTTGCCAGGTCCCCATTGAAGAAGAAGCTTTGCGTAGAACGAAAAAAACACTGTTTCGTCACCAGGCTCGTCGTAAACTGTGGGTGTGTAGGATGAGTTGGGAGGGTGGGTGAGGGTTGGGCATTACTGGGTGGCCTTGTTCAGGCCAGGTGGAGTGGTTGCACTCATGGCCGATATATAGGCCCTCTCCCATCTTTTGCGAACAGAGGTGGTCCACAACACTCCTTCACCACACATCCAACACCCCCCTGCCCATAAATGCAACCGACCCAGGTTCTCCATGCTCCAACCCCTCCTCTGGCTCCGCTTCATCGACGACATCTTCATGCTCTGGACACATGGAGAACCATCCTTGTCAGCCTTCCTGGACCAACTTAACCACTTCCGTTCCCTAAAATTCACCTGGACACACTCCGCCAACCAGATCACCTTCCTGGATGTGGACGTGCACATCGAGGGAGGACACCTGACTACCTCCATCCACATAAAACCCACCAACCACATGCAATACCTACACTTCTCCAGCTTCCACCCGTTCCACACCAAAAAAGCAATTCCATTCTCTCTGGCCCTCACTTCACCCACCTCCCGCCAGAATTATAACCTCCGCCTACACCAGGCCCTGGTTAACCTTGGATATCCCTCCATCCTGGTCATCAAGCAAATATCACGAGCTGCCTCACATACCACTACCACCAAGAAACCTGCTGCCACCAACCCACCTGCACTCATCACCCAATATCATCCCCACCTCAACAAAATCAGGCACACACTGCACTCTCTTCTCCCAATCCTCCACAGTGATCCCGAAACCAAAAACATATTTCCCGACAAACCCAGGGTGGTTTTCAAACGCCCCCCTAACCTCCAAAACATCCTGGTCCACAACACTCCTTCACCACACATCCAACACCCCCCTGCCCATAAATGCAACCGACCCAGGTGCAAGACCTGCCCCATCCTCATCACTTCTCACACCCTCCAGGTGCACACGGCCACTGGCAAATTTACCCTCCATCCCAAAGGGACCTGCCATGCCTCAAACCTTATCTACATCCTCACCTGCAACATCTGTGGTGATTTTTACCTGGGGGAAACATCAACGGCCCTCAACCTCCGCATCAATAACCACCGCTCCTCCACCCACAACCTGGACTTCACTGTCGCCGTCCACACCAACCACCACAACATCAGTTTCAACGACTGCTTCCGGGTAGCGATCATCCACCTCCTACCCCAACCAGCCAACACCTCTGTTCGCAAAAGATGGGAGAGGGCCTATATATCGGCCATGAGTGCAACCACTCCACCTGGCCTGAACAAGACCACCCAGTAATGCCCAACCCTCACCCACCCTCCCGCCCTCCCTCCCAACTCATCCTACACACTCACAGTTTACGACGAGCCTGGTGACGAAACAGTGTTTTTTTCGTTCTGCGCACCGCTTCTTCTTCAATGGGGACCTGGCAACTCTGCAGGACCCCAACTTCCGGTTCCGTCTTCTGTTTCTTCTCACACCGATGATGCTATAAATTAGCGAAAATTTTGAATTTTCCTACTGTCCGGTGAGTGTTTCCTTTTACCTTATTTGATTTTTACTTAGCCCTTTTGGCCCTCCTTGCTTTTATCAATTATATATATATATATATATATATATATATATACACAAATAATGAAGGAGACAGTAAACACTTACCACACGAATAGAAATAATTCAATTTTTCGCGATCCGAGTCGCATTTTCAAGAAGGTAGATAAAAGATCGACGACACTGTGAGTAGAGGCACAGAATACTGACCGTAGCGTCTCTACGGTCAGTGTTGCCAGAAACAGTTGAAAGGAAACACGAAATACTTTAGCCAGTGTTTACTGTAAGGTGGGTGGGTAGTTTCGGGGAGGAGAGGAAAGAGTTACTGGTTGGCTAGGTTGAGTCCGGGGGGTATAGTGGCGTGCATGCCTGCTATATAGGCCCTTTCCCATCGCCTGCGGAAAGATGTGTCAGAGTGGGGGGGGGTAAAAGGTGGATGACGGCAACACGGAAGCAGTTATTGAAGGTGGTGTTATGGCTGTTGGTGTGGATGGCAACTGTGAATTCGGAGTTTTGGGTGGAGGAACGGTGATTATTTATCCTTAGATTCAAGGGGGTGGAGGTTTCGCCTAGGTAGAAGTTGCCGCACATTTGATGGCCTCCGTGCCACGGAATCATTCCTTAACAGCCGACCCAAACCCCACAATCCCAGCACTCACTTCCTGATACAACTAGCCAACCTTGTACTTACCTGCAACAACTTCTGCTTCGGTGACCAACATTACCTGCAGATATGTGGCACAGCTATGGGTACCCGCATGGCCCCCTCTTATGCCAACCTGTTCATGGGCAGGCTGGAACAGGAATTCCTTGACTCCCAGCAACTGAAACCACTCCTCTGGCTAAGATTCATTGATGACATTTTTCTCCTCTGGCGACACATGGCGAACCCTCCCTCACAACATTCCTAAACCGACTAAATGAGTTCACCACCCTCAAATTCACCTGGTTCCACTCCAAAGACCAAGTGACCTTCCTCGATGTGGACATCCACATTGCGGGAGACCACTTGGAAACATCCATACATATCAAACCAACCAACCACCTCCAGTATCTCCACTACTCCAGCTCACACCCCTACCACACCAAAAAAGCCATCCCATTTTCCCTTGCCCTCAGAGGCCAGCGCCTCAACTCATCCCCCTCATCCCACCAAAACTACAACCTACGCCTGCACCAAGCCCTAACCAACCGTGGCTACCCCTCCACCCTCATCAACAAACAAATCACTAGAGCTAACTCCCACAACCGCACCAAACAACCCAAAACCAACCCTCCAACTCTGATCACCCAATACCACCCTCACATTACGAAAATCAGACATACCCTCCACTCCCTCCTCCCCATCCTGCACAGTGATCCCGAGACCAGAGACATCTTTCGGGGAAAACCTAGGGTCGTCTTCCGTCGCCCCCCCAACCTCCAAAACATCTTGGTCCGAAACACCCCCACCCCTTCCGCACCCCTTCCCCCAGCCCACAGGTGCAACAAACCCAGATGCCCCATACTCATCACCTCCCCCACCCTCCTGATCCCTACAGCGGCAGGTGAGTTCACCCTTCACCCTAAGGGCACCTGCCACTCATCCAATCTAATTTACACCCTCATCTGTCAAATCTGCGGCAACTTCTACCTAGGCGAAACCTCCACCCCCTTGAATCTAAGGATAAATAATCACCGTTCCTCCACCCAAAACTCCGATTTCACAGTTGCCATCCACACCAACAGCCATAACACCACCTCAATAACTGCTTCCGTGTTGCCATCATCCACCTTTTACCCCCCCACTCTGACACATCTTTCCGCAGGCGATGGGAAAGGGCCTATATAGCAGGCATGCACGCCACTATACCCCCCGGACTCAACCTAGCCAACCAGTAACTCTTTCCTCTCCTCCCCGAAACTACCCACCCACCTTACAGTAAACTCTGGCTAAAGTATTTCGTGTTTCCTTTCAACTGTTTCTGGCAACACTGACCGTAGAGACGCTATGGTCAGTATTCTGTGCCTCTACTCACAGTGTCGTCGATCTTTTATCTACCTTCTTGAAAATGCGACTCGGATCGCGAAATATTGAATTATTTCTATTCGTGTGGTAAGTGTTTACTGTCTCCTTCATTATTTGTATTTATCCGCCCTTCTGGCACCATTTCTAACCCTATTCCTGTGTGTGTGTGTGTATATATATATATATATATATATATATATATCAAACACCAAGCTATTGTCAATTAGTTCTTTATTTAGTGAAAACTTGAATTTATCTGCCATTTTTCAATATGGCGTACTTAGTGGCAGGGTTATCGTCGGGGACTTTTGATATGCTATTATTAATGTTATAAGGAAGCTACGTACAAAATTTCAGCTTGTTATGAATTATAGTTCCCTTATTTCGTGAAAACTTTCATTGTCCGCCATTTTTCAATATGGCGGACTTAGCATACAGGTGATCGCCAGGGACTTTTGGTATGTTGTTACAAATGATACTAACATGGTATATACCAAATTTCAGCTTGTTATGAATTATAGTATGTTGTTAATGCTATAGCTCCTATATTATTTCTATTTTGACTGCACTAAAGATATATTTTACAATGATGATTACATTGTTATCAAAAAGCACTTTCTGTCCCCTCTCCTCCACCTTGACTGGCCTAAAATGCCTACTAAGAGAGGGGCTGCAGACATATCCTAAATTGATCAGCAACCTTTAAATATAAGTAAAAACAAATTTCTGTATTTGAAAGTTGTTGGAAGTGGTACAAGCTCAGGAAAACTAATCCTGCAGTGAGTTAAACTGTAGGAAAGCCTGTTTCAGCTGCTGTACCAGCAGAAAGCTAGTACATGCAGGCCTTGTTGTAAGGGCATAATAAACTATTCTATGCTGTGTAGCAAGTAAAGTTGAAGATCTCCAAAACCCAGACTGCATGAAAACTACTGAGAAGAAAAAGAAAAGTAAGTAGTATATGTTGTTGCACACTATGCAGCTATTCTGTGTTCTAAATTATCATGGCTACTGACTGAATAGGGTTCCAGTTACTGTAGTACATTTCTAGTCTGAACTTTGAAACACAAGCATATTCTTCAGGAAACCAACTGCCAACTTTCAGCAGTCTCAGAGAAATACACTCGGTGCTCTAAAATTCAAAAACTGCAAATTTATCACAGTAAATGGTAGGACATTCAGCCAAGATGTGCTCTATTGCTATCCTATTCACCTTAACCCCATACATTGTGTGCACTATATCAGAATTATGCTGTTCTTACACTTGTCCTTACACAAAACTGACTGTAGTTTAGTTTATGAAAGGATGCCTCACTTCCACATGGTCAAAATATCTGGCTGCCTCGTACGGACCACATGATTCTTCTTCCAGCTGCAATAGGAGACTTTCTGTAGCTAACATTATTCTGTTGTGAGTTTGGCAAGCATTCAAACTAGGACTGGGCTGATAGGAATACAAATTTATGTAAACAACAATTGACAAAAGCAGTAAAACAAGAAAAAAAGAAAGAAAAGGGAATGCTAGACAATCAGTAATAGTGGTGACAATTTTGTTTTTTTGGACCACACAAAAAATAGCTGTAAATTGATAGTTTGAATGAATTTAATGCAAAGAATCTGTTTTAGGGCACCCATTCTGTGCTGATTCATCCTGTTTCCACCTTATCTGGCTTTAGTGAAGCAAAACACAGCAAAAAGAAAGCAGAGCAGGTCTGATATTATGCTACAGCACTTGCCAGGTCAATCCAACTGACAGTGATAGAGGTTAGAGGGGAGGGGAGAAGGGGAAGGAAATTATGCTCGAGATTTGTATCTTCAATCACAATTCAGCAACAGAAACATAAAGCCAAAAACAAACATATTTTGCATGTTTCTGAACTAATTCCATAATATTTTGCAAAAAGATGTTCACTTTGCAAAAAAAAAGGTCATCTTGCATTACTATGTGAATAAAATTCATGCATATTTATTACAAGGGATGCCCATATTTGCTGCTAAAAATTACACTTGTTTTTCACATTTTGCATTTTCATGCAAATGTATCTGGGTATTAGTCATATCAGTGGTGTTTGTATCCATTACGGATGGATGAAATTTTGCAGAAATAAATGTAAAATTACAAATTGCAATTGTTCACTCAACTCTTTAATTAATGCATGTTACCAGGTGACTCTATGGGGTTTGCTTTGGAAAAAATAATTTGCTTATTTAGACATTTACCATGCAAAAATCAGAGTACATTAAATCCATCTCTATATTTAGTTGGAATGCACAAGACCAAAGTTTGATCTCTGGTGAGCCATAATTTTCACACAACTAAGCTTAATCTGTGTTTTTGAATGTGAGCAAAATTACATTGAGGTAATAGACCTGCAGGAAGGTGAAGGCAAAGGTGGAAGGACAATACATTAAGACAAACCTGAAAGAAATGTGTAACAATGGTCAAGATGGGGTTGATCTTACTCCCTCTAGAATTTTTATTTTTGGGGCCACTTCCAAGCCGTGAAGTACAGTCAAGTTCAAGATATGTTTACTCAGATTGTCAATCATCACATTCGTGTATTTTATTTTGTGGAATGTAAACCAAATGGTCAACACAACAGTATAGTATAAAAGTGTCCCATGTATGCAGTAGAATATAAAAGTAAAGTGAATTAAATTTGTAACGGGTCAGTTGAATCAACATGTCTTTAAACTTGACTGTACGGGGTAAAATTTCAGCATTTTCCCTCATCTGGAATGCATCATGGAGGAATCTCAGTGAACACCAGCAGATGTGATAAAAAATTCTAGCAGAGTGGAAGTATCATTGCCCAAGTATGTTACAAAATAAAGATTTTGTGATCTGATGGCTCCTGACTTATTGGACATCCTGTATGCTAAAGTGGATACAAAAATATACATAAATGTTAAGACAAAAAATACTAACCTGTGAGAATTGGAATCAACGCTTGTGGAGTTCCATCTCCCACTATATTGTATCCTTCCAGCACGATTGCCTTTAAGTGGTTCTTAAGATAGTCGAAAGATTGAGGCAGTTTCCTGATGAACATGTTGCGAGAAAGAGAATCAAATCCCCAAATCAACACATTGAGGTGAAGTCCATCAGCTGGGACTTTGCCCCATCCTGTTCTTTCCAGGATTTCTGGATCACGCCGGATGCCAGCCATCACAGTCTTCCACCTGCAGTAATGATACAAGTAGTACAGAATCCTAGAAGATTGAACATGAGCACATTTGAGGAATAATTCAGATTAATCAGTACTTTATTGTTCATTGATTGATTGATTTGGTTTATTTCACTTTGCTTTTCTGCCACTTTTGCCGAGAAGATGAGGATGAGCGATAATATGATGAAATTGATGAATGAACACTCACAAAGAACACCCATGCACAGACCTGGATTCAAACCCAGGACTCCTGGCATTTTAGAGTACTATATTGGTATCCAGATAGGTGCATTAGTTGATTAGTAAATTAATTGATTTTTTTTTCAATCTGACATATCATAAGGAGGGTGGGGCATGAAATGTCATACATTGAAAATGGCATATACTTTTCATACTGTTGGATGTTGGAGTACAATATTTTCATGGAACGGGGCTTGGTTCATGCATGGTTCAACACATCGCAGTCCATAACGATGTAATGCAGAGGCATCCCACCCCATTCCCGGCTGTAGTTTGTGCAATATGGCAGGGAAGATTGACGCTGCAGCAGAAGGTAAAAACGGGGGTGATTCCTTCCACAGTAGTTAGCAAGCAGACTTCCCATTGAAACCCAATGATTTATGGAAGACTGGGCTTGCCCGCATACAGCGAACATTGTCTTGAACTTCCAGGGATTGGGAGAGGACTTGTGATGACGAGTTGTCATTAACATGAGAGTCCACCTGGAAGAGGTTCTATAAAAAAGCTGAAATTTAGTGCAAAATTTTACCATTCCATTATTATTAATAATAAACTTATGATTTATATTAAAACTAAACCGTGGTGTAACAGCTCGTGAGGTGTAACAGTTCGTGTCTACCTACAGACTGCCGACCTCCCTCCTACCAGAGGCCATCATTCAACCAATTACAGGATGACATGTTGTCAGTACGATGAACTCCGTCATTGTTGTAGGTTATGATAGTAGCTCCCCAATTTCCTCACGATGGTGAATGGCCACCAGTCCCATACACACGCCAAAATCTCAGGAGAAAAGTTGTTACGCTTCCCCCAGGAGACTTCAACCTGCATGCATCCCATAGCTAGAGCCCAAAGCTTGTGCCTCAAACTGCAAGGCCACGGTGCATGACTTATAATATATACCCTAGTTTTATAAAGTGATTGTCTAAATAGGTATTTTTTTAGTTAGTGAGTAACAACGCACGTAACCAATATGTTATTAATTTTTTTTTAAAGTAAAATAATTGTATGCACCTGGATACATAGGGTATCAAGGAATATCTTTAATTTTACAATGGATTGGTATAACTTGGTTATTGGTATCATAAACTTTTATATCTGTACTTTATTGATATTGGCAAAAACTTCATATCCAACCATCACTAATATTTATTACTTGCCTATGCATAAATGAGATTATTTCTCAATGAAAATCCTGCAAAGCATGATTAGAATTGCAAACCCTAGTGCATGAAAGTGGGATTTTGCACTTGCACCTAGCTATACAATTATGGAGTGAGATTTCTTACTTGCACACCTTGCTTCACAAAGGCCAGTATAAAGCTAGATGCAAGTGCATGCTCCCAGCCATCCTGAATGGGACATACATATATTTCCTGAGGATGCATACACACTGGCCAAATTCTAGCAAAAGCTATAATAAAGACAGACAGACTATGACAGTGACAATTGAAAATGAACTTACTTTGCACCATTTCCTTTACATGTTACTCGTACAAAGTCACTGTCTTGCAATTCATAGTCCGTATGAGTCACTGTGGTTGGTCCATTTTTAATCAACTTATCAGAGACCCTTACAATATCTGGAAAGACAAAAACAAAAAGTAATTACTTGTTCCTTAAATTATTTCTCTTGTAGCCTACGGTTGTTACAAGCATAAAAAAAACTGTTTTTATTGTGACATTTCAGGAGAACACACGGTTCCATCATCAGACATTTATTTATAGTTTCATTAAAGATAAAGTATAACAATGGTTATAATGCAAGCAATACGTACATACAAGAAAAATTATACATCTATGGGGGAGAGAGGTACATACATTCCGAAAACATCAAATCAAGATTCACACAATGCTTCTGAGAGCCATTGTTATAACTGCACCTTTAATCAAACTAAAAATAAATGTCTGATGAAGGGAGTGTGTGTTCTCTTGAAATGTGGCAATAAAAACTGGTTTTTTATGCTTGTAACAACCATAAGATACAAGAGAAATAATTCTACGATGCAAGCAATGCTTACATACAAGAAAAACTGTTCCATAAAGCAACGCTGAAACTGTGCAATTGGTTTTTAAAAAAATCGGAATTGCCACTAATATCAAACTGTGTAGAATATGATTGATTGAATGATTTGTTTTATTTTACTTTGCTTTCTGCCACTTTAGGCTAATCTGGATAAACTGGATGAAGGGACAAATCACAAACACACATGGACAGAATACAAACAAGTTTCACAGAGGATTCTATTGGCTGTAAGTCCAGATGCCAGAGCCTCGCTAATCTGCCAAATGCAGTCCAGGAAGGTTGACATTTGGGTGCCTTCACAAAGGGTCATCCCCTTGCACCCCAATGGTATATAATAGTTTAAAAGTCTGAGTACTTATGTACATGTCACACACTGTATTTTTCAAGATTACATCCTTTATTCATTAAACTAACCCACATGCTCACCTGCAAAGGAGCACTCTATATCTCCATGCAATATCTTGGCTTCATCTCTTATTTTAGCCACTCCTCCCGAGATTTCCACCCAATCAAGCTGGTTTCCACAGTCAATGGGTGGACTATCTTTTATGAACTTCATTATGTCAGGATTTTTAATTTCTAACTGTGGGTGCCTGCATGCCTGACCACCATACCTATTGAATAAGAGAATGTATATTAATTTTCCTTTTGTACAAAAAAAAATCACAATAAAACAATTGATCATAAATTAGGGCAGAGCTGACACTAAATACTCTTACTAAAGCCTACAGATAATGCTACCATTACAGAAGGTTGTTCGCTTTATATCCGACCATTTTTGACGGGTACTCACCTTAAGAGATACCGTGCCGCCGCCACCGATCATGTTCTATTGGACCCCCAGCATTGTGGACTATTGCCCAGCATCGCAGTTGCCATTGCAGCAAGCTCCGGCGAAGGACAGGCATGGGAATTCTGTCACACTCCTCCCTGCAAGCGTTCCATAGACCATCCAGGGTGTGTGGGCGGCGATGTTGAAGACGTTTCAACAGTCCAAATGTGCAAAAATCCATTGGGCTGGTATCTGGGCTTTTCACAGGAATGTTTTCAAACAAAATGACACGAATTCCTAATTCCTCTGCCATTTCCTGATAAAAACGTAGTGATATTCTGGCGGTATGACTCGAAGCCTTGTCCATATGGATCATCACCTGGTTCGCGTCCATTCCATACAATTGTGGGATGTCTCTCTGATAGATAGGTGTCAGAATGGAGTCTTGGAAGCATCTGGCATTCACCTTCACATTTTTGTCCACCTTGCGTATCATAAACTTACCCTCATATCCGAATCCCGTCACAACCATAAAGCCACAAGGGAAACTTTCCCTGCACTGACGAACAAAGTTGCTCAGCCCCTTGCCGTCAATGTCACGGTATGTGAATGTGTCCACCAGCAGTGAGATGGACATATGATTCATCCATTGTGACAACTTTCTTCCATTTGGAACCCGCCAGGTACTTTTCACATAGTTTCCTGCAGTTCGTCTTACGTTCGGTAATGTGACGCGGTAGAAGGTGGTGTACACGGGCCTTCCGCACACACTTCAACCTGAGGCACTTGCGAATTGTTTTGTTCACAGTTGACGGTGCGAGGTGAAATCTGTGGGCCATATCAAGTTGAGTCGGGGGATTTTCTTGGCACGCCAATCCACGGATCCCCCTTAGCACTACGGGTGACACTTTGCTTGCAGCCCTTCTCCTGGTGGTTTTCGTGGGTGAATGTTTCGCAAGGAGAGCCTGTTGTGTGTAATGGGCCACAATAGCTTTCGCAGTAGTCACCCCGAGTGTTAACCCATTCTCCCGACACTGTTTCACAATGCATACATATAAAAATTTAGCATGGAAAAGGGCCATTACGTAACCCTCGCAATACCGGTTGATTTTCGGCGCCATTTGATAACATTCACTAGAAACACTCACACACCTACAAGGTCAGACACAACACTGCTCCCGCCAGCAGACCATAATTCCAGCATGATACGCCAGGTGGCAACACCGAATCGACAATGGTCGGATATAAAGCGAACAACCTCTGTATTTTAACATTGCAGAAATTTACAAATTTTCAGAATATGTGAAAAATAAACTTGTTCCGAATTTATGATGCTTCACCCTGCCCCTTTTAAGCACCTTCCTCATATTTTCTAAGTAGTTTAAACACTCACCAAATCGATTAAAAGGTAAAACAAAAGGACCTGCAAATGGGGTCAGAACAATGACATTTTGGACAAGAACCACTCATAAGTACTTAATATTTTTTTCTTAATGTGGAATGGTGGTTATGCAAATATACAAAAAAAGTGTTAACAGTTCCTTAGCAACAACAGCCCTCACAATGCTGGGTCAACAACGAAATTTTATGGGGGCTCCCACTGGAAATGAATCTGGGACTGCTAACCATTTGGCTACGCAGGAGCCCCAGTTCTGGATATAGCTGACTGAAAAGTTACATGAAAACTGTCGTTGAACCAGGAATTGAACCTGTGTCTTTGGCATTCCCTGCCAATGTTCTACTACTGTGTTACGAAGACTCTCCAAAAGCTATTGAATTTGCTCAGAATAATTATAAATATGCTTCAATATACAGTGGGTGGACAGATTAATGGAAACACTTGTACCCTCTAAATACGGCGGGGGACAACCTTTAGCCTTAAGGACAGCTTGGATTCGTCATGGAATCAACTCGTACAATCCCTGAATAGTCTCCAGTGGAATATTATATTATTCTTCCAGAAGCACATCACCCAGTTGTCGCAGAGATGAAGGTGAAGGAAATTTGCATCATATTCGATCCTCTAAAACCGAACATGGTGGTTCAATAATGTTGAGGTCCGGTGATTGCGTTGGCCAGGAAAGGTGTTGAAGTTCATCTTCATGTTCTGTAAACCAAGACTGAACAGCTCTGGCAGTGTGAATAAGCACATTATCATCATGAAAGATTGCATCCTTGTTAGGGAACAACAGCTGTGTCACAGGATGCACCTGGTCACCTAAATTTTCCATGCTCTTACTGCCCATAATATTACCTTGCAGAGGAATGATGGGGCCAACAGAATACCAAGAGATGGCCACCCAAACCATCACAGATCTGCCTCCATGTCTAACGTAGGATGTAACCAGTCTGGAAAGTATGCCTCTTTAGGCGTTTGCCACACATGCACACGCCCTGTTGTTGGGAACAATGAGAAAGAAGACTCCATCTGACCATATTACCTTTTTCCAGCCACAGGTGCTCATGGCACCACTTTTATCGTCTGCTGGCATTGGTGACAGTAATCAGAGGTTTAGTAATGGCAGGCCTACTTCCAATGTTCAGTTTATGAAGCTCCCATCAGACTGTTCTTGTGAAACAGGATCATCCAGATGTTCATCGAGTTCTGCTGTCACTTTTGCTGCTGTAGTTCTACGGTTCTTTGTAACAATCCTTTTTAATGCTCGGCGATACCTCTCACCTAGGATAAGCTTTCGTCCAGTATTTCTCTTCGTTGATGTTATCTTGCCATGATGTATGCTGTCATAACACCTTTGCTACACCAAATAAATTGGCAGTCTTCGTTCTTGATGCACCAGCTAAACGCACTCCAACAATCTGCCCCCTTTGGAAACGATAGGTCTCCCATTTTACAGCTTTACCTTGGAACCGTTGCACACAAAAGTATATACTGCACTGATTCAGGCACTACATGCAATGGGTAAACATGGTGATAACAAATAATCATTGCAATTAATGACGCTTCAGTGCTGCCACCTCAGAACAAATTACCCTTCCCTTAACAGTGTGTTTCCATTAATCTGTCCACCCCCTGCATGTATTATACTGTAAATAAGCACGTGTGTAAACTAAATCACAGTTGTATATACAGAGATCTGCACTTTCAATTACTACCACCCATGTATAGTGAAGTTGCCAGGAATTATAGAACGTGAGACTAACATGTGATTACAATTTGATTTTTCTAATGGTCAGTGTTGTTATCAGTTATTTTACCACCTTTCAGTATATCTTTAATATTTCCATTATGGTTGATTGATTCATTTGGTTTACTTTACTTCATTTTTCTGCTACTTTTGACTAACAGTGAAGATGAGAATGAATGATGACATGATGATAGGACAATCACAAAAACACAACAGAAGGCAGGAACGAGACACCAGAGCCTCGTTACCGTGCAAGATGCAGTCCACAGTGTACTACATGAAAGAGACGTGGACATTTCGGTGCCTTCCAAAAAAGTCACCTTAAGACTTCCTTTCTGAAAGCTCAATGATGTGGTACGGGGCACAACGCTCATCAACGGTGCATTGCTAAAAACCTAAAAGGTTTTCGTAAAACCTTAGCTATTGTCCAATACCACAAACAAGTCTTCAAAGTACAAACACACAGAGATATATTGGAGATCTCGCATGCATGGCACAAGTTCTTAATAGCACTACTATCCTACATATAAATCTTTTGTCTTGCAGCACTTTCAATGTTTCTATAATATATATTTAAATCATACATGGCTTAATTCAAAAGAATTTACAGTCAAGAAAACATTAGGGCAATTATGAGAGAAACTAAAAATGCCTCTTTGGAATTTTTGCAAGTCCTATCTACACACATTCTATGCATCATTTCTCACTTGCAAAAAAAAAAAAGTGCTTTAATGTTCACAAGGCATAACATGCACTTTCACAGAAAGTCAGCGAAAAGCATAAGAATAGTCTTACAAGTACACTGGCCTGTCAATTACACTATTTTTTTAGAATTCACCTCAACGCGGTAACTGCAAGTAAAGTGAGGTGATGTTTTGTTAATGTTTTTGAACTGAAAAATAGAAATGTGTTTCTTCATAAATGTTAAACACATATTTCAGACTGCCCACTTTTCTTGCCAGAAAAAATAACTTCCCCAGGTATTTTCAATATATTCCCAGGTAACTGAAAATGCTTTAGCATGCCAATATATAAACTTTAAGATTTCAAATCCAGCATGCTAATACATTGTTCAAAATACATTTAAAAAAGATGATAATATATTTACACAAAATATCTACAATTGCAAAGTTTGTTTGAAAAAAATGTGTTTTGTCAATCCTGGTAAGTACAAAAACCATTATTTTTCTTAATGTGGAATGGTGGCTATGCACATTATAGTTTGCATTAGATGCAAAATTCAGCAAGGGCAATGGTTATCATCAATGCCCAGTTAAAAATTCCATTAGATGGCTGTAGTCAACGAGTTGCATTGCAAGAAACAGCTTTGTTTATTTATTTGATTAGTCAGATCAGGTTGTTTAATTTCATACTAGCTGTGCTACAGGTGGTGGCTGGGTTTGTACATATCTTTAGGTGACTTGAGTTACAAATTAAATTAAAAATTATCTACCTAAAGCTTTATTCATTTTCGGAAGAATTCCCTGCGGTGGTTAACCCTAGCTTCCACCATCTCTATTTTTTTGATGTTTCAACCGTGAAAATTTTTATCAAAAATTGAAAATAAATTACATTGTTACCTAGGATGCTCTCAATATTTGTACTAATTTTGTTCGTAAAAACATAAATGTAAAGTAGATAGGAGGCAAACTTTACTAGGTGGGTCTATCAGGTGCCATCTTTGAATACATGTTATTCGAGACACTCCTGCCAGTGAGAGTGTACAATTGCTTGGTAATTATTGTAATTATTATAATTATTAAACAACTGAACCTCAGCAGTCAAAAATGCATTAATAAAAGTGAATGGTAATACATGCATATGGTAATAATTGGTTATTATTTCTTATTAATGAGGGTCATGTTTGTAATTATTATAATTAATAAATAACTTCAGACCCGTATAATCAACAAAGGAAGCAGTGATTCGATAAAATGGTTTCCTGAATTTGAATGATGAAGAAAGTGTGGACCTGTGAGCCCTCCCCCTCAGGTAAGTAAGTTTCTCGTATGGCACGGGTAAGCTAGGGTTAACTATTGGTCCCTACCACCTGTATAAACAGGTTCAGCTGTAACACCAATAGGTTATGTTTCAACTGAACTGTTTGCTACTGTTGACTTTCTTGGTGAAGCACTAAACTTTTCTTACTTTTATTTATTATCTCTTTACATTAAATGAAGAAAGTTATACTGTGCCCGCCCACCTCAACAATGCAGGACATTTAGATAGCCTGGGGAAGGATGTGAGAACACCGATTAATCGTAATTACATTGTAGACATGGAAGAAATTCTCAATATTTCCAAATTATAATTAACCAAGCCACATAATTTCTCAGAATTTAGGATATCACTGTGTGATCATTTGAAACTAGATATTTTCAACAAAGTTATGCTTCAACAGGACACTTTAAGTCTACCACAGCAGGATGAATGCGACAACACAGCGAATTGTAGAAAACTTCCCCATATCAGCATTACAGTGCCTAATCTCACGTTTCAACTTTCCACGTGAGCATGAAAAATAGATTGCCCTAATAACAATAAATGTCTAATGATTATAATGTAGTGGCAGTGTAAATTGAAGTACTACAGCAAACACATTAATCTACCCAAATAAAAATAGTTTCTAGAAATAGTACAGATCTGTTAATTCACTCCAATAATTCAGTTAACCCTATACTGGCAGGATGTACCATACTTAGAGGCATGCATATTTCATTTTTGATGAAAACAAGATATGTGAAATAACATGCTGTAATGTTCATTCTTCATGTTTTTGAAAGGTGTGAGGTGCATTTTCCTACGCTGTATTGTCACAAAATAATGCAACATGAACTGCAAAATGTGAAATAGACTCCTAAACACAAAATTGAGAGTTTATTTACCAATGCAACACTTTCTGGAAGTCTGAATTATCCTGATAGTTCTGCAATTCAAGAAAAATTTACTAATTCTGCTGTAAATATTTGAGAAGCAAAAGTGGACTAATTTATACAGGAATAAACTTAATACTCTGGTAATTACATAATTGTGCTTTTAGAAAGGATATGTTTATTTTGTATAATAAGTGCAGTTTTAAAATCAAATTTAGGAATATATTCAAAATTTTAAAACCAAAATGTAATTTTATATACTGCTTTTGATCCGATTTTTCAGTAACACCAAAATTTTATTTTATTTTATTTTCCACTTTTGAACTTGAAATTTTATTGTTCTCATACGGAAATTTTGCTTTTTATTTACCAAAAATATGTGCCTCTAAGCATGACATGTGATTATCATACTTTCTAAACCTTGTGCATTAGCATTGTCTGAGTGGTGGCAGAGGCATTTCTTTTTATTCCTCCTCCTTCTTCTTCTATTTACAGAAACATGTGAGCATTTCATGAGCATGTCTTTATAGCCAGTCCTTTGCTGAACAAAAGAAGGTAAGATTTATCATTTTCAAGAAATGAAAATTTAGTTTGAGCACTGTGTAACTTCAAGTTTGCAATGAAATCAACCCTGAAGTTGGGGCCAACGTATAGAAAAGGGTCTTGCCATTTGAGAGTTAAATACTGGGGCATTCCCGCAAAATAAACAAGATGCCTAACACATACAGAAACAGACAGTTACATATACATAAATACAGACAGCAAACAAACATACGCCAAGAAACATTTCAATGCATTGTTAATGAACAAAAACTTACGTCACATTTGGAACCTGTAAGGCATTAACATTTGATGATATCTGCTTCCTGTAATAAGATGTTAAGAACAGAATGTGTCAATATTTGGTTAGGAATTAGTTCACTGAACAAAAAAAAACTTGAAAATAAAGCATAAAAATAATATAAAATTAGTGAGGTAATTAGTTCTGCATGCATATCATACTAGTCAATGGATTAGTAAGAAACTAATTGACTCTTAAAAGTGCAGTAAAAAATTAGTAAAAGTAATAGGTGAAGGAATAAGTATTGTGAATGGATTTTAATAGACACCCAGGACATAAATAAAATTACACTGGATATAATCATGATGAGTAGTACACCTGGTGCTATTCAAATTTGACCAACAATGCATATTTACAGAGCTATAAAGAACAGTCACCAAGAATCAAATATGGCAATATTTATAAATTGCCTTCACAAATACAACACAAAAATTGCAACACTTGAAAAAAAAAAAAAGTAAAGGTAAAGGTAAAGTGTTCCCCTGTGCATAGCACCATGCCATGAAGGCATATAGGGGGTGTGGGGGTAACGCCCCACACTTTCTTGATCTGGTCGTGAGTGGGGGTGATGTGATCAGCATCATGCCCCTGACCGTCTTTACTTCCCAGGGTTTCCCCCAGGTACCCATGTTATTCGACGCTGGGTGGGCGCCGGGGCCACTTCCACCGTTAGAAAAGTTCCCGGATTTGAACCGGCCGGGGATCGAACAAAGAACACCCATGCCCAGGCTGGGATTTGAACGTGGGACACCTGGCATGGTAGCACGTTCTGCTAACCACTCTGCCACGGAGGTCGGTGGGGGTTGAAGGAATCATGCCAGACAACTTAATGTATTCCTTGGGAACCAGCCATGTCAACGAGTGCCTGATTGACACTCAAGAGATATAGATTTGATTTCCATGCTGGGCGATCTGTGGCTGGAATTCTTCTGATAACATTTATGTGTAAAGTGACTCTGAGGGTCACCCAGCCTTTAATCAACAGTTACCTGGGGGCAAACCTGGTTGAGGCAAATGGAGCATGGTGCTGATTGGAGGCTCCTCCAACATATGCTTTATGATTTCTTACTTTCTTCTGTGCCCACACACATTATGCTCAGATAGGATAATTGGTACTGGACATAAGGTGGGGTCCAAACAATTGTACAACAATCTCCAAATGTTAGTGACAATGGCTGCCTATTAGCATGTAATGTTAATTGGGCATTATCTATTATCTAGTGCTTTAACCCATTAACTGCGGTGGAGCTATATATACAAACTCTAAAAATGGGCCTTTTTTTGCATATAGATGGTATTTCAAAATTAACGGTTGTTGTATTGCAGCAAGTCATTTTTTTAGACCCCAGAAGTCTATGTGGGCTATTGGCAATCAAACAATTCATTGTTGATGCTTTGTCAATTTCTGAAAAATATTTTCTTGCAAAATGGACTTATAGCCGTGTGGTCTAGTTCGTAGTGTCTGACTGCTATTTGGGAGACCAGGTTCGATTCTTTGGGTGGGTGTTCTAAGGTCGGAATTTTACTGGCCTTGTCCATGCATAAAGCGGCTCTGAGCCTCACCCAGCCTCAAATAAATGGATACCTGAGGACAACCCTGGATGGTGAAGGCAGCAGGAGCATAGTGCTGATAACATCACCTCCAATATTCCCGAGATAGAGCATGTCACGTGGCCCTACCCCCAAATACCCTAAATGTGCCTTCATAGTATGGTGCTGTATGCAGGGGGAACTTTACTTTTTACCTAACCTAGTATGGAATGTTTATTTGCAGCAGAGTCTATATATAGATTGTTTACCTTAGCCTCATTTTGTGGAAAGACCTTTTTTTAAAAAATAAAAAATAACATTGAAGCAAATTTGCGGTTGCATCTATATATAGATGATTTCTTTTTGGATGCACTTCCCTTCAAGGTCGCCACAGGGAAGGAGCTAAACTAAACTTATTTTAACACTAAGTTTCAAAAAAGCATCTCTTCTCTCATCATCAGGTGAACAATTCATTTTTGCCTGTGGGGGTGCCATGGAGAAGTTGGTTACTGCATAGGACTTGTAGTAAAATCACAGGTCTGTCGTAAGTTCGATTTCCACCACTGGCAAAAGAAATTTCACCTGAGGACAAGAGAAGAGGTGCCCTCTCGAAATGTAGTGGTAGAATAAGTATAGTTGAAAACACTAGACAACGGATAGTGTCTAATTAACATTGGATGCCACTTGAGTTTGTGTTTAAGTCCACTTTATGCACAGTAAGGCTAATCGGAACTGGGCCTAGCATTTAAATTGGGATCGAACCACTATGTGTCTCCACCAGGTATCGAACCCGAGACCCCTTGATTACAAGGCAATGATGTTACTATAATGTCTTCAGGGAGGCCCCCATTGCATGCCACTGTACAATGTAACCTTGCGAGGGAATAAGCCCCTTGATTTCAAGGCAAGAGTATTACTACTGCACCAGCGGGGTTGTCCTCCTGTGTTAAATACATTACTTCTGTCAGCTGACTGCACTTATGTTCATAGGTACTTCATCATTGTCATACCATGCATGTTTGGTGCATGGTAAGGGAAGGGAAAATATCACCACCAATAAATATTGAAAAATCATCAGAATGTGTAAAACATTGATGTTGAAATGTATTACATTCCTGACATCAGAAAATTTTACATTCTGATGGGAATGATGGTATTAATTATGTTACACCACATTCACATGTCACCACTTTGTCATACCCTCCATGCAAATCTTCCACTAGGCCAAACTTGAAATACTTTCCCAATTATTTACAACTAGACAGGACAACATGCAAAAAGGTCATATACCGTAGGAAAATTGTGTTAGTATACCCAAGAGTCAATAAGTTTTAATGGTGTAAAATTGAAACAAGTTACATTTCATCATTCTTCTGAGCTTCAAGTCACCACGGAGAATATGTGAATAATGAAGTCAACACCAGAGTGCAATCTGGAGGGGCGGGGGGGGGGTTTCCACTCTGCCTTCAACCTATCCACTTTCTGGTTATGAAAGACACATACCATAATTATTTTCCTGTAGTTTACGGTTATTACAAGCATAAGAAAACAGTTTTTCGTTGTGATGTTTCAGGAGAACACACACTCCCTTCATCAGACATTTATTTTCATTTTGGGGAAGAAAAAAAAAACAAGTCAAAATAAAAATTAATATCTGATGAAGGGTGTGTGTGTTCTCCTGAAACGTCACAACGAAAAACTGTTTTCTTATGCTTGTAATAACCGTAAACTACAGGAAAATAATTCTACAATGCAAGCAATGCGTACATACAAGAAAAAACAGGGATAATTATTTTCTACCCACTGGATATGTACACTATTATTTAATTAATCAAGGGGTCCCAGGTTCGATACCCAGTGGAGGCACATAGTGGTTCGGTTTCCACTTTAAACACAATGAATCAAGCAATTTTTTTTAAACAGGATGCTGCTCGTTAATCGTTTGTAACACTGATACACTGCTATTCATTCTTACTTTGTTTCCGAATTTAGGTATAATATACAATGTTTAAATAAGCAATACTCAAAGTAAAACCAGTTGAAACATGGTATCAGTGTTAACTAGTGTTAATTATTACTCTTATCATATGCATGGAAATGGATTTAGTACTTTTTCATGTACCACAAAATCTTCATTTTCTTATAATTTTGATTTCAGAATTTAACTCAGAATGGTGTTGATGATTTGTGTTCCATTTAATATGAAAATTCTGTTTTAAGCAATTACCATTCAATTTTGCCAAAAGGTTTTCTGAGCAGCTACTGGCCAACACTGATAATATTATTAACACTTGATTTGGTTTATTTTACTCTTGATTTCTGCCACTTTTGGCTAATCACAAAGATGAGGATAAGCAATGTCACAATGAAACTGCTGAAGGGACACTCACAAAGAACACCCATGCACAGGACAGGATTCAAACCCGGGACTCCTGGTGTCGTAGCACAATGTGCTATCCACTCTGCCACAAAGGTCCGCAATATCATTAAGTTTGCTACTTTGGTGTGTAACATCCCTAAAGTCGGCGACGAAGCTCGTCATGCATGACAGTCTTTACGCCAGGCCATTTGCCAGTTGTACTGAAGTGTTCTATTTTCCTCCAAGGATAAACTTTAGTAGCTCACCCCAACAACAGGACAGGTTGGCTACTCAATGACACAGATAAAATTCTAAGTACAATTCTTGACTTTCAAGGTAGTTTCCAAAAAAAATAACAAAAATTGATTGAACTGATAATTGTGGGTGTGTCAACACTTAGGCTATTTTGCACCTGTTACATGATACAGGGTCCAGCCCATTACTTGAAATAAAATATAACTAACAACATAACTGTAATATCGGAGACTACAATATTCATAGTTTGGTTAAAAGCTGAGGCAGTAAAGAGGCAGTCAGCACACACAAGTACAAACACATCGACACACACACAGCCCCACAGAGGATTATACTGGTCGAAGGTCCAGATGCCAGAGCCTCGTTGGTCTGGAAATTGCAGTCAGGGTGTACTACATGGAAGTGAGGTTGACATTTGGGTGTACTATGTGGAAGTGTCACCCTTACAGCCCAAAATTAAAAAAAAAATAATAATAACAATTGCAATTTAAGAAATTAAAAGTGTATCAACATTTTACACTGAACAATATACATCTTATGAAGTATCTAAATAATTTATGGACCCCCGGAAAAGATGAAACATAACAACTATTTTCTCTCTCTTGGTTGTTAGAAAAACAATCTCTCCCTTACCTTCATGGCATCAAAAATGAATCAATCACCTTGAACAACTTGAAATTACAAATCCACGTTTACTATTTTGATGCCTTTTTATTTTAATACCTATTTACATAATATTTCAAGCCTATTTGCCTACTGTTTTTGAACCTTACTTACAGTTCAAATTGCACTAGGGACCACAGAATTGCACCTCCACCAAGAAGGGAACCCAGAACCCATAAAGTACATCCACACATACAAACAGATATTTTTACCTAACATACCTTTGGTGCTGATGCACCCAATCATTTCAATTCATTCATACCTTTTGAAGTAAAAATGCAAATAAGTAAATCAAGAGGCAGTGTTAGGAAAGGAAGCCGTGAGAAACCAATCGTAGGCTTCAAATCGAGACGATACATCAGCGTATACTTACAACACAGTCAGCCTATCTGTGTCGTCGAGAAGATTTTCTCCGTACCGCAGCCACAGCAGCTGCACTATTCCATAAAGGAAGCACAACGAGAGCACACAGTAAATGGTTCTCCTGATATGGAAGAAATTAATCATCTTGAGCATCACCCGTTTCCTAAAGGAAGAACAAAAAAAAGTTTTAGTTTATTTTAAAATAAATTACAGGACCATTCTTTCATGATCTGACATGCTGGTAACTAGGGCTTGGAAGTTTATGAAAAATCATATTTTTGTTTCTGTGCCTTGTAAAAAATGCTAAACCTGATATCACTCCATTCTCATAAGTTACAACCAAAAAACGTTTTATTTTGCACTTTTTATTTCTCGGCCCTTTTTGGCTTTTAGGTCACTTTTTCCCATCTTTATTGAATTTTTCTTCATTTTTGAGGTTTACTTTTGTTCTCCGATGTTCTTTCGTGAATTTGACATGCATTTGCCAGCATAATTTACGTATTTAAATTTCCTGACATAGTCTTTTTAGCAAGTTCGCCATTATTCAAAAATACAGTAAATGGAAATCGAGAACATTATTTTTAACTGAAATGTTTGGCAATGGATTAAATAATTAATTGTGGTACATTTATATATCCTCCAGCCAGGCCCGTAGCTAGAGGGGGAGCAGGGGGACAACTGCCCCCCCCCTGAGAGCCGCCCTTGCCCCCCCTGTGAAAAATGCAGAACACATTCCTACCTAGAATTCTCACTAATCTTTACAATTACGAGGTGTTACTCTAGCAACATAACAATATATTAGCCTCCCCGATGGCACAGTGGTAGCGTCGTCGCCCTGTAATCAAGGGGTCCCAGGTTCGATACCCGGTGGAGGCACATAGTGGTTCGGATCCCACTTTAAATTGTAGGTCCAGTCCCGATTAGCCTTACTGTGCATAAAGTGGACTTAAAACACCAAATCAATCAATCATTATTAGGGTGTATGGGATTCCATATAATGTCGTGTCAGGATTGGGGGGAAGATTCCCTTCCAGATTCAAACTTCGGGAAATGATTTCGCAATTTTCAGTATCTAGAACAGTTGTGACATTTTGAGTAGTCTTATATTAAAGGTGCCAAATGTGTTCAGAAGTTTTTCTTGGATGTGTTGCTATGAACTTGTAACTGTTTAAACTTTTGTTTCCCAAGTCTACCTTTTGGTAATTGTGATTCATGTGGTAGAGAGAGGGATTGGATATTTGATTTTTGTTACTTTCCTTTGCTTTTCTGCCACATAGCTAATCGCAACAATGAGTGATGACGTGAAATTGATGAAGATACACTCATAAACAGTGCAGCAACCACAGGGAGCAGGGGGAATTGCCCCCCCCCCCCCCCCCCGACCTTGGACGGAAATCCATTCTAGGGGAATGGACAAGACTAGGAGAATCTAAGAATAGCAGGACAATTGGATACTCACGATAGAATTAGTTTTTACTTGTTCCTTGCATTTTTCTCCAGATGGCAAAGGGCACTTGCAAGGGGGACAGAGGGGCAATTGCCCCCCTCGATTTAAAATTTTATACAAATAAAAATACATTTCTTAAAATTTTCTTGCTCGCTTCGCTCGCATTCCCTTCTATTCTTATAGTCCAAGTTCAGAGCCATAGCTATGGGGTGGCGGGAGTCGACCCTGGGAGCTAAGCGATCTATATGAAAGAAAATGTAAAGGAGAATGCCATGGCGCCCTGTAAAATTATTTGCACCCTATTAAAACAATTTCTTGCTATGAAACTTAATATGAAATATTAATGATGACACTGTAATCCAAGAACTCACTGATCAATCAAGGGATTCCTATTTGTTTGTCAGGTGTCAAAACATGCATTTCAACTATAATGTAATACAATTCACACAATATTTTGCAAAATGGTTAACGTAACCAGTAGACAAACATTGTCTGTAGTGATGCAAGAGTCTCTCCTTTGAAGGAAATAGATTCCGTGGTGGACTAAGGGACCCATGTTTTAATGTTTTAGCAAGTACAAAAAAAGTATTACAAATTTCTATACAATTCATCAAGTGTAGATAATATGCAACCATTATTATTTAATTAATTCAATTTTTCTTGCATAACAACACAATGGTGTTGTTGGATTGTCGTTAGATTCCTTTGTGCATAAAAATCTTTCATACTGGAAACTAGAGGGAATCATTATGAAGCCTGATTTATAAAGGGGTCCCTTAATCAGTTCTGCAGAGAGGTCCAAATCTGTTGGTACATATTAATCACCTATTAACATTATTGACCTGTAAATATCAAGTAGATACAGTCCCTATTAGCCTATTTATATTCTTTAGCAATCTGGAAAGGTCATATCAAAATATTGCTATTTGATGTTGCTCGAAGGTTTTTTTTTTTCATTCCAGTTTCAAGATATCATCCCTTTTCTGTTACATATCTCTTTTGGGGATGGGGCAAATGCCTTTGTGTACCCTGCTATATCTGCCAATGTGACACAATATATTAAAAATTTGCCCCCTCTAGGATTGACTTCGCCCCCCTGCAAAGAATTCCTGGCTATGGGCCTGCCTCCAGCACTAAACTACTTTGAGGTTCCCTTGCTGGCCACTATAATTGCTTTAATCTTTGGTTTTAGTCACAATATCATAAAATTATAATCTGATGCACACAAAACACAACTGTATTTTCCAGATGCTGACCGACTACTGTATCGTGCAAAGCCCACTCTGAAAGGAGGGGAATGCCTTACACAGAAAAACCTTGAAGTAAAAATAAAGACAACTACATTAACACATAATTGATTATTTCCCTTTGCTTCAGTAGTATAAAACAATTAATCACCTAGTCTGTTGTAATTTATGAAAAACTTAAGCTTTCATTTTACAAACGAAAATGATTTTAGGTCATTTTTTTTTACCTTTTGTTAATAATTTTTAAGGTCATTTTTTAGATTCTTTAGATCATCAACTTCCGAGCCACACTCATAACACATTTTTAATGTTAAACTACACTAGCCAATGAAGAAAATCATGTTCACAAATAAACGAACAAAAGTAAATTATGGAGATTTTTTTTAGAATATTTCACTTGAAGAAGCTGTTTAAAGGGGAAAAAATTCTGGCAAATGAACAAAACACTTGATTTTCCCTGACTTTTGATGGTTTTTGGAGGCCTTGTCAAAATTCCCTGTTTCCATTACAATCAGAGCGAACCCTGTACAAGCAATTCTACTTCTACTTTGGGTGTCTTTACATCTGCCCACTCTACACTCTATCCCAGGAGTCTCTGGAGTGACTGTACGAAAACAAGTCTCTGCGTAAGTAGTGAGAGGAGAAGTGAGTATATGAAGTGGCTGCAGCTTGATACCCTGCACCATGTAACAGGGCAACAGTGTTTTTTCTTTACTATCATATTTTACTAATATGACAATATCAATTAGGTAAATACGTGTATATAAATATGTATGTGTGATAAGTGTAACTCAATTTATTATGCATTTTTTTAGGTTTGTGTATTCCCTGTATAGAAACCATGTATAAAAAAGACGTTAAAAACTGTACTTACGTATGCGAGTATGTTGTTCCTGTTTTTCTTTTCGTAGAATGACGTTTCGGAGATTAACTATCCCCTTCTTCAGGTTCGTATGAAAAAACTACAAACCTGAAGAAGGGGATAGTTAATCTCCGAAACGTCGTTCTACGAAAAGAAAAGTAGGAACAACATACTCGCATACGTAAGTACAGTTTTTAACGTCTTTTTTATATTCTGGAATTGTGAGTAATACGCACCAAACCTACAAAATTCTAGAAACCATGTAGCACTCTGTTCTTTCTTCGTGTCTCGAACATCCAGGAAAAGGCAGGCATTCTTAGCCATTAAAAAATTAAAACTTTTGAATGAAGGGCCGTTGGCAACAGATGCCAACCAATTGTACATAAACTCCCAGATGAGAGTGGCGGAGGTCGGCTGTTGGAACTGTGACTTCGAAGTGAGAGGCTGTTTCACTTCGGTCAGCTCGGATCCGAGGACAGATCTCTCGTAACGGATGTTGTAAAAAATTGGACTGCCAGGCAGGTTTGTGCCTAGGTATCCGATTTACAGTTAAAAGTTAGTTTGTACTGGGTGTTCTTTTGAAGAAATTACGGTGCACCGGACGACCTCGTACCTTGTCACTGTGGAGTGTTGTCAAATGTGCATGTCGGGCAACCTCATATCTGTTAAGATGTTTCTTGGGGTAACGTGTCTACCTTGTGACAAACGTATTCCTGATATAATTCATAAAATGTAAAGCATCCAGGTACAAAGAGAGATTTCCAACATTCAAAAAATATATTTTTGGCCCAAAAATTAGAGAAACAAATGTTCAGGATACAGCTTGTATATATTTAAATTTATGTTAATTACACTAGAAAAAATTACAAAATTTTGGATTTTAATTTCACAGTTGCTGGGCAAGGTAATTTATTCCCTACATCAATAAGGTTTCGCAAAGTTCCCATGAAAAAGCATTGCATCAATTGTTTGGGGGAAATTCAGTAGTTTCATTGTTCCTATGTACACTAACTGCTTGATTGATTGTTCCTATGTACACTAACTGCTTGAGATTTGCAGGGAATCACAATAAAAAAGTGCTTTGACATTGTGTGGGCCGCACACCAATATTTTGAAACAAAATTCCGAAAAAAAAAAAAAATTGTAAACTTTTTGCAGGTACACGTTCACAGTATGAGAGCCGACTGTGTTTCTTTCATGTGGCTATTAGCAGCCTGGCAGAAAAGATTTTTCAAAAAACTCATTTTTTCAGGATCTTTTCTCCATATATAGAGATGAGGACCTCATGAATTTGAAGGTGGTTCATTCATGGACATTCTGTGCAAATTTCAACCAATTAGCGACCATAGGAACAATACTTCTCAGATTGAGACTGTTTACTTTTTTCTAATTACTACGAAATATTTTATTTACTACCACCACCTTATTATGTAACTTCAAATCTTTGGTGGATTGTACATACATGTTTGTACTATGAGAACAACTGTTTTCTTCCATGTGTGCCTATTAAGAACCTTGTGGGATACACCCAAATTCCAAAATTTCATGTAAATTGTTGTTTTTTTAAAAAAATAGATGGGGGTCACATGACGTCAAGGGTGGATCTTTTGTGGTGAATGCCTGCATATTTCAAGCAATTAGTGTGCATATGACCACCACGAGAACTGGTTTTCAGGAAAAATCCTTCTCAACACATTGCTTTTCACAGAAAAAATAACTTTGTATGAAACTACCTGCAAAGAATACCAGCACTATGTGAATTGTATTGACATTTGAGTATGTCATACCTTCATATGTGTACTAACAAAGAAAACTGAAAATCTATTAGTTTCACAAATAACATGCTAATGATGTCAGTGGCCTAGCAACATATCGCGAGGCCCTGGGCAAGATTAAAATGCGAGGCCCCCATCCATCCTTTATAAATTAAACTTCAATGTGAATTGATACAAAATCTCCAGGAATACATCATAATACATTACTGACGAAAAGGAAGCTGTAGGACAGGCCCATACCCAGCGGAGGAGCCATTGGTGCCATGTCCCCCCTCGAACTATGAAATATTGTAACGTGAAGATATAAAAACCTACGAAAATATCATTAACGATTTTTCAGATTCTGCACGAATTTAGATTTCGAACACCCTTGCATGTATGAATGGGATGGTTGGGAAGAGAGGCAGCCTCCACAAGTTTTCAGTCTTCATTTTTCAGGTTACGTACAACTTACTCACTTGATAAACAATAAATTAAATAAAATACTTATTTTTACTTACATTCAGTCAATACGTTGTATTGATGAAGCTTCATGGGCAACCGTGAAGCCGATAAACCAACCTGAAGAAGGGGACAGTGGTCCCTGAAACATTGTCAATTACTCAACGCATACTCACTGAACGTAAGTAAAAATAAGTATTTTATTTATTTATTGTTTTCAATCTGCAACACTGAGTAATTTTTATTTTGTAACCATTGATGCAAGTCTACGAGACATCTCAATTTTCTTCAAACTGCAGCTGTGTTGCGAATATGTTTTTTTTATTAACTCACATTTAAAATATGTCTTATATAATTTATAAATATATTAGTTTCTAACCACAAAAATATCACTGCTTTTGGTGCTTGTATAAGATTTTTTAAAAAATTGAAACAATGTTTATTTGCAAAACACAGTACAATTCATCTGAGAATTGAATGTAAAGAAGCTTTAGAAAAAGCACCAAGCTCTACGCCATGTGACAGAATTTGTCTGTAAGTGACTGTGTTGATGATTGTCGAGATCGGGGTAGAGAGGGTCTATCATTGAGTTGTTAATTTTTCCTGTTACTTTGGACCACAACATTGAAACTCTGCAATGGCACAGCCAATAGTAAAGATGATAATAGGCAAATTGTTCATCATTATTAGAGCCCGGAAGTTTGGCAAAATGCCTCTTTTTATCTACTGCATATATTGATAAAATTTTCCGGATATACGTTTCTTATGTTGTTTCGAATATTTTGGAAACCTTTTCATTTTGCCTGTTTGGGACCCCACTGCCTATTTTTAATTATAATGCCTTTTTTTGGCTTTTTCAATGAAATTTGACATTTTTTTTAAAAAAATGTGTATATAAATTATTTTTCTCCCAAAAAACGTTGTTTGCATTTATTTTTCTTCCGTTTATTATGTGAATAATTTTCGCCTTATTTAAGTATAGTAATATTGAACTCACGCATGTTTCAACATTGCTGAAGGAGAAAAGTGTGAGAAAAAAGTATTTCATGCTGAGTCAGGATATTGCCTTTCGGTTAATATTTCTTGTGCATGATTGACTGCTGAAGTGGACAGGTTGATTTCGAACACAAAGAAAATATTTCTGAAATCTCCCTCTCGAACCCGAAAATTTCAGGAAGTTGCGATTGAGCTTATTTTACCTCAGCAACCAGTCTTGACGAGATAGGGAACCTGGATATCAGCAGCTATATATTATGCTAACCACCTTCAAAAAATCAGTGAGGTGATCGATGCTCTTCCAGAAAATGAAGCGGCTTCAATTCGTGAAGTGAAAAAACTCCTGTGCTATTCAAGTTTACTTTTGCATATTATGGTGCATTGCCAGAGACAATTACAATTATAGCATCCATGAAATATGATATTCTAAAAGGTGAAAATGCTGTTACCAAAATGAGTCCAGCTACATTAGCTTGTTATATGTATGCTCCAATAACTTCTGTCGAAGTAGAAAGATCATTTGAAAACCCAGGGGGGAAAACGATGAATGTCGATTTTTCGCCCATTTTGAGATCGCAGCGCCATCTGATAGCTCTGAATCTGTACTATAAGAATGAGAACGGCCTTGGTTGGGAAACGGTGAGAAGTGCCTGAAAAATGCATTATTCTTGTTGGTTATATATTCACGTATATATGAATAGAAATACTTGTTTTTCATTTCCTGGCAAATCGTCTCAAATGAACATTCATCGTTTTTCCCCCTGGCCCTTCATTTTCTATTATGAAAAATATTCTCTCTGACAGACGACTATCAATGAATGTTGAGAACTTAAAAAGCACCTTGTAGTTATGTGCAATCAAGACGGAGAAAATTGAAATGCTCTTCCCAATGTAGATTTTAACATTTTGCCAGAAATTATAGATAAAAGTAAGCGACTTCTAAATGTGCCTTTTTTCGGTTTATTTTGCCTTTTTTTTCATTTTTAGTGCCTATTTACCACATTATAAATGCCTTTTTGCCTGCCTATTTTAACGAAAATAAATGCCTGAACTTCCGGGCTCTAATCATTATTTTCATTGTTTTTATTCTTCACCTTCTGTTGATCTAAGAGATGGAATTCTGTTGAGTGAAGCAAACGACATCTGCTGAGAGGCGTTTCTATTTCAACTCATTACCATCACACTGTGGTAAACACATTGAATGAAAATAGGAATGGACATATTACTTTTGCCATTGGGTGTACACTTAGCACTAGATGCAATAGTAGCATAACATTGGTTGTGACATCTAATACTCCAACAGCATTTCGCCGACCACCGTGATGGAGTATTTATCACAGCGTGCAACGACGCCATGGGTTCTGGGTTCGAATCCCGACCTGGGCATGGATGTTCCTTTATCAATTTCATCACATCATCACTCATACTCAGCATCGCAATTAGCCAAAAGTGTCAGAAAAACAACCTAAAATAACCTAACATGATTAATCCAACAGCTTTTCGGATCTTCTTCTGTTCAACATTTTCGGATCTGACCACCCACTCAAAAAAAATTCTAGGTACAAGCCTGCTGTAGGAAGGAGTTATCTTGAATTTTTGCATAAATGTTTCACATGAGAAATACGACGATAATTTTTACTTTTTTCTGGTGATGACAACAGTGTTTTATCAAATGTACTTAGCTTCTTGAGAAGAGCTGGTCTCTTCCACTGTCTGTGAGGAAGCTTTTAGTATATTCTTACTTCTTAGTGTGTTGTTTTGGTCTTGTGTAGGCCCATCACAACCTTACACTTTATATTTTCCCAAGAGGCTTTTTACATCCTTCATTTTAACTTTATTTTAGTAAGAATTTAAGGTAAGGGGGAATTTCAGTGGGTTGCGAAGTCGGGCTTGAAAATTTATTTACTGTGTCTTAAAACCAATTAAATTTAAATTAGTAAGATATATTATTTTAACAATTTAAAATCAACGCGTGTTGTACGTACTCTAAACTCTATATTTCTGTTATTCACCCTCTACCATTGCTATTACCGGCATCTCCCTCTCTCAAGGGAATCGGATATCAGTCGTTTTCTTTTGGTCGCAGCAGTGAGTTCATAATTATCCGCGTCTCACATGCATGTCGACTAAAGGGGTTGCTTGATATATCCGACTGCCTGTGTGTGTGTGTGTATGCGCTCCCCCGAGCTGTGTCCACTGTCATCATTAACATCATCAGTAAGGTGTTAGACTAGAATGAATTAGTCTTTTAAAAATACATATTTACACTTCTAGACTGAAGTATGTGTAATTTGTTCAAGCAAGCGTAAAAGATGGTTTCTTAAATTACTCGATGTTAGCAAAAATATTATTACAAACTGGGTGCACACCCCTGCAAGTAATTCCCCCGGTGCTCATGCTTATGGGTCCCATGAAGTGTAATATCGTTCAAGATGGGTCAAGGACTGAAAAATATTGAGAACCAGGCCTAAAGTGCTGATGCAAACAAAACTTTTGTACTAACTAACTCTCTAGCCTTCTTAAACCCGAAGGTTCATGGATGCAGCAACACAGGCCTTCCATCTGTCCCTATCTTGAGCAAGATCTATATACTCTTTTCCATCCCTACCGATCTCCTTTAGATCCATCTCAACGTTGTCCCTCCATCTTCGTCTTGGCCTTCCTACAGGTCTCTTACAATCTGGTTTCCCAACAAGAATCCTGTACTCTTGCCATCTGGTTTCCCAACAAGAATCCTGTAAACTACTCTTTCCTCTCCCATTCGTGCCACATGGCCTGCCCACCTAAGTCTTCTTGATTTAATTATTCTAATAATATCTGGACATGAATACAAATTATGTAGTTCTAAATTATGTAACCTTCTCCACTCACCTGTCTCCTCATCCCTTTTAGGTCCAAATATTTTCCTAAGGATCTTATTTTCAAATACGCTCAATTTATGTTCCTCTTTCAATGTAAGGGACCAAGTTTCACACCCATATAATACTACAGGCAAAATTACGGTTTTGTATATTTTAACTTTTAGATTCTTAGATATTAAACGAGAAGACAAAAGTTTATGAAGAGAGAAATAACATGCATTTCATAAATTAAGCCTACTTTTTATTTCCTCTTTAATATCATTTTCATTTGTTAATATTACTCCTAAGTATTTGAATTTGGAAACTGGTTCAAACGAGTTGTTATCAATAATTAGATTTTGATTATTACCTAACACTTGGTTTCGGCCTGTAAGCATATATTTAGTTTTCTCTTTGTTAACTTCCAAACCTATCTCTTTAGCAGTTTTGAAAAATATTTTAGCATTATTCTTAATTGTATTCACATCATCCCCCAGTAAGTCTACATCATCTGCATATGCTAACAACTGAGTCACATCATTTAATTTTAGTCCTTCGTTAGTTTCTTTTACCTTCCTAACAGCATATTCTAAGGCAAAATTAAAGAGCAATGGAGATAATGCATCTCCTTGTTTTAACCCATCATGAATTGTAAATTTGTCAGACATATTAATACCCACATGAATTTTACTTTCTGTTTCACTGGTGCATATTTTTATCATACTAACAAGCTTCTTAGGTATTCCAAACTCTACTAATATATTATATAATTTATCTCTTTTGACCGAATCATATGCTTTTTTGAAATCAATGAATAGCTGATGGACATTTTGATTATATTCCCACTTTTTTTCAAGTGTCTGTCTGATGTGAAAAATTTGATCTGTAGTTGATCTGTTACGTTTAAATCCACATTGAGAATCACCTATAATTTCATTAGCATATGGGGTTAGTCTTGTTAAAAGAATGTTAGACAATATTTTGTATGTTGTTGAGAGTAGAGAAATTCCACGGTAATTACTGCAGTTCATTTTATCACCTTTTTTAAACACAGGAACAATTATGGATTCTTTCCACTGTTGAGGGATTTCTTCTTTATTCCATATTAAACAAATTAATTTATGAATTTGACATATTAATGAATTTCCACTATATTTAATTAACTCAGCTGGTATTGAATCAATGCCAGGTACTTTGTTATTCTTTAGCCTTTTAATAGCATCTTTAACTTCAGTCAAGTTAGGTTCTGGAACTAAAGGTTCTGCTGTGTGGACTTCATTTACTTCTGATTTATCTCCTACATGGACATTTAAAAGGTCATTAAAGTAGTTCTTCCATCTATTTAGAATATCACTTGGGTCAGCTAGAAAATCACCGTCTTTATCTTTTATCAAGTTTACTTTAGGTTGCCACCCCTTTCTAAATTCATTTACACCTTTATATAAATCTCTGCTATTTTTTATTTTTGCTGTTTGTTTCAATTTCGTTAATTTTGCTTTTCAAGTAATCTCTTTTTTTACTTCTAAATGTGCAGTTAACTTCTCGCTTTATTCTATTATAATTGTTTAGATTTGTATCATCAGAGTTATTTAACCACCTAAGTCTAGCCTGATTTCTTATTTCTATTAGATTATGATATTCATTATCAAACCATGGCTTACTTTTTCTCGGTTTATGGTATCCTATACTTTCTTTAGCTGCTGATTCTATTGCATTACGTATGTGCTCCAAATTCTTATTTACATCTGTTTCATTTATATTTTCATCATCATTTAAATCCTGCAAAACATCAAATCTATTTGACAGTTTAATTTGGTAATCTTTTTTAATTCTTTCATCAGTAAACTTTCCTGCATCAAATTTTAGAACTTTTAGATTTTGTTGTTTATGATTTATCACTGAGAGTCTTTCTCTTAATTTAGCAATTACTAAATAATGATCACTGGCACAGTCAACACCTCTATGTGTACGAACGTCAATTATACTAGTATGCCTTCTCTTATCAATGAGAATATGATCTATCTGATTATGAGTTTTACCATCTGGAGAAGACCAGGTATATTTATGGATATCTTTATGTTTAAAAGTGGTACTTTTCATAATTAAATTCTTTGAGGTTGCAAAAGTAATCAATCTTATACCATTATCATTACTTAATTCATGAAGACTTTCTTTACCAATCGAGGGTTTAAATGTCTCTTCTTTGCCAATCTGTGCATTACAGTCACCTAACAGAATTTTCATATCATACTGAGAAAATTTATCAAAGTCCCATTCTAACTCTGCATAAAAATCATCTTTAGTATTATCATCTTTATCTTCCGTTGGGGCATGTATGTTTATTAAAATAATTTTACACCACCTACCCTGTAAAACTGCATATGATATCCTATCATTAATAAATTCTACTGTTTTAAGAGCCGAGATAATTCTATTATTTATGAAAAAGCCTGTTCCAAAATTATGATTTTTAGTACCACCATAGAAAAAAGTATAACCTAACTTCCTGGACAGCTACTACATCTAATTTATACTTAACTATCTCATTAACTGTACACTGAAATGCCCCAGGCCGGTAAAGGCTCAGAACATTCCAGGTGCCTAATTTAATATCCTTATTCCTAACGTAGATCTTATCCTTAGTCCAGGGACCTCCCAAAGTAGTCCCCACCTAGAGATCCGAACTGGGACTATTTTATCTCCGGAATATTTCTGTTTCTTGACATGCCTTTTTACAGTGCAGAGTTGTCAGCTCTACGCCTAACCCAATATGAATGGAGGAACTACTACACAAGACGAACACAAACACATTAGACAGCACAACTACTACACAAGACACATACAAACACATCACAACATTGCCCATTGCGACGATATTCAAATAAATGCACACATGGTACATAACTATCTCGTCGCCTTAAAAAATTGCACCACATGAAAATGTATCTAATATAAGTTCCGTGAATTCATTAAATATGCTATGAAATATCATCCACAAATTTAAATAATTGTAGAATTGTGGACATATTCACTATTGAAAGAATGTGATGAACAACATGTGTGTCCATTAGTGAAACAAATTAGAAATACTGCAATTATTATTCATAGAAACATTATAAAATTAGACTCCTTACTGATCACCTTTGGTAAGGATGTCAAATCGACCCTTCATAATAGAAATATGTTTGATACATCGTTGGAAAGGGTAAGAATCAAGGATTCCAAAATGCAAAATTTAAGGTGACGAAAATTGTAAGTGGGAAAGAAGTAGTATTAATTGCCCCCCAATTCCAGGCTCTGCCCCTGGGGTAATTGACCTACCGTCCCCTAGAGCTACACTATGCTCCGGCTACCCACCTTTTTCTAAAGAGTCCCTTTGAATGATAAACATCAAAAAATACAAATGAAAGCATGATTATAAAAAAGTTGAATCCTAGTGAAAATTCGCATATATATTCCCGTTGAAAACCAAAGTTCGACCTGGCAATACTGTGTGTTTACAACATGGATTAGGTTCAAGGAACCCAGCTACGGCAAGTAATGTAGTAGTATTTTTTATTATTATTTCATAGAAATTTAACTTCAAATTGAGAAATGCACAGTGGCAACTCGAAGAGTTAAATACGTACTAGTAGCGCACAATATTTTTTTTACTTTCAAACAGTAAAGCACAAGGGTCGATTGTGCAGTCTAACCAAAAGTTTTAATTCAATCAATCCATCAATCATTCAAATTATAATGTTTAACTAGAATTTAAAACCAGATAAAAAGAGAAGGTTTTAATTTTATTCCCCACAAAAATTAGTCTTTTCCACAATTTTTCTCACTTCTCTTTATTACATCTTCGTAACAATTCCATGGGACGCAAGGCTCCTTAGGTGCAAGGCCTCAGGAGGTAGCCCACTTTGCCCACCCCTTGCTACGCCACTGAATGATGTTCCATGTTACTGGGACAACTGCTATGCCAACTGTCCTCAAGGGAGGGTGCAGGTTCTGGGACAGCATTGTCCCATCTAGCTGTTATAGGTTACATGTAACCCATTAATCAGTCAACATAACAAATCTTCAATATAACAAGATGCATACTTGAAAAATCTTCCCTAGCATCTTGAAACCATGCACAGATGAAAAAAGAAGCTATAAGCTTACATACTTTCCCAAGAAAAAGAGACTGAAATGAACTTCTTTCTTTTTTAATTTTTTTGCACTGGCCTTTTTTTATTACAGAAAGAACTATACTTGCCTCATAAAGTTAAAATTCTCCTCCAGAAAATGGCACAAACTTGCTATTAGAACTTTCAAAGTTTCAAATTGTGTTTGCACAATCCATTCTAAATCTAGTCAAAAATACTGCAGCACTGTCGCACCTGCACAAACAACTGAAACAAAAGAATAAAAGATATAGATAAAGATCCATTTCATTATACTGTATGTGAAAATACAACCAACTTGTTATTAGTAGAGATCAATACTAGCGACACTTAACAAAACTTGAAAGAACCCACCAATATCTGCATTTGGTCCCCCAAAAGTTCCAGGTTTATTAAAATTTATGGTAACATTATAGTATAGGGGTGACGGATTTCTTCAAATTTACAGGAGAAAGTACTTAAGGAAATCGTTTTCTGTAGCGTTGTGGAAGTTCATGAATGTAGTTTTGATCTATTTTAATGCGAATACATGTTGTTTTCTGCAAAAATCTCAGCTAGAGTCTAGTTTACGTCCTTCTTGCGCACTTCTTCTTGCCCGTTTACAAAACCATGCTAGCAGACAGCCGGCACTCCAGCATCCGTAAGGTAAGTAAGTTTTTCTTTTTACACTTTCTGTCACTAACCATTCATGGGAACAAGGTATGCCTACGAGGTTAGGTTAGGTTCCATTAGCACTCATTTCACCCCTAAATATGTGCTTCATCATCGAAAAAATGTCCTCAGTACGTTCAATCACACATATCCGGACAACATCGGTTTTTCTCGATTTTCTCCTCGAGGAAATTTTTCCTCGCCTTGGGATTTAGTTTGTTGAATTTCTTATACAATAACCTTTCCAACGATATAGGACACGTATTCCTTATGAAAAGGACGTAAACTAGACTCTTACCAAACTCTCTGTCCGACATGCTGTTTCTGCTGCCGCCATTTGCTTTCTGCACGAGAGCACAATGTTCCGTGTGTTAGATGACGTAATCCCGTAGTCAGGGTTTCAAACTCTCCGTGTTTTCACTAGAACATGACGTGTCGAGTATTTTTATTTTTTAACTATGCTTGCCTAACCTAACTTAACCTTACGGAAAATGGTTTTTGGGGCTACCGTGAATGGTTTTTGGGGCTAACGTCAATGGTTTGTGAGGCTAATGTCAATGGTTTGCGAGGTATTAGCATAATTTCAAATCCGGGCACGAAAGTAGGTATTTTCCGGTGAACGAAGTTGCAATACTGCATAAATCGACAAAACACTCGCACAACGTGTGATGAACCAGTACACTGTCACCATAATGTGTGTTACAGAATCGAAATAGCAAGTAACAGTAAGAACCCGTAAATGTAAGAAATAGACATTATCTTAGTTAGAAATGCATTATTTCACCTTAGGAAATGTTCCGCATTCCAAAATAGTACGTTAGCAATGTAAAAAAGTGCGAAATATATGATTTATAGGTGTCACCCCCATACTATAATAGTACAAAATTTATAATGTAAAGGTGGTACGTGGTACTTTTGTTACCCTCCTCTGATATGAGAAGCAAAGTAATGAGTAACTTTTATGATTTCGCCAATCTAACACTTATTTTTTGGTCTAAAAACTATTTTCACTGAAAAACATTTTGGTAAATTTCTCGTATCGGACAAACAGCTGAAATTTCCTACTTCTTTTGATTTCAATATTTGTACTTACGTATTCTGCATTGAGAAACATTGCTGAAGGTGGCATTTCGATAATTTCACCGAAAATAGCTATATTTGCGACATACCGAATAAGTTTTCTTGGTTGTTTCTTCCCTTCAGTAACACGCGAAATGGCCATCACAGTTTCAGCACCCTAGTCCATATGCAATGTTTCCACCCCACCACGCGTAGAAAGTACAAGATAAGCGAAATTGAGTGATCCGCGATCGGCACAATTGCTCATTATTTACCTTCTGTAGCGTTGTTGATGTTCGGGAATGTAGTTTTGATCCATTTTAATCTGAATGCATGTGGTTTTCTACGAAAATCTATTTCCGACGAGCTATTGCTGCTGCTGCCATTTGCTTTCTGCACGAAAGCACAATACGCGCTATTGCTGCTGCTTCAAGCCGATGTTGTCCGTATATGCTAAATTGAACGAAAGGAGTGCTAAAGGAACCTAACCTAACAGGCCTAACCTAACGTGGTAGGCATACCTCTATGACGATGGAACGTGATGAAAAGAGAAGAAAATGTCCTCGGTTAAATATGAAGTCTTGATCGGCACATCATTTTATGCATATACCTGTCAAAAATTCAAAGCAATGTAATAGCTCAGTAGGAAGCTACAGATATATGTTCAAAAGGAATACCAGCTTACATATGCTGATGAACAGTGTTTATGTTCATACAATAATAAATATTTTTATAATTATTATATTGATAAAACAAATTAGAAACAACAAAAGTTACAATAGCATCAAATTATGCAATTATTTGAAAGAACATTTATATGAAGAAAACACTTCTTTACTGTCTCCTTGCGAGGCAAAGCAAGTCCTTCTCTAAATATTTGGGCATGCCTCAGTTCTACATCTGAGCACACTCAACATGTCAAATTCCTCAATCAGGTCCACAAGATGGCTTCCTTCAATTTTCAAAACTTCACATTTGGCTTATTCACATCCAAAATGCAGAAAATATTTCACTCACTTAGTCTTATTTCTCATAAGATTCTCATTTTAGATAATGCAATATTCATTTACTAGCTAGTTAATGCAGATGCCAGCAGATAATAATTTCCTGCTCTCAATTATTAAACTAGGCACTTTACACCAGTTCCAAATCTTTCCTTTTTCGTTATACAGATTATTCCATTATAAAAGCATTTTCAAGCTTCTGTTATCATCAAAATGTCTCTATATAGTTTAAACAAACTATTAAAGATTAACTTGTAAAGTATAATCTTTCAAAATACCCAGATTTATACCAATATCCATCCTTCACCAATAGCCACATTTTTACTTATCTTCCATCCATCTTGAGATTTTCTTAAAAGTCACAGACAACTAGTATTAGAGCAACTAGTTCAAGCCAGATTTTTTAGTATGTGTTATCTTCAATTGTTTTTGTTTTATATTTTTTGTCCATAAGTGCTTAACAGCTTGAATGTTTGTGTTGTAAATGTACATATTTGCTCTGTTACAGCTATTTTACTATGTATATCACAATATACTTATCTAATGATTACAATTACCATTTTTTGAATGTTGATACAAAATACCAAGTATGACATCATATTAGACATTGAACAATTTTAAAGAGTTGACCTTTGTATATAAACCTTGATGTCAATGCAAATGTACATAATTTCAATAAATTTAATTATAAATTTGAATGTAACTTATCTTGCTTGCCTGAAAGAACACATATGATTGAAGATATTTGTTTTTTCATATTGTCAGTCAAAAATAACTGTTATGAATATGAATTCAGAATATTGCACAATTTGATAATTTTGTCATGATATACAAATTGGCTTTTTTAAACATCATATTTAATTAAATTAGTTTAAATAGTAATTTCAGACACTTAATTGCATTATATGAATAAAATTTTGAGCAATCATACGACTAAATTATTATAGATATTGCACAAATGTGGAACTTTGGACTTAGCCTAACCATTTTCAAATGTAGTTATGACAATGTATTATTTTTATTGTCATACTGGCGCTCAACAAGGGACGAACCCACAACAAGAGATCTGAGCACTACTAAGACTTTCAACATATAATAATTAATATAATGCTTCTATATTTACAAATTGTTTTCATGTTCAGCATTATAATCAATTGAGTGTAATGGAATATTTGTTTTCCAACAATATAACAAGAACTTGTTCATCATGAACCAATACAGTGCAACTACACATAATGAATTTTTTGTACATAATAATATTGAAAATAAAAAAAAACATCAAGTTCGACATACCAACAATTATTATCCAGTAAAGTAACCATTTTTACATAAACAATGTACCTACATAACATTATTATTTATTATCAAACAATGAAGCACCATTCAGAACTTCATTCTCAACCTGGGAGCATAATTTCTATATTAATTTTTATTTAGCCAAAAAATATATTAATAATAATTTTCTACATGTAGAGCAAGTTACCTCTGATCTAAATTTCCCATTAGGAATTGATCCATTCATCTAGCAACATCAGCTAACAAGACAAAAATCTAAGTCCCAGCACCGAAAAGCAAACATCCTCAGATTTACGGAGTTCCGAATATAAGATTTCTTACATCGCAAATGAATTCATGCAAGAAATGTATAAATTATGATGTGCGCACAAAAATTATAAATCATAAATAATTGTTGTTCCTGAACTCGCAGCGTCACGGCTCGAATTTCCTATTCTGCCCTTTGTGAACACATTTTGGAGCCATAATGCATTCTAGCATTTTAAAGGAAACAACTACTTGACTGAAGCTTGGATCAACACGTGAATCTCTTTGCTCTTTGTCAAGTTCATTCCTATTTGAGCCTACGATTCAACTCTTGGAATCTTTGTGCTCTAGTAAATATTTTTCAAGCCAAAGCTAAATCTTAACATTCAAAATTATTATGCACATGCCATCACATTATATTATACATTTTTTGCACTCCAAAATACAAATAACAAAGAATATTTGTTATATTAAATTTTTCCACCATTCAACACAACTAAGGATCAAGAAATATGAATGAGGACCAATGTCGGATCATGAAGATCAACTTATGGCAAACTCTACAGAGGAATACTTCATATCTGAACTAATGTTTCAGACTCGAGGAAAGAAGCACGAAAAGTGAGAAAATTTTGACATTAACGGCCGACAAAAGAAAAAATTATGTACAAAGTACTGTGACTCACAGTACCACCTTTAACCAACAGCCTAAGAGAAGAACTCAACCAACCAACTCTCATGGGTATGGTTGTGAAATGCAACAGTATCTTTTGTCCTTTTAAAACAACAAAATAAACAACATGTTAGCATAAGCAATTTCATAATGCTAAAATTAATATACGAAGAATGAAAAAATAAAGAACTGAGGTCTTATATACCACCCTTGACACTCAGTCAATAAGAAACTCCCAACCAACAAACCCTTATCGTTTACTTCATCTTACATATTCCCTACAGAAATATCTGTTTCCTTTGAAGATCCGACAAGTATGTCATCTTCATTGCATCCTTGCAACAATCTCTTTATTAGCTCCTCATGTGACTCGTTGCAGTTTTGCAAAATTTCTAGCAATTTATACCTTTTGGCATTAGAACACTTCCACACTTTGATGTGTTCAATGACCACTTGACTCACAGGATTACCAGTGTTGCATTCTAACAATGTAACTGTTGAATCATCATGATTCTCAACACACAAATAAGGTCCTTCAAACAAGAAGCAGTATTTCTTAATGGGATTATTTTCTAAATCTTTATGTCTGTTTCTAACAAACAACAAATCACCAACTAATATGGAAACTTTATCTTGTTGTTTTTGGTTGATTTGGTTTGTTTTCTTACTTCTGGCCTCAAAACTTTTTAGATGTGCCATGTGAATTTTATTATCCCATGACATTACTTCATCTTCAGTGATATTATTGAATATGCTCATGTTAGGTTCCATATTTAATCGCAGTTCTATAGGAGCATAACCTGTTTGAGATGAAATTGCATTATTTAAACAATCAAGGGCAACATTAACCTTTTCAGGCCATAGGGTATGACTATCCTGACACAAAACTCTCATTAAGAGGTTAAGCTCTGCATGATATCTCTCAACCATATTGGAGGACGGATGATATGGAGGAGTGAACACTAACATGATGCCTAAGTGTTTCATTTTATCTGCAAACTGATGAGATCTGAATTGAGGTCCATTGTCGGCAATCAATTTTTCAGGAATACCCAAATGGACAAAATAACAATTGATAAGCTTTTTGATGACTGTATTTGCATTACTGTTGACAATAGGATAAGCCAACAAGTAACGACTTGCAGCATCCAACACTGTCAACAAAAATCTCTCCCGCTTAGAACCCATGACGAATGGACCTTGCAAATCCACAAAAAGGACTTTTCCAGGTTTACTGGACAGGTGTATTTTAACTAAATGTTTTGCAGGATGTTTATTGGGCTTTGACCTGACACAAGTATCGCAATCAGCAACATATTGTTTTATATCTTTAAACATGTTTTTCCATCGGAAATTTCTATATATTTGTGCCATTGTCCGAGATGCACCAAAATGACCATTCTCATCATGAAACTTGATGAGCATATTACCAATTAAGGAGGCAGGTAAGCATATCCTTAACTTTTCTGGTTGGTGAAAATCCCTGACACATAATATGTTCTCCCTGAGACAATACTGTTTCCGCCAATTCCTACAGCGAGAATTATCAGTATCAACATCTCCAGAGAGATAGGAAATGATCTCATTCAATTCGATATCATTTCTCTGTGCATTCGCAAGTTCCTTACAGTCACACAAAGGTTGCAGCATTAATTCCAACTCGGAGTAGTTGACATGATAATGCATGTCCAACTGCCAAGGAAAAGATCGACTTAGCAAATCAGCGATTACATTTTCCTTGCCTTTGCAATATTGAACATCAAATGAATACATCTGTAACTGGATGAACCAGCGAGTGAGACGAGCATTCCACGTGTGGGCAGTTTCCAACCACGTGAGGGCTTTATGATCTGTAATAATGACAAAATGCCTCCCTTTTAGTATAGAAGCAAATTTGTCTATAGTATATAGGATCGCCAACACCTCCATTTCAGTAGATGTATAAGATTTCTCATAATCTTTTAACAATCTGCTGACAAATCCAAGAGGCTTGAACCCTCCTTCTATGATCTGGAAACAATAACCCGCTACTCCAATAATCGAAGCATCAGTTTGAACAAAGAAATTATGTTCAAAATCGGGAAATGGAAGCATTACTTGTTCAGCAATTTTTTCCTTCAAAAGCTGAAATGCTTCAGATGCCTCTTTATTCCAACACCATTTTTGTTTAGCTTTGAGAAGCTCATACATGGGTTGGGCAAACATTGCATAATTTTTTATGTATTTACTAATCCAATTTAAGGAACCTAATATCTTTTGCAATTGTTTAATTGAGCTAGGTTCCGGTAACTCTATTATAGACTTGACAAAAACTGGATCTTTATGATACCCTTCTGGGGTAATGATGTGACCCAAAAACTTTATCTCCCTGCAGCAAAATTTACATTTCTCTATTTTAAGGGTCATGCCTGCTTTCAGTAGACAATTAAATACACTTTCAACATGTGTCAGATGAGAATCAAAGTCTTTGGATCTTATAATGATATCATCCACATACACCACTACAAAATCCTTACAATCAGCCAAAACTCTATTCATTGCATCTACAAAGACAGCGGTGCCATTCACTGATCCAAATACAACACGTTTAAAGTTATATAACACGCCTTCGAATGAAAATGCTGTGTATTTTCTACTTTGTTTATCCAAAGCAATTTGCCAAAAGGCATTACCTAAATCTATAGATGAGAAATAATTACAACCTTGAAACTGTACTAATAACTCATCTATTTTTACGGGATGAATTTGCATCAACTTTACATGCTTATTTATCCCTTTTAGATCAACACACATTCTTATCCCTCCACCTGGCTTAGGTACAACCAATAGAGGGGATAAGTATTCAGAGTTGGACAATTCAATCACGTCCCATTCCAACATGGTGTTGATCTGTTCTCTAACTTCGTCCCGGTATGCAAATGTAATAGGATAGTTTCGACCTACCACGGGTTTGTCTGTATCCAGTTCCATTGTGTGCACATAATTTTTACATAAACCTGGTTTAATGGAAAACAATTTTTTATATTTATACAATATATTTAAAAATTTCTGTTTTTCAACTACCGACAACATCTCAGTTTGATCCAACTGAGCAGAAATTTTTAATATTGTTTCATCACCCACCTTATTACCCTCAGAACTAGACACAAAAGAACATTCATAATAATGATCCACTTCTACAGTATTTTCCAATGGAATGAAACGGGAAAGTACATCATATTTATCATTATCACATACAAGTGCCTTCTTAGAGAAATCTAAGGTACCTTGCAATGCATATAGAACATCTAAGCCCAAGATCATATCCACCTGCAGATTCTGAACCACTAAAAATTGTACCAACAAACTTTGCAAACCGATAACAATCATAAGCCTAGTTAAACCTAAAACTTTGTTCTTTTTAGAGCCTGTAAAATCCACTAGTCTAATGTTTTTAGTACTCAATAATCTTGGCCTACTGGCTGTAGAAGAGATATTTTTCCACACCTGATAGGAGAGCAAACTAATTTCTGCTCCACTATCACATAGAGCCAAATGTTTATGATCTAGTATATTAACCCAAATTTTTGCAGTATTCGAACCATTAGGAACATTATTGACAGGCCTGTAATTTTCTTTCATGTAATTTTGATCTTCAGTTTCTAATCCTTTTTCCCAATTCCCAACATTAACAACTGCTATGGCAGGGTTTATAGCATACCCTCTGTCACCTGCCTCAAGGCAAAGGGAATTGACTAGTTTTTTTGATTTTCAGGAACATGAGATCTTCCCTGATTTAAGTGTCCAATCTTGTTGCGCTCTTTGTCACCTAGCTCAGTTGCATGAACTGACACTTCAGTTTTAAAAGTATTATGCACACTTTTGACAGGCAACTGCATATTTCGGATGACACTCATACTATATAAAAATTGCAACAACTTGCACATGCCCGCATGATTCCAATGAATCATATCCAGACAATTTTGTACACGAGGACCAATGTACTGTTCATACAGAGATTCATTTATCTTGTCATCATCATCAAAGAAAAGAGGAGCAATATTTAGCACTTTGACCTTATCCTCATCTTGAAGAGATAACAGGTGAGAATTGTACCTTTGCCATCTGACCCATTCTGGATCCCCTCTAGAATGCATAACTTTCGGAATTGGTGGTAAGGTAAGTACAATTATATTCCTTGTCTTATTTTTCATGACCTGTATCAGTCTGTTAAAGCTTTGTTTGATATCATCGTCATTTCTCCGTTTCAGTAGATCATTTGTGCCAATCATTAACATTACCTGGTCTGATAACTTATTATAAGATTCCACTCTTTGTCTTAGCTGATCTATTGTTTGACCGGAAACACATAATCCAATGTGCCTTGTACCATCCTTTTCCACCTTCACAGGTTCACCTAAGATATTTTGTGAAAGTCTGAGCATCATGCTATCTCCCACTAATTGAGTATTGTCAAGTATAGGAGTTAGAATGTCTGTTTCCATTGTTATCTATTATAGGAAAATCTATTCTTATTTGGAGGCTTTAATACATTATTAGCACCCACGTTACCTCCCCCAACATGAGTCCTCATCAGTTTTCCGCTTGTGAAACAACACCATTCGCTACTGTGGGAATCTTATCTGTTCCGCAATTGTAGCTCTTAACCCCAAGGTTTGTTTTGTCATAGTTCCTATGAAAATTAGTTCTTGTGTTATTTGATTTGCGAGAGTATGTATTCTCTTTATCTGCACTAGATGCTTGTTCCACAGCCACTTGAGCTACTTTAGCTTTAAAGTTTCGATTTTTCACACCATATTCTGAATTGCTCATCCTAAGTGGGATGTCTCTAAGCAATTCAAAATTCTCTATGGCTTGCAATGCTCTTTGCAATGTCTCAACATTATTTACCACAAAGTGCTCTCTGATCTTAAATGGCAAAAGCGTAGCCACTTGTGCAATCAAGTGTGCTTCCTCCGCATGAGGCTGGATGGATTTGAGCAATTTATAATTCTTGTTTACAAATTTCTGTAAGTTACCATGTGCAGCTCTAGAAAATTGAGTATTCAGTATCCTAGTCAATGTGACACTCTTCCACCTAGAATTCTCATAGTGAGACAGAAAGGCCTTTTTAAAATCATGGTAAGTATTGAAGGAAGATTTATTCTGAGTGTACCAACTTTTTGCACAGTCTTTGAGTAACTTAGGTATATATTGCATGTAATCCTTTTCCTTGATATTGTAAATATCCATCATTTCCTCAACTTTCTCCAAAAATTCCGATGGCATACTGTCCATCGAGATTCCATCAAACTGTGGAAACTTGCACAATTCTTGTGGCTTTATGAAAGATTGTCGGTGCGCTAAAGAGTTGTCATATTGAGTACTAGTCGCAAAAGTTGCACTTTGAGAAGGACCATTTACATCACTCTTATTTATGTACTTATTATGATGCAAACAAGAATCACCTTTTACATAATCATGGCGATGACCAAATGGTGTTCCTCTACGGTCATTGGTAGAATCAAATAACTTTTCTTCTGAGCCAGATGACTCTGTTTCAGTATTAGTGGCTTTATCACATACCTTAGATACATGCTTGCGCACTACATCCTCATCAACACAACTATCAGAACTATTCACTACTGTAGAAACTCTTGCACGTTTTCTCTTTGTAAGAGTTCTTCTGCCAGCTGATTCTAACCGACACTGACTAATGGGTGACAACACTTCTTTAACCAATGTTAAAACTTCTAGCTTTACACCCATTATTTGTTCCTGCAGAACCTGGTCCTGAGAGAGATCATTATTCACTAATTTGCAATCACTTGTCACAAGTCCTTGCATGGTTTGAATAAGTTCATTTGGCATATTTCCTGCTGAACCATCCTCTTCATTATGAAGCACTTTGTACTGAAATTGATCAGAATTCATCTCTTGGTTAGGTTGAATTTGTGGAGAAGAAGCACCATCACACACTGAAGGTTTAGGTAAACTTGAAAGAGAGGACAAAGTATTTGCTAAATGCTGTTTAGTTTCACACCATTCCTTTTGCATGTGTCTCATATCAACATGCAGTCGCTCTGCCAAATCTGCATGTGCTTCTTGTACAGCACCAACCTGCTTACCCAAATTTTCCATCTTTTGTTCCACAACACAGGATACTGCAGAAATATCAGTACCCACTTTCATGGATAATGCTTTTATATGAGATTCCACTTTCTCTGTTCTTATCAAACACTCCTTCTTATATTGAGAATTTCAATTCTAATTTCTTTTAATTGAGCATCAGAAGTTTGCTGAAGAGTTGTCAGCCCAGATTTAAGCACTATCTGGCTAGCTTTCAGCTCTATCAATTGAGTATCAGTCTTTTCCTGATTAGCTTTGAGATCCTCCTGATTAGCTTTGAGCTCTGTTTGGCCATCCTTGATAGCATTGAGAGCAGCCATAACATCTGCCAAGCAGAAATCCCCCTTTGGATCTGACATATTTAAAGAAATAAACACCTAACCTCAGAAACAAGAACAAGATGCAAAACAATACAAAGATTATTATAAGCTTGAACCTTTTCAAATAATCACCTGACGTCTCATAATCTTATATATATGACGATGGAATGTGATGAAAAGAGAAGAAAGTGTGACTAAATATCGAGAAGATAATTCAGTCTAAACTATCTCACTAATCAATTACTTTGATAAATGTCCTCGGTTAAATATGAAGTCTTGATCGGCACATCATTTTATGCATATACCTGTCAAAAATTCAAAGCAATGTAATAGCTCAGTAGGAAGCTACAGATATATGTTCAAAAGGAATACCAGCTTACATATGCTGATGAACAGTGTTTATGTTCATACAATAATAAATATTTTTATAATTATTATATTGATAAAAAAAATTAGAAACAACAAAAGTTACAATAGCATCAAATTATGCAATTATTTGAAAGAACATTTATATGAAGAAAACACTTCTTTACTGTCTCCTTGCGAGGCAAAGCAAGTCCTTCTCTAAATATTTGGGCATGCCTCAGTTCTACATCCGAGCACACTCAACATGTCAAATTCCTCAATCAGGTCCACAAGATGGCTTCCTTCAATTTTCAAAACTTCACATTTGGCTTATTCACATCCAAAATGCAGAAAATATTTCACTCACTTAGTCTTATTTCTCATAAGATTCTCATTTTAGATAATGCAATATTCATTTACTAGCTAGTTAATGCAGATGCCAGCAGATAATAATTTCCTGCTCTCAATTATTAAACTAGGCACTTTACACCAGTTCCAAATCTTTCCTTTTTCGTTATACAGATTATTCCATTATAAAAGCATTTTCAAGCTTCTGTTATCATCAAAATGTCTCTATATAGTTTAAACAAACTATTAAAGATTAACTTGTAAAGTATAATCTTTCAAAATATCCAGATTTATACCAATATCCATCCTTCACCAATAGCCACATTTTTACTTATCTTCCATCCATCTTGAGATTTTCTTAAAAGTCACAGACAACTAGTATTAGAGCAACTAGTTCAAGCCAGATTTTTTAGTATGTGTTATCTTCAATTGTTTTTGTTTTATATTTTTGTCCATAAGTGCTTAACAGCTTGAATGTTTGTGTTGTAAATGTACATATTTGCTCTGTTACAGCTATTTTACTATGTATATCACAATATACTTATCTAATGATTACAATTACCATTTTTTGAATGTTGATACAAAATACCAAATATGACATCATATTAGACATTGAACAATTTTAAAGAGTTGACCTTTGTATATAAACCTTGATGTCAATGCAAATGTACATAATTTCAATAAATTTAATTATAAATTTGAATGTAACTTATCTTGCTTGCCTGAAAGAACACATATGATTGAAGATATTTGTTTTTTCATATTGTCAGTCAAAAATAACTGTTATGAATATGAATTCAGAATATTGCACAATTTGATAATTTTGTCATGATATACAAATTGGCTTTTTTAAACATCATATTTAATTAAATTAGTTTAAATAGTAATTTCAGACACTTAATTGCATTATATGAATAAAATTTTGAGCAATCATATGACTAAATTATTATAGATATTGCACAAATGTGGAACTTTGGACTTAGCCTAACCATTTTCAAATGTAGTTATGACAATGTATTATTTTTATTGTCATACCTCGTCCCCGTGGGGCTACCGTGAATGTTTGGGCTAACGTCAATGGTTTATGGAGCTACCCGTGGATGGTTTGTGGGAAATAAGAAGCAACAGTAAGTACTCGTCAATATAAGAAATAGACATTATTTTCGTTACAAATTCATTATTTCACCTAAAGAAATGTTCCGCAATGCAGAATAGTATGTTAGCTACATTAACGAGTACTTACATTTGTTCCTTATTTCCCACAAAACTACCACGGGTAGCCCCAAAAACCATTGACGTTAGTCCAAAACTTCACGATAGCCCCACGGACCATCACGGGGACGAGATATGCCTACTAGGTTAGGTTAGGTTCCATTAGCACTCCTTTCGTTCAATTTAGCATATACGGACAACATCGGCTTGAAAAATGTGCAGCTTACATGTGCTACCACATTTCTGACAATCAATTCCTTCTTTAACAATACCATGCTGTACTACAAAATCCACATCTTCAACCCCTTTCAATTGTACCACGCAACCTGCACACGTCATTTTGAAAACGTTGATCACGTACAACTGATCATACATATTTAAATGTGTGACCAGTTACATAAATGCGTGTTTGGAAACACTGGCCCGGATTACGTCATCACGCACAGGCTACATCCACCTGGAAGTAAATCGATGGACGAGCTCTCGTGCAACGGTCACACATTTATATCGAAAAAAAGATGATTAACCGGCAAAATTCAATGAACGATGTGAGAAAACACTTCCCCGAACTTCCACAACTATAAAGAAACTGCATTCGGTAAGTAATTTCTCCTGTAAATTTGAAGAAATCCGTTTGTCCGATACGAGAAATTTACAGAGTTAAACCTATGGGTAACACTTTACTATACCGGAGACAGATTTCTTCAAATTTACAGGAGAAAGTACTTACGCAAATCATTTTCTGTAGCGTTGTTGATGTTCGGGAATGTAGTTTTGATCCATTTTAATGCGAATGCATGTGGTTTTCTATGAAAATCTATTTCCGAAGTGCTATTGCTGCTGCCGCCATTTGCTTTCTGCTCGAGAGCACAATACGCTCTCGTATTGTCCGTATATGCTAAATTGAACGAAAGGAGTGCTAATGGAACCTAACCTAACAGGCCTAACCTAACCTAGTAGGCATACCTCATCCCCATGATGATTTGTGGGGCTACCGTGAATTTTTGGGCTAACGTCAATGGTTTTTGGGGCTACCTGTGGATGGTTTGTGGGAAATAAGGAACAACAGTAAGTACTCGTTAATGTAAGAAATATACATTATTTTCGTTAGAAATTCATTATTTCACCTAAAGAAATATTCCGCAATGCAGAATAGTACGTTAGCAATGTTAAAAATTTGCGAAATAAGTCATTGATAGGTGTCTCCGGTATAGTAAAGTAGTACCGCCAGTAGCATACTAGTTACCAGATCGTAAGTTCAATTATCATGCCGATGATAGGAATTGGTACATAATCTGGGCTGATAGATAACAGGTGTTAGATTGAATGAACCAATTTCTGATAACAGTGCTTGCATCAGTGGGTGTTACTCATAGGATATAGTATATTTATTTATACAGATAAAGATGTTACTTATTCCTTTAATAACAATATAATACCTGTAAAAGGTTTTCTAAAATATGTTCACAGCCATATGATTGCATTTGTTTTGCTCCAAATCTTTCATTTTTGTGCAAGCAAAACATCATATATGTAAGGCGTGGATAATGGTAATCAATTAACTTTGTTACCTTCGACGAACACCTGCTGAAACATCTCTAGTACACAAGCTTTATTACAAGCTTCAAACTGCACGGTATGAAAAAAATACGTTACACCCGAAATATTCATCACTACAACTTTCTAATTGTTACTTCCTACAATCAATATCGTGTCAGTATATAATTTTGTCATCAATCATTAGTTACAAAGTTAATCACTTACATGTACAAGGATGCAAGATTAATCACTACAAAATCACCATAGCACATCCAATCTTGGCATCGCATCCCGTAGCTCCATTGCTTTGCGGCTTTCAATTTTCCTCGTTTACATGTAGTCGCATCGAATATTTGCAGTTTTTTCTCTAAGGTATTATGATATCACTGTGCTGATAAATTAATCTTTAACCCCTACCAACCATTTCTAAACTCATTAGACAATAGACAATTTATATTTTGGATTGCTAGTGAGGAGCTCCAGTTCAGTGTCAACAAAACAAATTTTTTACACTTCTGGTCCAGCAAGGCAATTTTTTTCCTGTGACGGGAGGGGTCCCAGTGTTTGCTTTGCTTTCACAACTCGAACTCAACATTACCTTGCGTTATTGATATCAAAGTTGCAGCAAGGCCGTCCAAAGAAGACAGTGCAATTTATGACTTTGCATATCACGATAAGCGGTTGCTCGAGTAATAAAAACAAACGTTTCGCATTCAGCATCACTTGTTTTTTTTTTTTTTTGCGCAAAGCAGCGATTTCCGCTCCATAAAACGAGTTATGCTAAGCCAAGTTAACCGTACTCGAGCTGTCAAATATATTTGGATGCATTCAGTCAAAGACGTAGCGGTCATCTCGTATGCAAGGGACCCATGTTTTCTGAAAATTTTAATAATTCCAGAAATACAATAATTCGATTTAAGAAAGGTAGTGTCTGCTGCCACGTTCTTTTTCTGCTCGAACCTCAAAAAAGATGCGCGTTGCAGTAGACTCAGTCTTTGTTTCAGGCACGTATCCAGGAATTTCTTTCGGGGGGGGGCTCAACACCATTTTTTTAAGGGGTATATAGTAAGAACCTCATAATTGTGTGTTGAAGACCAGAGGTGGCAATTGGGTTCCAAAACGGGGGGGGGGGGGTGCGGAGGGCGTTTCAAGGAAAGTTTATTTTCTCTTGGTAGCCAAGGCCATAGCCGAGGCTTAACATTAAGAGGTCATAATGTTGAGGCAAAAAACTAAAAAATGGGGAGCAACTATTCCTTAAATCGTTGCCACTGTAAGGCTATCATTTTAATCAGAACGTGAAATCGGAACATTTTTTACCACTCGACTCCTCTGTTTTCATGCATTAATATTGTGTGCCGGAACCATCTCAGTATGTGGGTTTGTCCATTTCTTCTCATCAGGCATAAAAACATGTATGGTGTCTTTGAGTGTTTTTACGAAGCTGTTACACATGCACGGGATGGACAATCCACTCGACAACGCGAGATTCAAATTGTGGGCTGCGAACTGGACTGGACGCAGACAGCTCTCGAATATTTCTCTCTGATTCGAGCCTGAACACCAGTAATGTGTCTTGTCCTCCCATGTTTGCAGCTCTTATAAAAGCCGAAAACCACCAAATTGTTCAGATTCAGGCCTTAGCACTCACAGCTTCTGCTGTCATGTCATATCGGCACGAAACAAAGGAAGTCTTCTTGAATACAGGTGGATCACGAAACAATTAATGCACAGTGAAAACCCTTCCTTTCCCAACACATCTAATTTTTTCGTCTCCCAGTATGATGAAATGCTTACTCATTTATATCCAGTGACGTGCCAAAGGGAGGTTTGGTGAGGTAATAACCCCATTTGACCCAGTATTCCTTTAAAAAAAAAAAAAAAAAAAAAAAAAAGAGGAACGTCAAAGACTGGGAAAAAATGGCAAAATCAGAACTGACCACCAAAAATAGTATGCGTAACCCCTCTCCCTTCCAAAAATCCTGGGCACGCCTCTCTTTATCTCGGACACATTTTTTAAAATCAACTCACCAGAAGTTTTTATCATCGTATTGGAGATTGAAGTAAAATGCGTTCTTCCTGCAGGTTTGGATATGATCCTTTAGGGTGCTGTCGTCTGCCTGCCTTCACACCTAACCTTAACAAGGCCCTAATTTTCCATCCTTGTGACTTGGATTTTCAAGACTTAGGAAGGTTTCAGACCGAAGGGACACGCGATACATGTCGATTGGAATGAACCAATCAACAGCAACGTTTCACACCGTAGCGACACAAAAGGCCTCACAAACCTAATTTCGACTTGTGAAATCCTCAGGCGACACGGTGTGAAATCTCCCTTATTAGGCCACCGTCATTGTCACCTCGAAGTAGTAGCTCTTGTTGACCACAGAAAAAATTATTCTCAACCGGTGGGAATACTCCTCAGTTTTCTTCTCTCTCCTATATTTTCTGTGCTTGTTCACTATACAGGCAACACCTTACGATTTGATATACACAGGACATGTATTATGTAGACATTTTAACGAAAAATCAGTTGAAGTCAAGGATGGCTAGGTGGCTCAGTTGGTAGAGCCCTGATTTGGGTTCTGGTAGAGCCTGCAATGGACATTTCCACTCAATTTTTTTTACAACAATTTTAAAAAGTACACCCTGGAAAAATGACCCCTGCAAGTTCTCGCGTTTCTCTGCGTCCAGTTAAAGGCAGAAACGAGACTTCCAAAGTTGCGAGGCTAGCGTTGCGCTGAAAACACGCCGCCGCCATGTTACTACGTCACTCCTTAGGGAGAGCTCGTTTGTCGTCTGCTTCGAGCGTCCAGTTCCGGATGGGTAGCTCACGGTGAGCGAACACGTGCAGCAGTTTTACAAATCTGTACCGATTTAAATAATGGAAGAAAGGAAAGCTATGCTTTGTAATGATCATTCTTCTATGAAATATCCGTGCTGCTCACGTGCAAGATAAATGAAAGGGTTCAGCTGCGTGTGTGTTCTCAGGCCATACGAAAAATATTACTTATAAAATTGGTTGCTGACCAGACACTCAAAAATATTTTTTAAACTTATATTTATCGTTATTTACCGTAACCTATGTAGTGCAAAATATGAATTTTCACATTCTTCACTTTATTTATAAAGCCTATTTAACTTTCTTTTCCATAAAGCAATTTCAGTTTGTGTTCCATTATTGTTGCGCAAATTATGATCAAATATTTTTGTGCAGATTACATTAGTTGCACAGTACATATCTATACTTAGTTTTATGTATAGGTATTACAAGGAAATAATGTGTATAACCATGGGTGTATTTAAGGGGGATTCAACGGGTCCGACCCCCCTTTTTTGGTTCACTAAAATTACCAGTTTCCTTGTTCTATCCGCTTGTTCATAAAACATTCCTTCGGACTTATTTCATTCTCTTAAATTAGAGACGTATAGGACGGGATACGGATGGGAAGGAAATTTCGTAATTCCACACACCAGATGGGACTGCAGACCAATATCTGCAATTTCCTGATAGTTTCGGAATTTCTGCGATAAGAAACTACATTGAGACTGTCAAATCAGTTATTTTTTCCCCCTCGAATCATATTAAAGAAATTTGGTTCTTAAAAACGTAGGGATACAAGATGAACAGACAAGTATCAATACTAATAAGTAGTGTGACTACATACACACAACTTTGTCGGGTCCAGCACCCCCTTCCCCCCCTGCTCCCCAACAAGCTTCCGGCCAGCAGCGTCCTGGATTTTCACTTACGAAATAAAGCAACCCTAATCATACCAAAAGTTGATCCATCCCTCCCCCCCCCTCCATGAACTATATATACGCCCATGTGTACAACAATATCCCATACTGAAATGGTACGATATAATTATTTTGAATTTTGTACTGCGAAAAAAGCCGCATCATCTCGTTACCCCGAACGCATTAATTGGTTGGTTCACAACTTCACCACTAAGGATACTATCGAGACAAGACATAGCAGCCTTGGTCTCGTTCTCGTTGAGAGTTGTAAATGTCTGCCTCGTGTTTATTTGTAAATGTCTCATTGACAGTCTCGTCTCAATTTATAAACATCCGTCTCTGTTTGGGAGGGCAATTCTCGTTCTCGTCTCAAGTCTAGAAAAATATAGAATTAGCAACGTATGCAAAGGCTTATCATTATAAATACAAAAAAACCTTTTTTAATATATATATATATATATATATATATATTTGAGACTCCTCGTTTCGACGGTACAGCCCTCGAAAACTAAATATTATCCTGCTTATATATGCAAACCAAACCGCAGATTAAGAATTACCAGGAATGAACTGGCGTTGTAATTATTATACACAAAATCCATGATTTATCTGAGGAAGTCGCATGTTCCAGGTTTGACTCGACTTGGGCATGACTGTTTCCTTGTGAGTGACATTTCATTGAACTGGAAATTGTTACATGGGAGGATGTTTGCTCGAGACTTTGGAGACAGCTAGGGGGATGCTTCTATTGTTAATGTTAGTGTTGTTCACGAGACGAGGCATGTTCCGTCTTGTCTCATAAAAGGAGATGGGACAAGTGAATGTTTTCGAAATGAGATGGGACAGAAGAAAAGGTTCGTCTCTTATCATGGCAGGTTGGGTGATACTTAGATTGTGCAGTTGGTGGTAGTGTGTGTGTGTGTGGGGGGGGGTGTACTCCTGCACCCCGACTTCGAATACTGCTTGTAGTCATTCATCTTCATTGTAGCGATTAGTCAAAAGTGGGAAGAAATGTGATGTTAGAGATGATACATAATAAATTAACCATGCGTTCTCATCGTTGAGGTTAAACAAAGTGAACGGAAAAGCAACGTAAAAGTAGGCTAAATACAAAAATTTGCAATATATATTAACTGAAGAAAACTGTCATTTACTGCAGGAAATTTCAAAACTCACCGTACCTTTTTATACCGTATCACCTCTTATATTGCAGAAATTGGCGTGTAAACCAGTGTGTTCTAAAAGTATTATCTTAAAATTTGTGAAGAAAATATTATGACGAAAATAATTGTAATTCCAAAAAAGGCATTCCTATAACATTAAGTTCTTGCCAGTCAGAACTAACCTATGTATTCGCAATGAACAAGGCTGTTCACGTGTTCAGCCATTGACTGTTACAAGGTTTGCTTTGTCACCCTAATGGGAAAACTCCCTACCGAGTGGCTGAATTACAGTAAATACTATTATACTGCTAGGGCATAATTCATCTCCAAGAAATGGAGCACAGATTTTTGCACTGAAAGTTGTAAGATATTTGTTTTACACAGTAACAAGTGAATTTTCTGTCGCTTCCGCGGCTCATGCTAAGTTGACGGGACGAGCAGAAGGCCCGCCTGCACCAATTTCTAAGTGATGACGTCAGAGGACCCCCTGTCTGTGGAGAGGACGTTTTCAATTACGTGACGTAGTAGGTGAATTTCAGCGGTGTTTGAAGGCGTGTTTCTCGAGAACCGAAACAAATATCGCCGAGATATTTTGCACATCTCATGTTTGTGTCATTATCTGTAAAATGAATGGATTTAAAACGTTTTTCATGTCAAAGTGGAAATGTCCATTTCCGCCTAAAATGTCTACATATGCAACATCTTGCTTTCTCTTCTCGACATTCATAAAATTTTCGGCTGTCTCTTTATGGTAGTTAAGTGTTTGAATTTGTTTCGAACCCAGTAGGCTTAAACAAAAGTATTTTTTTATGCCATGAAATTCTCGGACTGCATATACGAAATTTAGTTCTGGCAAAACTAAATCATCACTCAAAACTTTGCTTTTCAGTTGATCTATGCAGTTTATTTCTGTTTTAATAAACCACTGCAATATCCGGTCCTGCTGAAATATTCACTTTAGAGAGAGACAGACCTTTGATCTCCTCGGGCCTCGGACCGAACTTAGCACTACACTGAGGCCCCGGAAGTTCTGCTGTCGTCAATGTCGTCATTTTCGAATCACTATATCTTATAAAGCAACCAGAGGATGCTGACTGATCTGATCACCAATCGACTGTATGAATTGTCACACTTACCCCTGAAATCTCATTAACCGATTCTTTGTACAGATCAACCGAAAAATTGAATCCGCGTATTTATATCCTCATTATATTCTAGAAAGTTCCGCAGATAAAACGATTCGTTAATATCGCCAGTAGTTGACTCCTTCTCTCATTCAAGAACGTACCCTCTCCCGCCTTCCAGAGATTAGAAATTACCACGAATCGTCCTACGTGTGGCGCTACCTTTGTTGTGCAGCTTCCAAATGCTGACAAGTCTCTACATAGTGCTCAAGTGCGTTGCGACAACACCGAACGCTCAAGAAAACTGTAAGTGCAATATTATCAACAACATTGTTATAGAACATTCTCCGTCTTGCCTCGATAATTGTCTATCTCCTCAAATCATTGTCAGATTATTCAAAAAGCCAAAAACCTGATTTTATCTAGTGTAAAATAAAAAAAAATCCTTGGGGGGGGGCTCGAGCCACCTCAACCCCAGCTTGGATACGTGCTATTAACAATAACAGGGCTATAGAACATTCTCCATCTTGTCTCGATAATTATTTCTCCCAAATTATCATCACATTATTCAAGAAGCCAAAATCCTAATTTTATCTAGTGTAAACAGAAAAAAATCCTGAAAGGGGCTCGAGCCTCCTGATTCCCACCTTGGATACGTGCTATTGACAATAATAGGGTTATAGAACACTCTCCCTTTTGTCTCGATAATTATTTCTCTCAGATTTATAAATTTATTATCTTCACATTATTCAAGACGCCAAAAATCTAATTTTATCTAGTGTAAATTGAAAAATTTCCTGAGGGAGGTGGGGGCTCGAGCCATTAACAATAACAAGGGTATAAAACATGCTCCGTCTCGCCTCGATAATTATTTCTCTCCTTACATTATTTTCCCATTATTTAAGAAGCCAAAAACCTAATTTTATCTAACGTAAACTGAAAAATTTCCTTGGGAGAGGGTCGAGCCCCCTGTGCCCCATCTTGGATACGTGCTATTATAAATAACAGGGTTACGGAACATTCTCCGTCTTGCCTCGATAATTATTTCTCTCCTTCAATTATTGTCACATTATTTTATTTCACACCACAAGAAATGAAAAACCTCATTTTATCTAGTGTAAACCTAAAACTTTCGGGGGGGCTCGAGCCCCCTAAGCCCCCCCTCTGGATACGTGCCTGCTTTGTTTTATCGTGATTTCATCATGCTATGTATGCAATTACGTCTGTAACTCATAATGTGAAGTTGTAGCGATTACTTTCACAAAAATGTTTTAAGATTAGGTCCCTCAGCATTCTTCTAATAATAAACCTAAATGCTCTCGTAGTTAGGTTAGGTTCTGTTTGCATTACAATAATATCGCAAAATGCTTTCTAAAGAAAAAGGTTCTAAATTACCTGTACATTCATTCCCACTAGTCATAAACTTGCATTTCTCTCGTCTTAATCTGTTCTTAAGATTTGTAACATTCTCTTAGCAGACGAATTACGTGGCAGGAGCAAATTTGACGCTTATTCTTACTGCTGACACGCGCGTGGCAGCAGACTCGGCCTTTAAGAAAACGATATGTACGTACTTACGAATTAGGTTTTAGGGGAGTCAGGATCCAGCCATAGAAAAGTTAGGGAATAGAAGTGGAAGCTACATTTAAACCTCGCTGCGCTTTGAAATTGCATTTCCATCGGTGGCCAGTAGATGGCGCGGCCGTCTTCTTTTGCTGCTCGCAGTAAATAGGGGGGGAGATTCATTGTCCCACTGGAGTGTCCTTCACCACAGAAAGGACAGGGGTGGGTTGTGAAACAGGTTTTCTGAAAACGAGGGGGAATATATGTCTTTTTCTGATTTCATGCAGTTCGTGAATTTACGGAATGAGGACTTTGCCAGGCAGCTACATACCCTACCATGGCGCGAAATCATTGAAGATTGATTTTTTTTCAGGGGGGGGGCGCACAGACATACACAAACTATACATATATATTATGTATGTGCATGAAACTTTTCAAATTTTCTACCAAGCATCTGAGAAGAAAGAGCCTATATGATTAATATTTATAATGTTATTAAATATAAATTTAAATTACTAAACATGTAAAAATACATTAGTATTTAATACATATAAGGGAATTTATTTGATATTTTTTATGTATCAGATATTTATAACTGCATTCTCGATTGCGCCGTGAATACGTTTTCGCCTTGCAATCAAGGAGTCCCGGGTTCGATACCTGGTGGACAGGCACGTATCCAAGGAGGGGGCTTAGGGGGCTCGAGCCCCCCCCCCGAAAGTTTTCAGTTTACCCTAGATAAAATGAGGTTTTTGGTTCCTTGTGGTGTGAAATAAAATAAAATAAGGATAATTTAAGAAGATAATTAATTATGGAAGAAAGACGGAGAATGTTCTGTAACTATATTATTGATAATAGCTCGTATCCAAGTTGGGAATCAGGGGGATCGAGCCTCCTTCCCCAGGAAATTTTCAGTTTACACTAGATAAAATTAGGTTTTTGGCTTCTTGAATAATGTGACAATTATTTAAGGAGAGAAATAATTATCGAGGCAAGACGGGGAATGTTCTATAACCCTGTTAATAGCGCGTATCCAAGGTGGGGATCATGGGCTCGAGCCCCCTTCCCAGGAAATTTTTTAGTTTACACTAGATAAAATTAGGCTATTGGCTTTTTGGATTATGTGACGATAATTTGAGGAGAAAAATAATTATCGAGGCAAGATTGAGAACGTTCTATAACATTGTTATTGTTAATAGCACGTATCCAAGATGGGGATCAGCGGGCTCGAGCCCCCGTCAGTAAAATTTTTCACATTTCGTTAGGTTATTGGAGATTTAATAATATGATGATAATTTAAGAGTAATAATTATAGAGGCAAGACGGAGAATGTTCTATAACCTTATTATTGTTAATATCATGTATCCAAGGTGGGGATCAGAGGGCTCGAGCCGGCCCTTAAGGAAATTTTTCAGTTTACACTGCATAAAATTATGTTTTTGTCTTCTTGAATAATGTGACGATTCAAGGAGATACATAATTATAAAGACAAGACGGAGAATGTTCTATAACCCTGTTATTGTCAATTGCATGTATCCAAGGTGGGGATCAGGGTACTTGAGCCCCCCTCCCACACACATACACACAAACAGGAAATGTTCAGTTTACACTACATAAAATTATGTTTTTGTATTCTTGAATACTGTGACGATAATTGAAGGAGATTCTTAATTATAAAGACGGAGAATGTTCTATATAACCCTTTTGTTGATAATATTGCACGTAAACCATTCTTGTGCTTTTGGTGTTGTCGCAGCAAACTTTTTGGAAGCTGCACAACAAAGGTAGCGCAACTAGTAGGACGATTCGTTGTAATTTTTAATCTCTGGAAAGCACGAGAGGGAACGTTCTTGAATAAGAGGAGTCGAACTACTGGCCATATTAACGAATCGTTTTATCTGCGGAACGTTCTAGAATATAATGAGGATATAAATATGCGGCTTCAATTTACCAGTTGATTTGTACAACAGAATCGGTTAATGAGACTTCATAATTTCCAGAGGATGGCAATTCATACAGTCGATTAGTGATCTGTGAGTGTCCATTGCTTGCTTTGTAAGATCTAGTGATTCGAAAATAAAAAAGACTGAATATCGTAAAGTAACGAAGTCTACTAGTTCGGGTCCAAAGCTGAAGACATTGACGACAGCGGAACTTCCAGAGCCTCAGTGTAGTGCAACTAGTTCAGGTCGAGGGCCGAAGAGATCGAAGGTGTCTCTCTCTCTAAAGCGAATATTTCAGAGGTTTATTAAAACAGAAATATGCTTCACAGATCAACTGAAAATCAAAGTTTTGAGTGATGATTTAGTTGTGCCCGAACAAAATTTCATGTATGCAGTCCGAGAATTTCATGGCATAAAAGAAATAAATTTGTTTAAGCCTACTGGGTTCACACACACACAAATACTTAACTACCATGAAGGGACAGCCGAAAATTTCATGAATGTCGAGAAGAGAAACAAGAAGATGTTGCCTATGTAGTTATTTTAAGGGAAATTGCAGGCTCTACCAGTACCCGAATCAGGGCTCTGGCACACCATGCCATTGCTCTACCAACTGATCCACGAGCCACCCTTGACTTCGACTGAGCTTGCGCTAAAATGTATAGGCTACATAGTACATGTTCTGTGTATGTCAAATTGTAAGATGTTACCTGTTTTATTAACAAGCACAGAAAATAAAGGAGAAAGAAGAAAACTGATGGGCATTCCCACCGGTTGAGGAGACATTTTTCTTCGGTGGTCAACACGAGCTGCTGCTCGTGGCCTATTGATGGAGTTTTCACACTGTGTTGCCCGAGGATTTCACAAGTCGAACGTTGGTTTGTGAGGCCTTTTGTGTCGCTACGGTGTGAAACGTTTTGTTCATTGGCTCATTCCATACGTCATGTATCGCGTATCACTTCGGTCTGAAATCTACTCAAGTCGTGAAGATCCAAGTCACAAGGATGGAAAATTAGGGCTTTGTTAAGGTTAGGTACGAAGGCAGGCGAAAGCACTCTAAAGGATAAAATCCAAACCTGCAGGAAGACTTTACTTAAGTCTCGAATACGAAATGATAAAAACTTCTGGTGAGTTGATTTTTAAAAAAATGTGTCCGAGATAAAGAATGGCGTTCCCAGGATTATCGGTAGGGAGAAGGGTTACGAATACTATTTTTGGTAGTCAGTCCTCATTTTGCCATCCTTTCCTGTCTTTGAAGTTTTTTTTTTTTGTTTTAAGGAATACTGGATCAAATGGGGTTATGACCCCACCAATGCTCCCTTCGGCACGTCAATAGAAATAAATAAGTAAGCATTTGATCATATTGGGAGACGAAACATTAGATGTGTTGGGAACGGAAGGTTTTTTAGAGGCCTGAATATGAACAATTTAGTGGGGTTCGGCTTTTATAAGAGCTGCAAACATGGGAGGACAAGACACAGTAGTGGTGTTCAGGCTCGAATCAGAGAGAAATATTCGAGAACTGTCTGCGTCCAACTCGCAGCCCACAGTTTCAATCTTGCATTGTCGAGTGGATTGTCCATCCCGTGCATATGTAACGGCTTCTTAAAAACACTCAGGCACCATAGATGTGTTGATGCCTGATGAGAAGAACTGGACAAACACACACACTCAGATGGTACTGGTACACAATGTTAATGCATGGAAAGAGGGGAGTCGAGTGGTAAAAAACGTTCCGATTTCACGTTGATTAAAATGGCAGCCTTAAACAGTGGCAACCATTTACTGGATAGTTGCTCCCCATTTTTTTGCCTCTTATTCCTAGGCCTTGTCTACCAAGAGAAAGTAAACTTTCCTTGCACCCCCCCCCCCCCCCGTTTTGGAACCCAATCGCCACCACAGGCCTTAAACATATAATTGTGAGGTTCTATCTATATATCTTAAAGAGATGATGTTCAGCCCCCCCCGAAAGGAATTCCTGGATACGTGCCTGCTGGTGGAGGCACATAGTGATTCGGATCCCACTTTAAACTATCGTTTGATTGACTTGTTATTGATTTTTAGTTTTGGTTATTATGTATAGGTTTTCTACCTACCTGTGGGTGATCGCGGCGATAGGGTTGAAATAAAACATTATCTCTTATGCCTTTAGAATCGGTTTGGATGGAAGGGGGAAGGGTGCGTGGTATTCGCATTAACACAAGGTTAGTCGAGCAACTGTGCAGAATAAGGTTGACTAACAATGGCAGTGAGCCTAAAGTATCCAAAGTAAACATATATTGCTTAAATATGTCTGCATTATACAGTGACTCAACTACAGGGGGGACAGGGGCTAATGTGAGCAATTACCCCTTCGATTTCAAATTTTATGCAAATAAAAATTCATTTTGTAAAATTTTCTTCCTTGTTTCGCTCGCATTATCTGCTATTCTTGTTTTCATCAAGTTCAGAGGGGCGGCGGGAGCCAGCCATTGGGCACGAATGATCTAAAAAAAGTTGTAAAAGAGAGAATGCCATGGCGTCCAGGGAAATTAATTGCGCACTAATAAATCAATATTGTTTTCAATTGCACAAATTGGATCTAAAAATTTTTGAGGTATCTATCTGCATTTTACGGACCTTCTCATCGGACTAAAATGTATGATATAAAGTAATCCCCTCACATTAGCCTTCTAATACTAATAGTAACTAATGTATTCAACAATGTGCTCATTTCTGTTTTGGGGGTTGAACTGGACCTCTAGATTTCTAGTGTTAACCCAGCATCACAAGTTCAATTGAAATCTAGTAGAAGGAAATATGGCGGAACTCCAGCCTTGAAAGACGGGTAATAGGGCGGTGATGGGACTTCATTCACTGAAAATTCGTCACTCAATGAAAGTCGATCGGAAAGACTGAATTCCGAAAAGGATTTCAATTTTAATAATAGTGGACATTATTAATAATAATTTCAACAATAGCATTTCTTTTCGATATATTTCATGAAACAAGACCTTTTTATATTAATAATAGATCATCAGTGTGGAGAAGGAGTGCAGAGGGGTGCTTTTCCCCCAGTTATGTACATTTCCATTAACCATCGCCTCCTGCTAGGATAATTTGCATAAGCATCCCCCACTTCTTCATTGTCTCCATGCTGATCTACACAAAGACCCTCCTCGACCAAGAGGCCTCCCTGATGGCGCAGTGGTAGCGTCGTCGCCTTGTAATCAAGGGGTCCCGGGTTCGATACCCGGTGGAGGCACAAGTGGTTCGGATCCCACTTTAAACTGTAGGTCCACTCCCGATTAGCCTTACTGTGCATAAAGTGGACTTAAAACACCAAATCAATCCAATCCTCCTCGACCAAGCATACCAGCTATAGGAGTATCCACTTCGAGCACTGTAGATCATAAAATAAAAACACACTGGAAAGAAGGAAATGTCCACAGAATTTCAATATGGAAGAAAAATGAACTTCACAAAATGCCCACCAATTAATGGTAACATTTAACCCATACGCTGTGAACCCTTAGGGCAAAGGGATAATTCGACTCCACATCAAACTGAGTTTTGGGACCACTTTGAAGTAACATGGAACAGGTGTAAACTATTTTAGAGTTTTTTTCAGCTCTTATTTGAATATAAAAAGGCTTAGAGCCATCTTGAAAATATTTGATGTGAAGTTACATTCAAATACCACACGTAAAATTAAAATTAGTGATAAAACTTCATGATTTATCAAATTTAATTCTTTATATTGTGCAGCAACAAAGCAACGACTGGTTGAGTAACTGGATCTTTTTATACTGGATTCATGCAAGAAATAATAAGTTATGTCAGCGTTTCGTTAAAAAACGCAACAAAAGTTTTTTAGTGCCTAAAAACCTTTTTTGCTTGTTAGAACCTATTTTAGGTTACACTGTGACCTGTGCAATACAAAGTGGTCTGATCTGTGTGGTCTTGCTCACTTTGGCGTCACTTCCATGCTTTGTGGCATTCACGCCTTGCAAACTAACATTTCAGCATTGAAGTTTGTACCACTCACTATATTTTTGTTGTAAGATTTTCAGAATATAAGATGATCTTCACAGACAAAATTGCGGAGTTTTACTGTGGATAACATGAAAACAGATTGGTGCCTAACTATACGGCGATGAGTGGATTTTAATAGCAAATTTCCAATGTTGAGTTCTGCCATCGCCGTAGGGTTAGGCAACACACATAACGTTATGCAAGATAGTGCATATTTCAGGATATATGTGTCCCATTTTCATTGCCGGTGACTATACCTAATCAGCAGTATTCAGAAATTTTGAACTATTTTAAGTTTTTTTTTTAACCTACTTCAGGATTTTTCGAGTCTAACTTAAGATTTTTAGGACCTATTTCAGGATTTTTAGCAGTGACGTGCACTGAGGAGTAGCTAGTCTAGCAGAGATAGATCAATCAATCTCAAATCTCTAATTATTTTCAAATCACAATATTTATTGTTTTGTTGAAGCCACAGTTTATATGCAACACTTTTTTCACGCGCTTCTCGTCCCTCGGTGCGTTCAGCGGCCTAGCTCGCTCTTTTTCCGCCTCACAGTTCCAGGTAGAAACGGGTTTTCGAAAGGGAAGATTTCTGCCTCTACCTCCCTTGCCCCCTCGCCCCCGCTGCAATGGTTGAAAGCCTGTGCTTTCAGGTCCTCCAGTCTATCTCCTATAGGACAGATAGGGGATTGGTTTCCCTTCGATTTCTTTGAAATCCTCTAAAGAACTAAGGGGAATTTTTCCTGCAGTACTTCTGTCTTCTGTATTTACACTACTTTTTACACGTTGTACAATATGTATGTATACTATGGGATGTGCTTTTATCATTTATGCAATTGGAACGTCTTCTGTGCAGACAAAATTTTATGCTTTTTTTTAAAATATGGAATATATAATGGTTAAATAACAAATATGTGCTCACACTCTCTCTTGATCTCGTTTTAGTAGTGTTTTATTAAAATATACAAATCTCTTGGCCTCCAATAAAAAAATGGATAAGCTAAACAATCATAAATACGGATTTATTTATTTGGGAAAGTGAACGCTCGTTCTAATTCTTGTTGTTGGTTTATTTTACTTCGCTTTTCTGTCACATTTGGTTATAGCGAAAATGAGGATGAGTGATGATATAATGAAATTGATGAAGGGACCTCGCAAAGAACAATTCAGGCCGGGATTCGTGACGAGCGTGCATTCTTGTTCTTATGTGTTGTACTCTGCCTGCAGTGGATAATGAGAAAATTAGAAATGAAAAATGTATCCCAGAACTCAAAAAGCCAAATGAATATCATTGAAGAAAGTAGAAAAATGGTTTGTTTAAAGTTGTGTTTTGTTACCCATCGCTTTTTCTAGCTGTATAGATTTAATCGGAATAAGTAGCTAAGAGCTTGGAAAGTCGTGAGGGACAATCATAAACAGAGAATTCTAGGCTCCTGATTTCACAGTACCCTGCAGATGCACTGGGAGGAAATTATTTGTATTTTCTTCTCTCTTCCATTGCTTTTCCTAATTTCTGCCATGACGATGAACGTTGATTAAATTAAACGAGTGAAGAGTGGTTGCAAATAAACACTCATGCACAGGCCAGGGCTCGAGCCCGGATCCTTCAGTAACGAGATCGTGAGAAATTATGGAAATCAAGCAATGCAAATTTTTTTAAAAAACGAAAGATGGTATTTCAAAAATTCAACTGAAAATTACTACTCAGGAAAAATGCAGTTTGCTTTACCGATACCCACGTATCCGAATGGTTAGCGCCTTCCTCACATGTTTTGTTGTCGGCCGACCGGATCTGTACCCGATGGAGGCCTATAGTGGTTCGTATCCCACATTAAACTATAGGTCTAGTCCCGATTAGCCTTTCTGTGTGTAAAGTGGACTTAAAACGTCAAATCAACCATCAAATCAACCAACCGTGGGGGAGTGGTTACCACAGCGCGCTAGAACACCAGGAGTTCCTGGTTCGAACCCCTACCTGGACATGGGTGTCATTAATTTTGTCGCATCATCTTCGCGATTAAACAAATGTATAAAAAAGCGAATCAAATCAAATCATTGATTGATTGATTGTTTGATTTAGTTTATTTTACTTCGCTTTCCGCCATATTTGGCTAATCGCGAAGACGATATGATAAAATTGATGAAGGGCAAGGGACACACAAAGATCACCCATTGCCAAGCCAAGATTCAAACCCGGCATCTCTGGCTCAGTAGTCAAATCAAATCGTTTTTGATTTTCGAAAGTGGGTGGAAGTTATGTGTACAATTTTTTGTAGTCATTCCTAACTTTGCAATTTTTCCTGTATTTGACGTTCTTCTTTTAGGAATACCGGGCCCTAAAAAGGGGGGGGGGGGATTATGACCCGTTGGGCACGCCACTCATTGCTACCCCAAGTGTCGACGTCACTGCACGTCACTGATTTTTAGAACCTATTTTAGGGTTTTACGAACCTATTTTAGGATTTTTCGAGCCTAACTTAAGATTTTTAGGACCTATTTCAGGATTTTTAGAATCTAAAAATCCGAGGTCTAGTTATGAGATATGGGATTTTTCCTATAGATGTCCACCTGCGAGCAAGGAAGCTAATTCTGCATTTCGGAGGGGGACATATGTTAAGTTAGCCGGGCCCCTTTGGCCGAACCAGAACGCCCCTGCTTATTATCGAAGATGTCGTATCATATGTTACTGGAAACCAGATTTCTGTCTTGTAAATTAAATTATTTCATAAGCGACACTTCCTGTTGAATTTCTAAGCTATATAAAATTTCAGAAGCAGAGAGAGAGAAAGAATATTGCGGGGCTGGTTCTACACCTCGCCACACCCTGCATTGCCGGGCGGCCACTACGCCACTGTCTCTAATTATCATGATCAATTGAGCTTTCGTGGCTGCCTTCAGTAGCTGTTATGTCAATCTTCGCAGGTTTCAGATTCAAATCTTCTGTGGAAAAATAGCGACGCATTGGCTTCGAGGAGGAGAGGGGGGGGGGTAACCTTGAGTTAGGACTCACTCACTGTCGTAATGTTCCCAAGTTTACGACCGCAACCATTACCCCCCCCCCCCCCCCCGATGCCCAAACTGCTCGCGGATCTGATTCAGGTTTGGCCCGCTTTTGAAGGTCCTACAGGCATTTTCTTCCCCCAACTCTAGTGTTTACAATCCCGCCAGAGCCAGTTTCTCTGTGACGCAGGCCCGTAGCCAGGAATTTTTAGTACGGGGGCGAAGTCAATCCTAGAGGGAGCAAATTTTTAATATATTGTGTTGCATTGGAAGATGCCCCCCTCCCCCTCCTCCAAAAGTGATAAGTAACAGGAAAAGGATGATATCTTGAAACTCCAACGAACAAAAAAAGTTCGAGCAACATCAAATAACAATATTTCGATAATGACATTTTCGGACTACCAAAGAATACACAGATAAAGTTTAACATAAATAGGCTAATCGGGACTGTATCTACGTTACATTTACAGGTCAATAATGTTAATACACGATTAATATGTACCAACAGCTTTGGACTTCTCTGCAGAACTGATTAAGGAAGACGTTTATAAATCGTGCTTCATAATGTTTTCCTCTAGTTTCCAGTATGCAAGATTTTTACGCTCATAGGAATCTAACGAGAATCCAAGAACACCATTGTGTTGTGTTAGGCAAGAAAAATAGAATTAATTAAATAATAATGGTTACATATTATCTACACTTTGATGAATTGTTTAAACATTTACATTTTTTTAGGCCTACTTGCTAAAACATTAAAATGGGTCCCTTAGTCCACCATGGATTCTATTTGCTTCAAATGAAAGACTCTTGCATCACTTCAGACAATCTTTGCCTACGTTAACCATTTTGCAAAATATTGTGTTGACACCTGACAAACCAATAGGAATCCCTTGATTGATCAGCGACTTCTTGGATTACACTGTCATCATTAATATTTCATATTTTTATCAAGTTTTATCGAGGGAAATGCTGTATCCTCTTTACATTTTGAAAAATACCTTCCTTAATGACTATGGTACGAAACCGAAAGATATAAGGGGCCTCCTTCGCTTTACCCCATTTCCGCGGCACGAAGTCTCTGAGCAGCTTATCGTCACCACTTTTTGAGCAGAAGAGTACAAACCCCAAATATCAGGGATTTTTATTCTGATACTAATTTTTACCAGTCACACAATGGCTTAAGATATATGAATAAAATTACGAGAATATAGCAGAATAGTTGACATAATTATTTGTCAAAAAATTAGGTTGTGCCTGAGGTAGGTTTAACAGACAACTTCTGCTACAGACACAATTTATTATTATAAATATAAGAAAATAAATAGAATGTAATTTGAGAGATTTTCAATCGTATTTATTTCACTGCAGCTTTTTTCTACTTGTCATTTTCTTGAACCTATATTCATAAGGTGCCGCCTGATAACATCGACAACTTTCACAGTGTGTGCAGGACATCAATGCAAGCAACTTTTCTCAGTCACTATTTGCGCCTCTAATTCAACTTTCGATGTTACAAGGAATCAAAATAGGCATCTTCTGTCCTTAATGAATGCAATCCCATTGTAAGCTTCGTAGTTGCAAATGTCATTTATTTTTACTGCCGTTTAAAATTCTGAGAGCAATATATAACATGCTATTGAAACGATATCATGCAAACAGTCAGGGTTAAAACTTAACTTTTCCTTTATAAAATGGATATCATAACACACACCTATGTTGCTTACCATATTTGATGCGTTTGCATAGAGAAATGATTCATAAGATTTGAAATTGATATTTACACTCCATAAGATGCTTAGTGTAACCCTATCGAACTACAAATTTTATCGCTTTCTAACCGAAATAATAATTGTGAAACACTATCACATTTTCATCGTGTTTGATAATAATTTGAGCCAGTAAGCTGTCCTACATCTTTCACTAGCCGACCTACATGGTAGGATGGTTACATAACGCGCTGCGAAGCCAGGGGTTCCAGGTTCGAGCCTGGGCATGAGTCTTCTTTGTGAGCAGAGGCGAAACCACAATTTTTTATCTGGAGAGGGGGGTCAAGTACCAGGACAAACGTGCTAATAATAATAATAGTAATATAGTGGTGGTAATGGTAGTAATAATAGTAGCATTACAAGACGTTATTATCGTCATAAATCATGCAAAAGGGGATAGAAGTCGGTGTTAAAGCATTTGTGTTTGAACAAATTATTTGAAATATTTTTCCAACACGTTCAATTTCATATTAGCTAATAATGGAAAACAAGCACACAAACCGTATTTTTCAAGGACAGAATAATTACGAACATTATTATTTTGTACATATGACAAGTATAACTTTCATGTATACAACATATATTTTAAACATATGTAACATAGAGGGACATAAAATAAGAAAACACATATGCAACATGTTAACGCTAAATTGTGTACGTATTCAAAGTTTCCTTAATATATATATATATATAAAATTTAAATACATTACATGGTCAATTCATCCGCCAAATTGTCTCTCAAATGTGAACGCTCCATTTCCTCAAAAGAATTGTTCATGCATTTAAGCAGCAACAGTCTGAAGTATATATATCTGGCCTTACCTCTCTCTCGGGTAATTTAGAATGCATTACAGAAAATAATCATATTGGGATCGAAGCGAGCAGGAAAATCTTTAGTATCAAATATTTGCAAACTGAAAACAATATTTATTTAATAGGGCGCAACAAATTTCACGGCGAACATGGCATTCTCTTTAACATTTTTTTATTTAGATCGTTTTGGCTCCCAGGGCTGACTCCCGCCGTCCCCTAGCTATAGCTCTGAACGTGGGACTATAAGAATAGTAGATATCGAAAATTTTACGAAATGTACTTTTATTTGTAAACAAAAATTGAAATCGAGGGAGCAATTGCCCCTCTTTGTCCCCTGCAAGTGCCCTTGGCCGTCTGGAGGAAAATAGCAAGAAACACTTGAAAACTAATTCCAACTTGAGTATCCATTTTGTTCTACTATACTTAGATTCTGCTAGTCATGTTTCTTTACTTCAATGTTTGCCCCCTCCCAGATTGGACTTCCGTTCAAGATTGGGGGGGACAATGCCCCTACCCCCTGTGGTTGCAGCACTGTTTGTGAGTGTCTCTTCATCAATTTCACGTCACTCCCTCTCTCTATCACATGAATCGCTATTACCAAAAGGTAGACTTGGGAAACAAAAAATGATGCTGTTCAAACTTCTTAGCAACACATCCAAGAAAAACGTCCAAATACATTAGGCACTTTTAATACAAGACTACTCAAAATATCACAACTGTTCTACATACAGAAAATTGATAAATCATTTCCCGAAGTTTGAATCTGGAAGAGATTTTATTCCCCAAATTCTGATCCGACATTATACGGAATCCCACACACCTTCATAAATCACAAAATCAATAAATGTCTTTGTTATGTTGCTAGAGTAATACAGGATCAAATTGTAAAGATTAGTGAGAATTCCAGGTAGATATGTATTCTGTATTTTTTACAGGGGGGGGGGCAGTTGCCCCTCTGCTCCGTATAGCTACAGGCCTGCTGTGACGTCACCTACGTAGGTGAAACTTCTTCCGAGGGTCGCCATTTCAGCAACGAAAACATGTTGATTTGAAGAAGATTTATGTCAGGCTCACACAAAGCATTTGTGGGGGGGGGGGGGGGGGGGGCAGATTCGAAAGTGTTGAATGCTCAATTGATTGAATTAGGTTATTTACGTCGTTTTCTGCCACTTTGGCTAATCACGGCGATGAGGATGAGTGATGATATGATGAAATTTATATGAGAAAGCTTATGAAAAGTCTGTATTGCGAAAGCGGGAACGGCTATGATCAAGGGCATTATTGCTAAAGCACGGCGTGCTATGTATTTATTTATTATTGCAAAATTTAATTTAAAAAGTAAAATATTGTAGCGAGAACAAAAAAGTAAAACTATTTGCCTCCGATTTGTGTTAGCATTTATGTAAATAATTAAATAAAACTGTTAAATATTGTAAATATTCGCTATTTTTATGGGTACGTCAACACTAAGGTTCTTTGCACCCGTCACATGTCCTTTCTTTACAAGTCTGTTGCGGACATTAAAACACACCCATGCCCTCGCCGGGACTCGAATCCGACACCTCCGGATCAAAGCGAGTTGAGCCGACCACCCAACACGCTCGGCTACCGAGGCCGGCATAAAACTGTTATGTTGGCCTCTTAATTTAAATACATAGCCTACTTTTAAATAAAAATGTTAACTGTTATCTAAAAAACAAATGAGCAGACACACGTTTTTCATGTTACATTTCATTTGCATGAGGAATATAATAGCTGCTTAAATCTGCTATACGAAGACGTAATTTTTATTTTTAAAAAAGGGAGGGAGTGAGTCATTCATTCATTTATTTCAGTGATCAGAGCCACCCCAATAATTTTGACAAGTCGGCGCCCCTGGGCACCCAGGGCACGGTGTTATATGCACGGGAAAATTTACATTACCTCTACCTATGGAACTCACCAGAATACATGTTGCTAAATTCCACTGAGTCTATTTTTGCGTTCAAAAGTAAATTTTAAAAAATTGCAACGCATTAATCACTTCTAGGCTATTCAGAAAGCACTTCATCAACATTATTTACTGATGTAGATGTAGATTCAGTACCACTTGAGAGTTCAATACCGGGAAGAACGTTCGCAATAACGACGACCCAATGCGACGAGGCAAGGAATTTTCACAATTCTGGCAAGAGTCACCGCGTGACTTTTTGGGGGGGGGGGGGGCGGGGAGCGGGAATGCAAAATTGAATTTTGCGGTGGCGGTAGCTTACATGGTTTAGACATATCAAAAGTTCTCAAACGATACTGTAAAGATTTGTGATAAACCTCCAATACCGCTCTCCAAATTTTCCATTATATATCAAAGCTCAAGAATGGGTTTAAACTAGGGATGGCCAAACGGATCCGGATCCAAAAGTTACGGATCTGAATCCGGATCCGAAAATTCCGGATCCGGGTCTGAAAGTTTCGGATCTGGATCCGGATCCGAAAGTTCCGGATCTGGATCCGGATCCGAGGGTTTCGTATCTCAATCCCATTATAATATTACCACACCTTAAAAGGTATTATGATCTTCGATTACAAAGAAATTTTTCATTAGTCCTACAAGAATTTTTTTCAAGTGTTGTTCCTAAAATACTTTGCTACGCATCGGCTAACACACTCGTGCAGAAAAATAATCTTACTTGTTTAACATAAAATGTCAGAGGTGATTTTGTAAATGCCATTGAAACGAATATGTATTCATTCGAATGTATTGGAAATGAAAACACACATAAATGTGAGACATTCCATTCCAGGATGAAACCTTTAACACATATAACAAGATAGAAATGTTATACAAAAATTATACAATTGTTCTACAGTTACAGTTTTACAAATTAAAATAAAACATTATAATATCTGCAGTGTTATATAATTACGAAGTGTAAGACTAACAAGGGAGGTTATCTAAGTGTCCCCCTCCGATTTCCATGAAACTAGGCAGGCGTATAGTGGGGCCCAAATGAAGAAATACGTGTTTTTTTGTATCGGCTAAAAATCTGTTCTAGGGGGCAACCTCACCTCAAATGTCAAGATGAGGACAAATTGAAGTGGGGATATGACCCCTGTGTTCCCCTCCGATTTCCATGAAACGTGGTAGGTGTATAGAGGTTCCCAAAGGAAGAAATACGTGTTTTTTGTTTCAGCTAAAAACTGTTTAGGGGGCAAAATCCCCTCAAATGTCAATTGATTGATTTATTTTTTTATTTTACTTCAAGTTTTGTGCCTCTTGGCTTTTTTGCGAAGATGGGGATGAGTGATGATATGATGAAAGTGATGAATGGACATTCACAAACAACCGTGCCCGAGCGGGATTCGAACCCGGGGCGCCTGAGGTTGCAGCGCGATTTGCTAACCACTCAGCCACAGGGTCCGGGCCTCAAATGTCAAGATGAGGACAAATTGACGTGGGGATCATCTGACCCGTGTGTTCCCCTCCGATTTCCATGAAATTTGGCAGGTGTATAGAGAGGCCCTATGCACCCTGTTTCTTCCTATGTCATATTTACGTGGTTTCAGGGTCAGATCCCCACTTCAATTTCTCCTCATCTTGACATTTGGGGGGGGGGGGTGCCTCTATACACCTGCCAAGTTTCATGGAAATCGGAGGGAGATACTTAGACCTCCCTTGTAAGTGTATTAATTAATTACAAATCGCGCACGCGCGCACACACACTATATATATGTGTATGTATGTATATTAGCAGGTAACAATATGTTATAAGCACATTCTTACTTTCCAAAGAAGCGCATGTGGGATGGCAAAACGGATCCGGATCCGGATCCGAAAAATTTTAAGATCCGGATCCTAAGGATCCGGAACCAACCGGATCCGGATTTCGGATCCGCCAGGATCCGGATCTGGCCATAAACTCGGTACACTCAGTACACTCCACTGATGTTTTTATTTCTATACGCTTCCACGTGAACACATCACAGGAAGGCAAGTTATTCAAGCCGATGTGACGATGACGTCACATTGACAAAATCCCATTCATTCTCTTTGCAAAAGGGGATGAGGCCTTGCTCGAAAAAGGTTTTATATCCCTGCAAAAGGAGACCTTCAGGCAGTGGGCAGAGAACACAACGTAACTTGACTGCGGGACAGAAGGGATGCCTTCTTGCAAGGCATAGAGGACCAGTCGTCCTTGAGCGAGGGAAGGTTGGGGGAGACACGGATCCATTGACCATAGTTTGATGTCGTGCGTCAACGATTTCTTTAAAAACAACCCGCAAACTCCGTGCTGTGACTTCCTGCGTGATGTAGGCTTTGTCTTGGTTGGGACCAGAGGCGCAAACACGAATTTTTGTCTGGGGGGAGGCAAGTACCAGGATAATCGTACCAATAATAATAATAATAATAATGTTAATAAAATAATGTTAATAATAATGTTGCTAATAGTGTTATTGTAACATTATTATTATTATTATTATTGATTTACTTTATTTTACTTCTCTTCTTGTGCCGATCACCACTACTAGTTAGCAGTCTTAAAAATATTCCCGAATCAAACGATAGTATTATATATATTGTAATATTGAGCAATGTTTGTTAGAAGTTTTAATTTAAATTTTAGATTAACTGAATACTTAAGAAGAAATGATGCCTCTCGCTCAGGGTTGGCAAAATTTGTTTTTTTTTAAAAGAACAAAACAAACTGTTTTTTTTTGTTTAAAACATGTTTTTTTTGTTTTAAACATAGTTTTAAACATGAGTTTTAAAAAACAAGTTTTAAACGTGTGTTTTAAACAAAAGAAAGTCAACTTTTCCCAGTAAATTATAGTTAAAGTCGTTAAAGAAAAAAATAGGGGTGTGCGGAATCCCGAAGAGTCGGGACCGGGATCTGGAAAAAAATTTCCCGACTTTTCGGGTTCCCGAGCAGTTAGTTTTTGTACCAGAAGTGCAAAACAAGTACTTAAGATGAAAATTACGTGTAGAATTCGAGATTTTTAGAGCTTCGGGAAATTTCGATCATTTCCCGTCCCGAAAATTTCCTGACTTTGTCGGGAAATGGCAAATATTTCCCGTCCCGAATGTCGGGATTTAAAAAAAATTTCCTGTCCCGATCCCGTCCCGACCAAAAACATTCTGTCTCGCACACCTATAGAAAAAATACTCATTTTTATGAATCTATATTACTGAAGTACAGTGGCTGCAAGGACAGTTTATATCCCTTTGCAGATAAGGTTTACCATACTGTAGGATAGGGGTGTGCGGGACAGAATTTTTAGGTCGGGACGGGAAATTCTTTAAATCCCGACATTCGGGACGGGATATGTTCGAAATTTCCCGAAGCTCTTGTAATCGCGAATTCTACACGTAATTTTCATCTTAAGTGTTTGTTTTTGCACTTCTGGAACAAAAACTAACAATTTCCGATACGTTCCAGACATACATTTACATTGAAGAAAATGTTCAGAATTGGCGACTTTTTAAAATGACCATTCTGTATTTCCCTACTGCTTGGGACCTCAAAAAGTGGGGATTCGGACGGGAATTTCTTTTCCCGATCCCGGTGCCGACTCTTCGGGATCCCGCACACCTCTACTGAGGGACAAAAGTAGGGAGTAATAACCCCATTTTCCGCCACTGCTGAAGTAGATTAGGATTCATATTCATCTAAATCTCAAGAAACTAAATATTATAGAATTACTATCTTCGTCGTGGAAAAATCAGTGTGAAATAGTTCCTGCTGCCTGAACAGTTTATATAGGAGAAAACAACCTGCAGTGTCATAATAGATTCTCCAGATCAATTTATCTATTTAAAGTACAAAATTGTGTTACCAAAAGTAAGCGTCTGCGCTTTATTCAGTTATACAAACGAATGAATCCTATCGCAAGAGAAAAAAGTCACATCATCATCAAAATCACGCATTATGTATTCAGATACTTCCACCAGTCTCAAACTTACAGGACGGTACGAAACAAAGAACTGAGAAGTTTCCATTTCTACAGTAAAGTACGGGCCCTTCTTGTCGCAAAACAGTTTTTCTACCTTGTGCATACATAGCTAGCCTGCCTAACCAACGTAGCCCGTGATGTCAGAACATAAGGTTGGTCAAGTGTTGTGCGATAAGTGAGACCCGTAAAGCACGGATTAATTGACACTGATTCAATGAAAAGACAGGGTTGCCAAACAAAAAAATTATCACAGACTATAAAATATCAAGTACCAAAATGTGTTTTAAACACTTCTAAAAAAACATGTTTAAAACACATTGTTTTAAACGTTTAAAACGTTTGTAAAAAACAAAGCCGTGTGTTTTAAACGTTTAAAACAAAGTGTTTTAAACACTTTTGTTTTAAACATGCCAACCCTGCTCTCGCTCGAGCGCGTTCGTGTCCCGAGTTTTCCCCGTTTACTTCTGAAAGAAGTAATCAATTCCACTTCTCCGTAACTATTGGACTTATGACCTTCAAATTTTTATGGGACACTTTTCAAAGGTTTATTTCATAATCCATTCATTCAAATTTTCATTCTCACAAATGGTTTGATATTTGGTTTTATTTACATTAAATTTGGCAATGTTCATTCCAAATGCCATAAACAGGCGAAGTTCCTTTACACGGAACGGGGTCTTTCCCGGCGGTTGGAGTTTTTCCCCCCTCATTTCGGCAGGACCGCGAAGGAAGGGAGGGGTGCTGCTAATGGCCCGCCTGCTTTTGACCACGGAATGCTTGAACCTCCTTTCAGTGTGTTTTACGAAGCAACGGGAGTTTGTGTTATTTGTAACAAGTGTCAAACCTTCGTTGGAAGAGTAAACCTTCAAGAAATGGAAGATCGAAGAGAGAAAAGGCGCAGAACACCATATTCAAAGGTTCCAAAGAATAAATCTCGGCAGGGTGCTCTTCTTCGGAATTAATGGAAAAACCACCATTCATCTCTTTTCATTTAGATCGTTCGGCGCCCAAGGCAGACTCTCGCCACCCCCAGCTACGGTTCGGAACTTGATAATACTAAGAAAATCAGGTACTGCTAGCGAAGCGAGGAAGAAAATTTTACGAAAAGTATATTTATTTACATAAAATTTCACAATATTTTTTATTAGCTTTATTTTTACTTCAACTTCTGTTCACTTTTTGGCTAATTTGCGAAGACAGGGATGAGTGATTATATGATGAAATTGATGAATGGACACTCACAAACATCCATGCCCAGGCCGGGAACCCGAGACCCCTGGCGTTGGAGCGCAATGTGCTAACCACTCCGCCACGGGAGCCGGCTGAGTTCACAATGAAAATTGTTTGCATGTGCGGGTAAAAACAAATATTTAATTTCGATTTTGTGGTTTGATTGAATTGGTTTATTTTATTTGCTTTTCTGCCACTTTTAGCTAATCGTGAAGATGAGGATGATTGATGTTCTGATGAACCGACACTCACAAAGAACAACCATGCAAAGCCCTGGCTTCGAACCTTGCATCCCTGGCATTGTTGCGCACAGTGCTAACCACAGCGTCATGTAGGTCGGCGATTTGGTGTATTAAAAATAAACAGAGAATCCTTGTGTATTAAATCATTCTTAAGCGAAGTGATAGCAAGGAACACCAGATCACCAAAAATAAAAAAAATAAAGACAAAATGAAATAAAAATAAAGAATACGGCTTCGGTAGTCTACTCGGTAGGGCGTCTGACTGCCACGTGGGAGACACAGTTTCGATTCTGGAGGTGGGCCTTGTCCTCTCATAAAGCGGCTCTGAGGCTCACCTAGCCTCTAATCAATGTGTATCTGGGGGCAACCCTTGGGATAAAGGCGGCCGGATCGTGGTGCTGATCACATGACCGAGACCGAGAATGTGTGGGGCCCTACCTCACATCCCCTAAATGTGTGTTATGGCACGGTGAACTTTGCTTTACCTTACCTGTGAAAGTAATGACGTCCTATACAGAAATTTATCCACGCACCCCTAACGACTACAAAATTTCTCAACTCTCACCAAAAAATTTTCACTGAAGTCAAATTTATGATTATTTCGGCTCTAAATTTACCCTTACACTTCTGTAAAATTCTAGGTTGACCCCTGGTCATATAAAATCAGTATCGTTCGGCTTGCAATTGCAAAACAGTGATAGACTTTTTGCTAGCTTCCTAGTAATACAAACTTTCTAGTAGAACCATATCAAATTCTTACTTATTATACTTGGAAAATATTTCTACTTAGTAAGAACTTTTCTCCCGAAAATTTTGGCCAGGGTATGAGGTCGGAGGCCACTCACCATCGTGAGCAAATTGGGGAGCTACGAACGATTAGTGTAATCAGGTCGTGGAAACCTATAACAACAACTGAGGGTTCGTCGTGCTAATCACACGTCATCCCGTAACTGGTAGCATGACAGAGGCGGAACCACGAATTTTTAAAATTTTTGTCTGGGGGCGGGGCAAGTACCATAATAAACGTACCAATAATAATAATAATGTTATTATTATTGATTTTCTTTATTTTACTTTGCTTCTTGTGCCACTTTTGACTTATTTGCGAAGATGGGGATGAATGATATGATGAAATTGATGAATTGACACTCAAGCCGGGATTCGAACCCGGGACCAACATTATTATTATTATTGGTAGTAGTAGCGGTAGTAGTAGTAGTAGTATCAAAGACGTTATTACCCTCGTAAATTATGCAAAAAGGGGTAGAAGTTGGTGCTAAAGTACAGTAGAGCGTCGATTATCCGAAGTACTTGGGGGGGCATGGGTGTTCGGAAAACTGGTTTGTTCGGATAATCGAACTGTACATGTTTATTTGCCAAAAAGAAGTACTGTACAGTAAATTTATTCATAAAAACAGGCATCTCTCTAAGTATTACAAAGTAACGTACAAAGGCAACTTTAGTAGGAATATATAGTATGTGGTACAGTTTATTAAACAAAAATATGTACATATTACATACGCATTTTGCATGAACAATACACACAGTACACAAAATTAATGTTTAAAAAAATCCTTTATTTTGGTCAGCAGCGCCTTATGAAGGCCCCATTAGAAGCAATGTTCCGCCAGCGGTGGCTCAGTGCGGCGACTACTGTGGGAAACTTGGTTTGGGAGTGAGGGGGATGATGGACGGTAGGGTGGGAGAGTAACAGGTGCGAGCGAGTACACAGTTCGGTTAAGCGGTCGTTCGGTTGACCGACGTTCGGATAATCGACGCTCTAGTGTATTTGTTTTCGATCAAACGATCTAAATTATTTTTCAACACGTTCAATTTCACATTAATAATGGAAAACAAGTACTCAAACTATTTTTGAAAGATAGTAATGCTTGATAAATGCATTCCAAATATAATTCCCTTTTACATTAACATGTATAACTCATGCACGATATTTGTTTCGCACATATGCAACACTAAATTGTGTACGTATTCAAAGTTTCTTTAATGCATATTATATACAATATAATATATTATTTAAATACATTACACAATAAATTCATCCATTTCACAATAAACCAACAGCAAAAATTACATAAATTGTGCACGCTCCTTTTCCTCAACAATTGCTCATACATTTAAAACAAAATCAATTAATAAAAGTGTTACTCTCTCTCTGGTAATTTACAATGCATTACAGAAAACAACCTGCGAGCAAGAATATTTTTAGATCCATTTTTTTTAATTTAATAGGGGGCAAATAATTTCACGGGACGCCAACGCATTCTGTCTTTTACAACTTTTTAGCCTCCCCGATGGCGTAGTGGTAACGTCGTCACCTTTTGATGGAGTCCCGGGCTCGATACCCGGCGGAGGCACATGACAGTGCTTCGGATCCCACTTTAAACTGTATGTCCAGTCCCTATTAGCCTTTCTGTGCATAAAGTGGACTTAAAACCACAATTCATCTCTTTTCATTTAGATCGTTCGGCGCCCAAGGCTGACTTTCGCCATTCCCAGATATGTTTCGGGACTTGATAATACTAAGAAAAGCAGGTACTGCAAGCGAAGCGAGGAAGAAAATTTTACGAAAAGCATTTTTATTTACATAAAATTTGAAGTTGTGGGCGGTAATTGCCCCTTGCAGATGCACTTGGCCGTCAATGTTCCCCCCCCCCAGAACTCATTTCCGTCCAAGGGTGGGGTGGGGGGCAATGCCCCCCTGTAGTTGCGCCACTGTTGCATGATCTCCCTCTGCTGAGGCATGTGGGAGTGATGCCGGCAGTATCTTGACCTGCTTGGACCTTTGCGCCATGGGTTATAATTATAATTATTGTTTACACGGAGAGAGAAATTGTATTGTATACGCTTCATCATCCTCATAGTCGCGATTAAGCTAAGAATTATAAAAGCAACGAAAATAATAAATACAGTCAGTTTATGTGAATTATAAGACTGTGTTTTCCATAAAGACCTCGTATGCTTTCTTTCAATTTTCTTTACCTTGAAACTTTTTCCCATCAAAGTTGATCTAACGGTGAGGTGAATATAAGTGTAATAAACTTAAATATATTGCTCTTTATATCATTAGATTAAGAAAGACGAGATGGAGGAATAAAAATATGAAACTGGGAGGAAGAGCCTCCATTATGGTACCATCTTTGAATTTATCCGGAGTGATTAAGTACAAACTGATACACGTACCTATATTTTCTACATTTAATGGACAGCCTCAGTGGCCAAATGATTTGAGTTATCGACTCAAAATCTCACCGCCGAAGATTCCAGGTTCGAACTTCGCCCTGGGTAATGTACACGTTTTCTTGAAAATTCTATTAATGTTTGAATTAGTAAGATTTTCGGACAGATTTCATTAGTGTATATCCCACGACATATATTGATCGCTGATCATATAAATTAGAAACTATCTGTTGAAAATATAAATTACAAATTTGCGCTGTCTGGATGTCGTTCAATTTGTCTTTCGAACATGGATTCGTATAAAGTGTACGCAATTGAGGCTTTTCAAATCTCATTTCACAGTGGATGTTTTTTATGTGGAAGCAATTCTGTGAAGACTGAACTAAATATAATCTAAAAACTAATTTCTGACATAAGCACAGAAATAAGCATAATATTTCTAATGACGCCTTCTTTGACGAGATCCCAAGAGAAGAAATGGAGGACCTCTTCAACCTGGACATTAACGATAGGTTAATTATCATCTCTTAAACATGTAATTCAATTTCTGTAACAGTGCATTAATTATTATAATAGGCCCGAACCCGAAGTGACATTGGAACATGCTCTTCACAGGAATATTAGAAAATGGAATCCAAGAAGTTAAATGAAGATAGAAGTGTTTTAGTGTTCCAAGGTAAAAACCTGCAATTTTGTGACTGTCTTCGTTTGGATATCACTTTAATTCATTCCTGAATTAACAAACTTACGGACAGAAAACGGCAGCAAAAGTTTCACTAGAATAACTTACAAAAAAAGAAGCTCAGTTGTAATAAAATAAGCCAACTATTTTTTTCAGCGAGTTTGCAGATTCAAAATAAAATACCAGGCTGTTCCAGAAGACCTGCACCATACTAGAACGAAAACGAAACACAGAATATCAGAAACAAAGACAGACTTTATTCAGCAAAGTACAGGCCTCCATGTTCAATTACCTTCACCCACCTCTGCGACAACAGTTCAATCTGATGGCAATACCAGGTGGCAGGTTTAGAATTGAAAAACTCACGACAGGCAGAATTTACCTCATCATATGAACTGAAGCGCCGACCACACAGGAAATGAGAGAGAGCGAAACAAACCGTAATCCGATGGTGCAACTTCCAGACTATAGGCGGGATGAGGTAACAACTCAAATCCGTCAAGCTCAGCTAGTGTGTTGGTCACTCTTCGAGACCGGTGACTCGGAGCATTGTCATTTTGCAGCAGTAACCTCTTCCTCCTCGTTAATGCCGGGTATTTCCCGTCCAGAATGGCATACGCTCGGCGTAATTGTTCAGAATACATTTCACCTGTTACAGCATGGTCTTCTGGAACAAACTCATAATGGACAATCCCGTCAATATTCCACCACACACTCAGCATGAGCTTTTTCCCAAATCTGTTCTGTTTCACATGGGAGATGGCCTCCTGCCTTCTTTTCACCCACTGTTTACGTGTATCGGGGTTTTCAGAAACACATACTTCTCGTCTCCTGTCACAATTCTCCTCCAAAAACGAATATCATGCGGGTTTTGTAGCAATGTCTGGCAAATTGCAACTCTGCGCTGGGCCTGCACCTCTGTCAGCTCGTGTGGACTTTGTCGAGACTGTTTATTGGTGTAATCCATGTCATGCAAGCGAAGTTTTACTGTCGATTTGGATGCCCCAACCACTCTGGCTAACACGTGTGCTGGATTGTGGTGTAGCATGCACAGCATCCTGCAGAGACTCGTTAATGTCCATCGGAGGTCACCCCGTGCGGGCCTTGTCCGCGAAGCGTAGATCACCCGAAGAGAATTTTTTAAACCAACTGGAAGCTGTCCATCGATTCACAACTTCTTCGTTCTCCACACGACAAATTTCCTCCGCTGCCGCTTTTGCTGTTAGACATTTTTTCCATAAAAAAAAGCTAGCACTGCACGAAGTGCAATTTGGTCCTCACTCATCGTGCCCACTTTAATTTCAAAGGAACACTCGCTACACATGCTGCTCGTGCCTTCACTTGATCCCACGAACCTGTCCTCTATGCCTGCCAACAGCCTTTCACCGGTGGCGCCACCTACCCTCGCAAACTTCATCTCGTAGGGCTCAGTGTGCTGATGGTGCAGGTCTTCTGGGACAGCCTGGTATTAGTGTTGAACTAGTGTTTATTGACTAAATTATATATTTTACGCATGTACATATTTGTTGTGTGTATATGATAGGACAGGGTTTCGCCGATAAGCTGTCATTCTTCTGCTGGCTTCCTGCTTAATTGACTTCTATAGTGAGTACAGTTTTAATTAAAATTATTGATTTGATTTGCTTTCTTTTACTTCGCTTTTTGTGCCATTTTTGTCTAATTTGCGAGGATGGTGATGAGGAATGATATGATGAAATTGATAAATGGACACTCACAAACATCCATGCTCAGGCCGGAATTCGAGCCCAGGACCCCTGTCGTCGTAGCGCGATGTGCTAAGCACTCCGCCACGGGGGCCGGCAGTTTTAATTACACAATTAAAATCAATCAATTTAATAAAACAATAATCAATTTTATACGGAATAATATATATTTTTTATCAGAAAGGGGTTTGTCAATAATAATGAACAGAAATTAATTTAATGATGATGGCTTGAGGAACTTATATGCTATAATATTGCATTGCTCCAGTGATTGGTAACTAATTTAAATTTATATTTGTCAGTCTTTATGATTATACCACACTTTCCAATTGTTAGTATAAACTATAAAAAAATGAAAAGTATTTACGAATAAATTTGTTGGGATTGGGCATCGTCCTATAAAATAAAAAAATACTAGGCCGAGGTCTTGAAAAGGTTGAGAACCACTGGGATAGAGTAACCAACCTACCATCTGCTCTGTGTTCCTATGGACACAAGCAAGTGGAGAATAGAAGCTGCTGCGAATTTTGTCACGCTGCCCCTGCCCATGGCTATGGTAAAAGGCCGAGGCTATTTATTCTGGAGGAGGCAGTTCACTCCCCCCCTCCCCTCTCTCTCAATCCCTCCCATCGGGCGAAACACTAGAAACCACTGCCCGCTCGGTCCCGTCGATTCTCGAAACCTGTTTTGTTTACCCTCGGAATCGGAAAGTGAGAAGCCGACCATTTAGTGAGGCAATTGTACGCTGTTACCAAACTCAATATAATTAAAATCAAGTATGAAATCATTATTGCTACAGAGAATTTGAGTGAATAGATTATGAAATAAACCTTTAAAAAGTGTCCCATAAAAATATGAAGGTCGGAAGTCCAATAGTTACCGAGGAGTGGAATTGATTACTTCTTTTACAAATAAACGGGGAAAACTCGTCTTTCTAGGAAAGGGAGAGGGAGACGGTCGCGCTCGGGCAAGGGGCATGATTTCCTCTTAAAATACTATTTTTATATTTATAAAGTTACTGGACAAATGACAGTTATACAAAATTTTATTGCTTGAGACCTCAATTCGAGATGTTGGAATGAGCTCTAATTTATATGACTGAAAATGTAAGAACATAACCATCAACAAAATTTTCAATATGCAGTTATTCTCACAAAATACTTTGAAAATGAGTATTTCACAAAATAATCGTTTATTTTTTAAAAATAGATTTATTGATTTAGTGTGAAAGTTTATACTATTTGGAGCACTTCTGAGAAAACCAGACATTCATAGGCGTCACCGTTCCCGAGAAATATCAAACCAAAATAAATCTAATACGGTGAACTATTTTGAACATGGGAGGCATCGGCACGCACATAGCGATTGGCTCCTCGACTGAAAATTCCTTAAATGGCATAACAATTATACTACCAAGTCTCTTGCTTTTATCAAAAAGTGTAACAATTCGTCAATCATTAGGGACTTAGCCGCTGGACAGTGATCAAGATGGTGGGTACGAGTCCTCTATTTGGAGACACATCTTATGGCGATTCTTTGATTAAATACATTAAAACTTATATCAGTTTAACGCTTATAAATTAGGCTATAATTTTTATTCCAAATAATTTTCTGTCGCATAATTTATTTGATAGTTACAATCGAGAAAATTCTAAAAGTACAGGAAGACTTGTCTCTATTTTACAGGGGAAGACAAGACTTGTCTTTATTTTAAAAGATGATTTCTTACATAACGTGAAAACCACTTACATTCGTATCATTGCCTATCCTTCCAATTTTCATTTATTTCGAATTGAAATAAATGAATATCCCACATCTATCACCACGTGGGATCGTACTACGGGTAATGTAGCTCATTCATCATTCATCACCCAAACTATTGGCATACTCGCTTCGCTGTTCATGGCAAACCTGATGGTAAGGTGCAAGTGGTACTGACTAAACACATGCGTGTGGCTAGGGTTAGCACTTAGCAGATCGCTGTAAGGGAAATGTAGGACATGCTATCCCAAAATGTAGGTAGGACACAAAACATTCTCAATAAATAATAGATATTTCTATAGAACACTTTAGAAAGTAGTTGAAAAGTGACACTTTTCAGTTTTTAAAAAATTAGTTCTTAATGAATTTTTAAATGCAAAATTTCAAAACTTGCAATCATACTAATCAATGCACCTCTCACTACATGATTTAAGCGGTACTTCTCAGAGGAGACAATCTTTATCAAAATTTCAGGTTTAGCCAAACTATATTTATGTTAGAGTGGACAGTCAAACTCTTTGAAATTATAGGGACCAGTATCAAACAAACATTTTACAGACTTCATGAAAAAATAATTTCTCTCGTGAGTCTGTTGTGCTGATGGTAATGAAAGTACTCTCTCAACATTTGAATTATGACCTATAATGGCAAACAAATATTCAGCAGTTACCGTAATTGAAAATGGTTCGAGAAGTTTCATCTTGAGTAGTGTCCAGGGTGTCTACCAAAATAACACATCCAGAATTCTTGACTTTTTCTGGACTTTTCTATACCTTTTTCCGTTTTTCTTAATGTCTATTTATTCGACCGCTACTTAGGTAAAGTTGAAAATTGTTAATTAAGAAAATAAATATTTATTTAATGAAAAACCCTACTAAAGAGCCTGAACTGTGTTTGGCAGATAAGCGAGGCTTTGGCGTCTACTCATGTGGGGCTTGTGTCGGTTGTCCCTATATGTTTGTGACTGTCTCTTCATCCATCTTATCTTACCACCATTCATCCTCATCTTCGCGATTAGCCAAAGGGACAGAAAAAAGTGAAGTAAAATAAACTAAATCAACCAATCAGTCATTATGATAGCAAAACTTCTTGACCACAAGAATAATTTATTGCCTTTTTATTGACTTCTTGACCTACTTGTTAATATATTTACTTTTTCTTGACTACCATGACTTTCTTGACTGGCAGACACCATGAATAATTTTGTTACCTATACCCCTGCTTTACAATCAAATTGTATTGAATATTGAATCAGAATGGGCAAGACCTTGTTCCATCAGTATAAACCCTAAGGCAAGAAATTCTGCTCAGGCATTGAACAGTGACGTTATCAGAAAGTGGTCCCAAAACTTTGTTCATTAAGTGCTTCCGTTTTCCTGTTTGTTTAATAGCAGGACAAACTTTTTTTTGGGGGGGGGGCAATGACTCATGGCCGCGTTCACCGACTCCGATTATTTCGAAGTTCAGATGAACGAGATCAATTTTAATCCACAATAAATGAACTTGGTTTAAGGATTTGCATTGCACCAACGAAAAACGACGTTCAGGAGATTCCGTTCAACTGATCCAAGATTAATTTGTAAGGTTATACCTGATTGGTTGGCTAACACAAATCACAACCAAGAACTCCATAGAGTAATGTGATGTGGTAAAGTATCAACATGTAGGAGGAGAAGATAATTCGGGCTGCAAACTTCTCTGAATTTGAGAGATGTACTAATCAACCTTGTCAATATGTACAAGGATGTAGTGGAGTGTAAAGAAATAATGATATTAAAAAAGAACTGACGGCACAACACAAAGGAGAAGGAGAAAGCATGGAACCTTCTTCTACAGGACTTTAATGCCTTACGAAATACATTCGATTTTGAGAGAACAGTGTACAGTCTGAGAAAAAAATACCTGGGCCACGGGACGTAGAATTTCGTAACGTCTTAAAGCCTGTTGTTTATGCAACCCAAATAACAAAATATTCGCTTAAGTTTGCCTGGTGATTCTGACTTCTCGGGAAGGATTGAGCTTTGATAGCATGAGTCACATGACTCGTGCCCCAGCCACAACAAACAGCTGGGTGCTACGATGCCTCCAGAAGAAAATTTCAGGAACTGGTTTCTTGACAAGAGCTACTCGTAAGGAAATACTATTCTATCAAGTGATATTAGAGTCATTGTCAAGAAGGTTCGCTGAAATGATGGTTCTCATCACAGACCACATGCCACACGTTAATTGTTTAAGTCTAGTTCATGCACTGGACCTACAGATTAAAATGGGATTCGAACCAAAGCCTCTCTACTTGGTATTGAATTCGGAAGCCTTTCATTACATGGCGAAGACGTTACTACTACGACATCAGAGAGGCAATGGAACCCCTTGAGAAAGAGATAAGCGAAAATTGCTACCTGACAAACCATATTTGCCCGTAAATTTTAAATATAAGACAATATTTTGTACTGACAGTTTCGAACCGTGGGAGAGGCATATATTTTTTTGTACCATCGTCCATTTCACGAGTTTATAATTCTTCCTCACCGACACGAGTAACGCGAGTGGTAGAAGAAAAGCGAAGTAAAATAACTGAAACAGAAATAAAAGGAAAAAGCGAAATAAATTTTATTCATAATATTCTGCAGTCACTTGAGTTGTATTCACGGGATGCTATCTTTAAAGAAAGCCGTGGTCTCTTCCTTGTCTCTTTCGCTTTCTTTGTGCTCTTGCTTCCCCCGTCACGATTGGTCTAAAACTAATTAATGCGACGTTAATTAAACAATCCAAACAACGAAACAATGCACAATCAACTGCACAAGACAACATTCCAAATGTTTTCGAATCGGAAAACAATTGAGATTCTGTAAAATGACTTAAGATGCAGTAATAAAGTGGGAATTCGGTACCGTATAGAATTAAATCGGTAGAGATGTTCGATTTGATTGGATGTTTGTTATTTAGATTTGCTATTCTTTCACTTTTGGCAAATAGCGACGATGAAGATGAGTGATGCTATGATGAAATTGATGAAGGGACACTTACCAAGGACACCCACGCCCAAGTCGAGATTCTAACCAGGGACCCATGGCATCGTAGCGCGCTGTGCTAACCACTCCTCCATGGAGTGGACATTATAGCATATTTTGTGTGCTCAATTGGGATCAATCAATGGAATGAATAGGCATATTATATGATTAATAAATTCATATCATAATACCACGTCATATTATTCGGCACGAAGTAACATCAGAGACATTCAATCTTGCATTTTGCCTTTCAACTAATTCTTTGAATTCAGGTTAATCACAACAATAAGATAAATTATGAAGAAAATGATAGTGAATGTGGGATATTGACAGTTATTACGAATTTCCTGAGAGAAACAACATTAAGCAGGCTCGGTGGTCAAGCTCATTAAGTGATTGACATTCGATATCGTCGCCAAAGTTCCCGGTTTTGAGTACCGTCCTTGTCGGGGGTGTTTGACTATTTCGTCATCAATTTCGTGTAATGGTCACTCGTCCTTATCGTCGCGATCATCGAACAGGGAATAAAAATTATAAAAATAAATACGATGGAAGAGTACTTATTTCATCTCTCACGAAATCTCCTACAAAACCGGAATATATAAAATACATGTATATTCATTCACATACATTTTCGATTTCTATATTTAACTAGTCGAGACCGAGAACGGGACAGCAATTTTCAATTCGACAAACCGAGAGGCGGAGAAACTGTCAAGTCTCGTTTCTTCTTGGCACCTCCGTAATCGAGTTGTTCTGTTTGTCATTGGCTTTGTATTGGCAATTATTGTCATTATTCTTCCCCTGCAGGTAAACCATAACGATGAATTATGATGAAATGAAGCAGATAAAAGGGCAAGAACAAGAAAGTCATGCCTGTTCGGGACTCCAACCCAGAACCTTATGTAACGAGATTTGAAATTCTGGAGAAGGCGTCCGTGTTTCGCTTGGTTTTCTCTTTCCTCTACTTCTCTTATATTATCATACATGTATAATAAAAATGGATCTCATACGATATGTTGCGATTCATAATTGTGCTGGTTAGATGCTACAGATGTGAACTCCAACCTGCAATATATTATTCCCTTTTGTTTCGTATCTGGTTGAACATGAAATTTTCTTACACTGTGACAATTTCTTTCTTAGTTTTGGTTTGGTGCACAGATATGCTAATCTGGACTCGACCTTCAGTTTAAAGTGGGATACTAACCACTATGTGCATCCATCGTGTATCAAACCCGGGATCCACTGATTACAAGGCGACGACGTTATCACTACTCCATCGAGGAGGCCCCATGACAAAATGTTATTCACTCGATCTCTACCATAATTTATTTCAGCATTTACATTTTCGTTTTCTTCTTCTTTTTTCCTTTTGTTAACTACTCTTATACAACTCTTTTTGCGTCTTCGAATTTCTTCTTGTTTCAGGAAAAAATAATACATGCAGGCTCTATAAAAATCCCCCGTTCAAATAGATAAAACGTTCACTCTCGAGAACTAATTTACATGTTTATCACTAACGTAACCATTAGGAAACTATTGAAATGTTAACTGATATAACTGCAGATGAAACAATACTTACAGCCACTAACGAAATATCTATTCTTGTGTAGCCTCACAGACAACAAGTATCTGGTGAGTCATTCACTCTTGCTGACTACGGGCGAAGGTCACTGAACTAAAGGGTGGTGGCAAGCAAGCAGGCTTGTGCTCTACCAAAGACGAGGTCACGTGTTCCAGTTATCAATGGCGTACGAAATAAGGAGGAACACAGCTATCTGACGTATGTTTTGGTCCCGTCATTGCACGTAGACAGTGGCGTATGCTGGTTCTAACGAGTGGGTAATCTCCGACCTTTTGATCCTCAAACTCCAAAAGTTTCCGTGCAATTTATGTCACGCTCCATATTGGATTTAGGAATATTGTGTCGGAATGTTTGTCTTATTGCTACGATCACAATCAATTAATTCTCGTTATTGCAGTTTACTATACGCGTAGAATTTCAAATAATAAAACAAGACAGTATTATAAAGCTATAAAAAAACAGCCTGTGAAATATAAAAATGAAAGACGTGCACTAGTGAAATAAAAACCCGCAATATTAATTTAAGTGCAAAATTCAACTTACTCCAGGACCCGATTACTTGTGCTGTACTACATCCAAAGCACGCTGTTTGTCCAGTTGCACGTCAATACGTGTCTGGGCGAAAGATTGCAGCTTAACAAAGGAAGTTATGTGACTTTTGGATTTTTCATGTTTGGCACAAGTGTTGCAAAGATTACAGTCACGCGTCCATACATTCTTTTCAGCCCCGAAAAGTAAGCACGGCGAACAAAAATGCAAAGCTTATTAACACTTATACTTCCTGTCAACCATGGTGTTTTGTCATAATTTGCTTGCGAAAATGCCTCACATATTCCCGATTTTGTCTTTGTGTGTAGAAATAAGTTCAAGCGATGACACTGGCCTACCTGTATTAACAATTTGCAACTTCTCCTGAAAAGATCTTGTTCCAAAAGGTTTCACCAGCAAATCTTGTATCACATCCATTACCCTTTAACACAGCACTATCACGACAAACACTAACACCTAAATAAATAATAAACACGAAGCACAGCACGAAGCCAACGACTACACGCATTCAGTTTCACGCGCCAAACTTCTGTTGTTGTGTTCCTGGCTCAGAATGAAATTCCCTATGAATAATAAAAAAAATCCCTTTCCGAGCTCGAATTGACAGGTTTTTAAAAGTTCGAATCATTGCAGGTCAGAGTCAGAATTTTAATTCGGGATGAGGATCATCCCTTATTATCAGCCGCCACATAAATTTGAAACAGTGGGGTTAGAAGTCCTGAAGATGAATCTCAGATTATTAGAACGTATTAAGCAAAGTGTTTAATCCTGCTAATGAAGTAAAATGAATTACCACTATACACTTTTTAAATTAGATATTTGTAGGATTTCGGGGAGGGGGGTTTCCCTTTAAAAAAATATTCAGTTCCGTGAGATAAGTATTCTCGCTGCTTTTGAAGATTAGAGAGGAGAAACAATCACTATTTTTGTAAATACAAGGATGGGGGGAGTCAGCAAATAGGTGCTTTAATTGCTTAAGCCTTGAATTTTAATTCAGTTTGCTTCATCTTCAATATTTAAGCTTTTCCCTTTTGATAAATTTATGTTCAAGTAACAGAAATCAGCAAGACAGAAGCAAATGTAAAGTGAAAATTAGCGTAGAATTGGTTTGCCCATGTTATTCAGTTTTCCTGTTCTTCGCACTCTACCGGGTATGTTTTCCCTAGTTGAGCGGAGGGAACGGAAAAGGCTCTCAAGGTTGAGAGTGCGACCGGTGGACTCTCACAAGAAGGAGCTTACCCTGGGCACGGAATCACCGCGCCTGAAAAGCAGTGTTTCCTCCCCCTCTTTCCTTTCTCCTCCCTCCTCGCCAAGGGTTGTAAGGAAAGCGGGAGGAATGACGTCAGGGTGAGATTCCCTGAAGTCATTCCACCGGCTGGAGAAAGGTTCCCGGACATTCGGTGGCAAACGATTGGAAGTATTCGCGCGCTGGAAGCAAGGAAATGTATGCATCGAAATTGGTTTGGAAGAATATTGCGAGGAAATGTATGTATATATATATATATATATATATATATATATATATATATATATTAAAAAAAAAGAAATACAGCCGGGTCATCTGCGATTACCTAGATGACCCAGAGTATACGCCGCTGCACGTAGAACACTTTATCGTAGTGGCCTTGAAGTTCCCTCAGGGCACTCCTACGTAAAGGCTTCTGAGCTAGAAGGATATCTTCCCCATTGAGTGGAGGAAAAGTGGGTGCGTATAGAGGTCCCTCAACTTTCGTATTCTGTTTCATTTCAGAACCCGTGCTGTATCGTCGACTTAATCCAATCTATCCGATGTAGGTTTTAGGTTCTGTTTCTGTTCGGTTATTTCATGTTGTCTTCCTGCTTATGTTATTCGCGACGAAGGCTCTGGATTCGATAATCTGGACAATAACGGGATTGTGTTGGTTGCTTGATTTGGTGTCTTAAGTTCACTTTATGTCCTGTTAGGCTAATCGTGAATGGACCTACAGTTTAAAGGGGGATCCGAACCACTATGTTCCTCCACCGAGTATCGAACCCGGGATCCCTTAATTACAAGGCGCCCACGATCCCACTCCGCCATCGGGGATTGTGTTCGCAACGAATGAATCAAATTTGAGTGATATGATATGCAACCATTGGAAGACTATTGAAAGAAAAGCTACGGGAACCTGCCAGTTTTTCTACTGCAGACAGGAAACCATAAACATGCAAGAGAAGCTTATATTCTATGAAACCTGACGCTATGTGCTCGAATACTGGCTAAATATAATCCATAGAGGCATAGCAACGTTAAACAACCTCTTATATGATACATATAGGTTTAAAAAGGTCGAAATACAAAGATTGTGTGCGCCTCACTGATCGCGTAGTGGTAAGGCCTTGTAATCAAGGGGTCTCGGGTACGATACCAGGTGATCGCACATAGTGGTTCGGATCCCACTTTAAACTGTATGCATTTCAGATTAGTCTATCTGTGCCGGTGACTCAGTCGGTAACGCGTCTGACTACCATGCTATAGGCCCCGGGTTCGATCCCCGGCCGGTTCAAGCCCGGGAACTTTTCTAACGTTGGAAGCGGCCCCGGCGCCCACCCAGCGTCGAATGACATGGATACCTGGGGGAAACCCTGGGGGTAAAGGCGGTCAGGGGCGTGATGCTGATCACATCACCCCCCACTCACGAACGAATCAAGAAAGTATGGGGCGGCGTGATGCTGATCACATCACCCCCACTCACGAACGAATCAAGAAAGTGTGGGGCGTTACCCCCACACCCCCTATACGCCTTCATGGCGTAGCGCTAAGCACAGGTGAGAACTTTACCTTTTTTTTTTTGCATAAAGTGGACTTACAACAAAATTTAAAATTGCGATAAAGATTATGATAAGGTATTAAAGAATTGGGTCTAACACATTTTTTTATTGTTTACCAATGACCTTGTTAACGGTGGAAGCGGTCCCGGCGTCTACCCAGCGTCGAATAACATGGGTACCTGGGGGAAACCGTGGGGGGTAAAGGCGGCAGGGGCGTGATGCTGATCACATCACCCCCACTCACGACCGGATTAAGAAAGTGTGGGGCGTTACCCCCACACCCCCTATACGCCTTCATGGCGTGGTGCTATGCACAGGGGAACACTTTACCTTTTTACCTTGTTAACTAATATTCTTAATTTCAGTTTCAAGATGAAATCGGCTACGAAATAAAAGGAGTGGGTTCATATTTCTGTTACGAAATTCCACTTTTGTAGTAGACCTGTGCCACACTAAGATGTGACATAATAAACAAATCTGAGACACTTTCAAAGTATTAAATTGCTATCTACGTATTTGGGAACAATCTTTCAATATAATACTTTTTTTGGACGCGTCAAATCATAGTATTTAATTCCTGTTTTAGCAGCTTTAAGAAACCTGATTTTTTGGGGGGGTTACAAATGCCCTTTCTGCTCCCGTCAAGTTACGCCTATGAAAAAACAGGAATTCAAAGTAAAAGACTGTCCCGACTAAATCGGGAGACACGTCTGATAGATTTACAATTGGGAAAATCATAATTAAGCGTGTAGTTGAAAACAACCTATTTTCATATATTGCATGCAGCTCTACTTTTTCTGCAATGTGGATCAAGAACTGGGGACGTGGAGAAGCACAACACTCCACGTAACCAATAGTCACGTGACCCTCTTTGCTTTCCTGTCATGTTGACCTTCGCGTGGAACACATTTCTCGGTGTTAAGACAGGCAAAATCACCCGATCATCGAAGGGTGCAATATGTGTTGCCTACCCTCCTGCATTACTTGCTCCTATTAAAGCCTTATGGGGAAGAACTTTTTTCCATGACTGTACGCTGAACCTCGCCCGCAATAAAGATATATTATTATTATTATTTCTATTATTACTGTACTGTGGTAACTATTTGAATTTTTCATTTCTTAATTCTTATATATTTATATTGTCGTGTCGTGTAAATAGCCAGTAACATGTATTTTCGTAAATTTATACAATCATATTTCCAACACCATGTAGCAATATCGTAAACATTGCTGTGTTCTAATTTACCTTGCGCGTAATATATGACATTTATATATGTTTTGTGTTCTGGGATAGAAAGTACAGTATTTATAAATATTACAACTTTGCACCACAGAACCACAAATTATTATTATTATTTTAACAGTTTTTAGTTTACATAGTTCTCGAATTATTAGCATTGTACATCCAACATCTCTAGCGTTTGCACGCCCTCGATATCACTTTCCGCTCTTTTTATATTAAAACACAACTGCCTGCAGTCGAAGCGTCAGTATCGTGAACCAGGATCACACACCAAAACGGTCGCGAATGGCCGATCAGAAGGTAAACAAGTGTTGAACCGTCTTCGTGCAATGGAATTTTCCAGTGATCCTTTCCCGATCCGAGTTTAAAATTTGATCTTCGTTCGTGCACACGGACATCAATGACTGAAGCAAAATAAATTTCACTATTGAGTTTGGAAGCGTAGTCCATAGACTTGTAACTAGCATGATTTCTTTCTGTTACCTATTTTCCTAATTAATATTTTGTGACGCTCAAAATGTAGGACTTTTATGATATTTTTCAAATTCCTCCCGGACGCCGGACATAAGGCTAAAATGTAGGACATGTCCGGGAAAAACCGGACGTCTGGTAACCCTACGTGTGGCAAGACACACCACTTGAGTTTTAAACCCCCAAAGACTGGATCAACATGGCTTATTGGAAAGGGTATACTTGTCTCTGCACTACTGAAGATATGCGATGAGAGGTTACGCTCGAGACTATACAAAGAGTCTGACTTGCGACTCGTCTCGACACGGTCTTCCCAAGGCGTCCTCTTATCTCTCTTCGTAATCCTCGTACTCGCTCCTCGATTGACTGACTTAGAACTGACCACTGACCTCTCTCCTTCCAGACATTTATTCCAATCGAATTAGTTATCTGTAGACTCTTCCTTGATTGCGATCGTTTACACCTGTTTGCAACGACGGCGATCAAGGAAGCTCGGCAATGTCTAACAAGACATTCATTCCTTAGATGGTTCTAGCAATTTCCTGATTTGGAAAGTGATGGCTAAATGTCTGGGATTTTAGAGTTCGTTGTACGTTACATTTAAAAGATTCTACAGATCGTTACGATGCCCCTCTCCGGAAAATAATTCCTTTGAATTCGTCTTTATATGTGATCCAATCTTATAGGGGTATCGTTCATTACCAAAACATAAAATCCTACAGATCGTTACGCATTATTGAACAACGAAACATTACCTTTTCTTCAGTCTATCTAATGAGGATCAAAAGTTTAATAGAAAAATAACTGCTTAGATATAAGCCAGTAACTAAGAGTCTGTGAATCCGATGCTTGAGGGGAAGCACAGGGGAGAAGGACGTGAACTTTTGAGATTTTTTTCTTCTAGTAGAGGTCTAACAACTGACCAAAATCCATCTTTTACGGAATCATTCCCAACATTCGTCGTTTTCAACTTAATTTTTTTTTTTTGTTTTTTTTTGGCTAACACAGAAGTTTTCACAACACTCCCACATCTCGTCCCCATGAACGCGGCTAAAAATATGAAAACAGTAACGTATAAATTAGCAATAACAGCACAAAATAAAGGCAATTATCAAGAGGAATATCATCTGTCCCTGAACAGTACGTATGTATATCCTCTAGCGCGACACAAATGAAAAGTCTCATTATAGCTCAGTTCATTGCTGATGCAGGACAAATTTCAAATTCATTTTTCTCTCCTATATAAAAAAAAAACCTTGATAAAACTTTATTAGTATGAAGAGGAAGGATGGTAGTTAAAAATATTCAAAAATGAGAAAAATCGATGAGGGGATGTTTTGAGCTGTTCAAACTTGAAATTTGAACATTTGAACAGTGTGTTCAAATTTTACAAAGTTTCAACATTGTATCATCTCATAATATGCAACCGTTTTTCCCCTTTACAACGAGCTCAAGAACGCTTCTGTATCTTCGTTCGTTCCCGAGATATACTTAATTGAAAAGAGCATGATGCTCAAAACTGACATTTTGAACAACCCTCATATAATTCGTAATAATCATATTTCAGCAAAATCCTTTCACAGGTTTTGGAGCAAAGCAAAGCTGTGTCCGAAATATCATCAACATCGTGACTATGAGGGTTAACTCCTGCCTGATTTGACATGGAATGAATGACCCGACCCATATTTATATATATAATGTCATTAAATGTCTCAAATTATTTTATAATATATACAATATATTATATCGACTGTCTTTCATTCAAAATGTATAATTGCAAATAGATGAACAATGATGTGCATAAGGGAGGAGGGATAAAAAATAAGATATATTAAGATGATAATAGTTTCATGTATAAAATTCACATATAAATGCTATTACGTGTTTTATTAATATATCTATGTACTTCGTGGTTGCTAACGAAAGACGATGAGAAATGGAGAAGAAGTAACAAGTCGGTCCAATTTCTGTGTTCTGGGGATTGCTGGGTTTAGTGTCCTTAGAGGTGAGGCTCTTTGTTGTCCGTTCTTTTTGTATGTTCTCGATATTATTCCAGTCATGTATATTCGAATCTCAAACTAATTGTTTATATTTGTTGTTAAAACAAAAACTCTTCCCACCTTGGAAGAATTTTTGTGGGGGGAGGGGGGGAATTTCAAGACAAGATCGTTGGTGGGAGGAATTCCCCCGTCCCCCCGGGATTCCGCACCCTGGTTTGGAACATTTATGTTACATATTATGCTGTTCATTAAATCACATTTTTGTAATCTGTAATTTTAAGGCAGTATATTGTTTGAAATAAAATATGCCAAACCATTTCAAAGGTAGAATTACAAGTATTGTCAACTGACCCCGAACATATCGTCAACTCACTCCACATACAGGTTGAATTGACAATTGTCACTCTTCAAAAAAAATAAAAAAAAAAAAATTAACAAAATAAAAAAGCAATAATTTTACAAGTTTTTTGGAGCATGGTGAATTAAAAATTTGTAGTGGTTGAGGAAAATACAAATATTGCTCGTAGGATTTCATCAATAGTATATCTTAATTTTTAAAAGCTGCAAAAATTTAAACATAAAAACATGGTCAAGTACGATTTGATGTTGCTCTTAAAGTAGGGTGACCATAATATTTTGACCCAAAGGTCACTTTACTCCCTCCTGAAAAATTGGTTAGGCCTAATTAGCTATACAATTATTGTCATTAACGTATTATTATTCTTATTTATAGTAACCGCTGTAGCTCAGTCGGTGGTCGGCCTCCGTGGAGGAGTGGTTAGCATAGTGGTCCCGGGTTCGAATCCCGGCTAGGACTTGGATGTTTGTGTTGTCCGTAAATTTAAAAAACCGAGAATATAGAGAAAAACTGATATGTACGAATGTTGAGAAAATGTGTGTGAATGACGGGGGATACCACCGAATAGGGGAATTTCTTTATTTTATATATAAAAAAGTCGGTATGGCGTCTGACTACCATGCGAGAGGCCCGGGTTCGATCCCCGGCTGAGAGAACCGGGACTATTTCCACCTGTTTATGCGGCTCCGGCGCTCGCCCAGTGTTGTATAAAGTGGATACCTGGAGGAAACTCTGGGAGGTAAATGCGGCCAGGGGCGTGGTGCTGATCACATCACTCCAAGCTTCGGCCGAGATACGCCTTCATGGCGTGGTGCAAAGCACAGGGGAGCACTTTACCTTTTTTATTATTTATTATAGTATGGATCACATAAATGATACATCATGAACAATATCTATGTAAAATATGATCTCTCGTTGTCAAGAGCTATTAATTTTTATAATCTCGGTATGACTACTATGCCAGAAGTATTTTGCAGAAGGACCAATCTTCTTGAGAACAACTTTATTCTTTACTAACCGTTAATAAAGCTCCCCGAAAAAGTTGCACCACATATTAATATCTAACACAAAACGCGGGATTTGACATTTGAATTTCCGCCAAGACACAGAAAGTCATTCTTTTTAAGAATCTCTCAAATTTAGACTTGGTTTTCAAGATAATTCCTAGACTTTTAAAAAACGGGACAAATAGTGTTTCTTGTATAATATCGACGGGACAACTGGGACACGCCTATGAAACGGGACTCTCCCGGTCAAAACGAGACGAATGGTCACCCTATCTTAAAGAAACGATTTTATTTCGAGCAAAGTGAAACAAAAATTATTTGAATTTCACGCTATTCAGTTCATTTTCATTTCTTGTGCGGCAAGGCCGAGTAAAGATTGTTGCAGTCAAGAAATGATTGTTGCGCCGGTGCATGGAATTCGCCGCCCCCCGTTTGTACTTCAGTTATGAGCTATTATTTTTTTCTTTTTGCTCAGGCCAATCGGGACTAGACCTACAGTTTAAAGTGGGATCCGAACCACTTGTAGCTCCACCGAGTATCGAACCCGGAACCCCTTGATTACAAGGCGACGACGCTACCACTGAGCCATCGGGGAGGCCCACACACTGTACTCGTTATTTCAAAAGTGGTAATGAAAATTTCCACAAGCGAAGTTGAAATATTTTTTAAAAAAAAGTTTTTTGAGAACTGAATTTGAAAATTCAGGCGCCAGTTGAAAATGCCTACATTTTACATTCCCAATTTCGCCTTCAAAGAAACACTCAAAGAATCTGTTAATTGCATAGGAAAGGCAACCTTACTTTCGAGTAAAAGATTCCGAAGAACTTTGCGGTGGCGGAAACGCATCACCCATCCCATCTCTTCACCCCACCCCTAACAGCGGTGCTTGGAAGGGAACCAGCGAAAAAGAAAGCCCTTGCCATTGGTAACAGCCTTGATGGGATACAAGAGATCTGACCAATAAGGACGTTTGAAACCCACGTGACTGTCACCGAAAGAGCTCTCCCCCCAATTTGTGCTGGAAACAGCAAAAGAAGACGGCCGCGCCATCTACTGGCCACCGATGGAAATGCAATTTCAAAGCGCAGCGAGGTTTAAATGTGGGATAATCCTCTACTCCCTAACTCCTCTATGATCCAGCTTTGATACGGGCGACGTGATTCGAACAGGTGTTCTCCTCGGTGTCTTGGCAGACCCGTAGCCAGAATTTATTTCGGGGGGGGTCATCCCTTATCAAAGACACTGACGCTGGGAGACTGTAATCAGAAAAGGCATCGCACCATGTCTTTCGGCGGCCTTTGTTTAGGATATGGTATGTTTTGGTGATATTATACAAGCATAGCTACAAGGCGACGACGCTACCACTGCGATATCGGGGAGGCTCTTAGCTTTTGCCCCCTCTTGCCGTTGGCTGTAACCATAAATAAAACATAATCAGTGCGCGCATTCCAAGCATCAAACTTTTCCTTGTGATCGTGTGCTACTTCTCAACATCTATAGCATGTGCCTTCGTGCGCTACCTTTCTTTGATCCAACTTCGATCGATGCTGGAGGCGCCAGACAGCTGAGAGCTGACTAGCACAAAATGAAAACAAAGCATGTAATAACTTTGTTACAAAATTTCACAAATTCGTAAAACAGTATGTTGTAGGAACAAAAGTCAAATTAGCGGCATGGATAGAATATTAAAGGGTGTTATGAGGTACAGAAATACATTTCGAATTGGAATGGTTAATCAGTTCAAGAAAGTCCGTGATAATCCTGAAGTAAGAATACAGTTACTCTTTTATATGCTTTCTTTACATTGTTAAACTAAATTTTTATTTTTGTGTGACATTTGATAATTATTTGTCAATGTAAATGTATTTTATTACTGTATTATTTATGCAGAATACGTTTGAAAAAGGCTGTTTCTTTAAGAAAGTTCCGGTATACAAGGGTACTCCCATAAACTTTTGGTAACTTTTTTTTAGGCATGAGTTTACAATACCGGACCACTCTCCATTTTCTATGAAATTTCGCATATTCACTAATTGAGACCTCCTAATCACGAATCTGCATCTTACTTTGCAATTTCTAGACGTGACCGCCAAATTTTAACTGCAGATTCGTGATTACGAGGCCAAAATTAGTGAGTATGCCGAATTTGAAAGCAATTGAAGATACTTCCGGTATTGTAAATTCGCTCCATTAATTTTATAGGTCATTGAACCCAACTGGCCAACCTCTTTACCTTAGGAATTTATCATTTCTGATGGTTTAATTCTGAATTAATCGGAGACACATTTCTTCAATTTTACACAAGAAACTACTTACGAAAATGAGTTTCTCCAAGGTTTACAACGTTCGTCGAGGTATTTTCTTTCATCGTGGAATATATTTGACCCGGAAATCATGTATTTTTCAATAGAAATATCTCATCGACGCACAATTGCCATTGCTTTCATTTGCTTGCCCTACGACAACCGGATGCTGCGTACGTTAGATGACGTAAGCCCCTGTCAGTGTTTCAACCCTCCCCCTTTTTTGTTACTATGCTTGCCTAATGTAACCAAACCTAACCTAACCTTATCGGAAATGGTTTGTGGGGCTATCTGTCAGCTACCCGTGCATAATGTATAATTTCCACCAGTGACTAACAAGATAGTAGGTATTTTTCGGTGAGGAAGGTTGAAACACTGCATACCCACAACTTGAGTCAAGATGTGCCCCCCGTATTGTGTTCCGGAAGCGAAGAAAGGAATAAAAAAAAAGCACTGAGAATGTGAAAAATTGCGTTTGTTTTCATGTAAAAAGCATAATGGCACCTTGAACTATGTTCCGCAATACACAATTCGTAAGTACGAACCATGCAAAACACAAAATATGCAATTTTAATGTGTCTCCGATCTATGAAACTGTTACCAACACCCTACTGTTTTCTGGAGAATAATTTTTCCTTCCGTATACTCCTCTGTACGTATTTTTTTTGTTAGCAACCTTTCGTTTACAGTTAATCTGTGCTACAGACTGCTGCTACTGTTAACTATGTTATATAATGTGAGGTGTGAAGGGGTATTTTGTTCTTAATGTTTTGATTGGTAGGTTGGATGGGTCAGATGTAGGGCTGTTAGCATTAAAACCATGTCCTTAAATGCTTCCAACACCTGATCATGTGATATCTAGTTTCAAGCACAAGATACCTGTCGAGTCTTGCATAAAAATCCACTCGAACTACATGTCTGAGATGACTGAACAAAGGGGTGCTGCAAAGCACGGACTCTCACACTGACATTTGAATCAACTGAAGCAAATTATTAGAAAGATATACAGAGTTCATTCAAACTCAAAGAGAACACCAAAAAGTTTGAATGAACAAAAACATTTATCATTAAAGATGATTTCAAGGGGAATAAACTTCTGTTCAAATTGCTGAGTAATTTGAATTATCCAAGTTCGAATTAAAAAGAGGTCACTATATTTCATTTGAATTGATTCAATCATTAATCTTCTTAAGAAGACTAAGATTATCTTGGGTAATAGTTTACTATCCTTCGGACAGATTTTTTCATTTCTACAGAAGAAACTACTTACCGTAATAAGTTCCTGTACTATTGTCTAACATCTGGAAGGTGTTTTGTGTGATGTCGGAATGTTTCATAGCAGAAATTCAACCATTGACGCATAGCCCCACAAACCATTTCCGGTAAGGTTAGGTTAGGTAGGGTCACAATAGGTTTTTTTAACCCATAGCTCTACAGCCCGATGAGGGCCTTGGCTTACCTACCGACTGCTGGTCTCCCTCCCACACTGTTCCTCCGTCACCTGTTGTAGCGTGGAGATCTTAGACCAGTATTGGAGTGTCAGGGTATCAGCCCGACGAGGCCCCAGCCGTTGCAGGTCTTCTCGATCGGGTTACGCTCACTCACTCGGAGCTTCCCAATTTCCTCACGATGGTGGGTTGCCACCGGCCCTATACGTAGGCCGAATAAATTCCGACCAGAGCCGGATTCGAACCTACGCCATCCCGCAGCGAACGATCTCAAGACGAGTGAACGCCTTAACCCGCTCGACTACGGAGGAGGATTCACAATAGGTTACAATACTTAAAAATTGGTTTCGAAAAAAATATGCGTAGCCCCACACACCATTCTCGCATAGCCCCCACACACCATTCTCGCATAGCCCCATGAACCATTGACACATAGCCCCACAAACCATTTGCGGAAACGTACGTTCTTCAGTTACAAAAACACTTTTTCTTTAAAAAAAAATGATTAAAAAAACGTGAATACACGTTAAAAAATTATCCGCGAAGCAGATAGGTAAGTAGAAATGTCAATAATTGATGAAACTCAGAAGTTATACGTGTCCGAAGGATAGTAAACATTTACCCTATCTTGAAATAATGAAGATATTTTGAAAGAAGAATAGAAACTTTTCAATATATCAAAGGAAAATGGTTTTAACACTAATCAGATGAAACAAATTACAAGAAATTTATAGGAAACAATAAAATTGGATTTAATAGTGGATAAGGGTGTTGTTGCAGAGAAATTTGTTTGTATTCTATTCAACTACGGTTTCTCACATAAAACTGCAAAAAAATCAGGGAGTTCAACTTCAAAATTGTTTTTAAATCGCCATTACGTTTAGAATGTACACGCCAGTGCTAGAGGTGGACTCTATATGTTTGTGGTCAAAAGATTATAACACCATTAAGCCTTGTTTCCATGATATGAAAAACTCAATATGCTGACCAAGGCAGAAATTTATTTTATTGTAAAACATAACATTTATTTATGTTTTATAATATAATAAATTTCTGCCTTGTTCAGCATATTGAGATTTTCAAAAGATTATGTGCGACAAACATCAAGATAAATGGCATAAACATGATTTAGACATTACAAAGTTAGACCCAAGAATATCACGAAGAATATAAACTGCTATGCAGTATAGCCCTTTCATTTTTATTTTTTTTTTGTTAATTTATCCCATTGTTATGAACTATAAAATCAAACTAAAAATTATTGTCTAATGAAGGGAGTGCATGTTCTCTCGAAACGTTACATCAAGAAGTGTGTTAAAATGCTTGTAACAGTCGTAAATTTCAAGGGGAATAAGTGTAAACTACTTTTGGTCTTTCCAGCCTAAAGCAGTTTTCTTCACCTGCATGGACAGTCGCATGATCCCTACAAGATTCACACAGACAAATGTCGGAGATATGTTTATAGGTGAGTGAAATTCTTAGCCTATCAACACAACCATTGAAGCAGCTTCTGGGAAAACTCGATGCAGTAAGTATTCTAAAATGGTTGATTTGTAATTTACTTTTTTTTGTGTGTGTGCATGTAAGACATGTTGATAAAGGAATTCAAGACTTCACATAACAGTTGGGCTGAAAAGTTCGTAGGCTAACATAGTAAAAAATATTTTTTTGACAAAATTCGATTTTATTATTCAATATAGTTGCCTTTGAGGGCGATACAACGATTATAGCGGTCATACAATTTTTCGATGCCATTTTTATAGTACGATTTCTCTTTAGCCTCAAAATAGGCCTCAGTTTCGGCGATTACCTCTTCATCAGTGCTAAATTTCTTTCCTGCGAGCATTCTTTTAAGGTCTGCAAACAGGAAAAAGTCACTGGGGGCCAGATCTGGAGAATATGGTGGATGGGGAAGCAATTCGTAGTCTAATTCATATAATTTTGCCATCGTTTTCATTTATTTGTGAGACGGTGCATTATCTTGATGAAACAGCACTTTTTTCTTCTTCAAATGGGGCAGTTTTTTCGTGATTTCATCCTTTAAACGCTCCAACAACGCTATGTAATAATCGCTGTTGATGGTCTGGCCCTTTTTGAGGTAATCGATGAATATAATACCATGTGCATTCCAGAATACTGATGCCATAACCTTGCCAGCCGACTGTTGCGTCTTTCCACGCTTTGGATTCGGTTCATCACGTGCAGTCCACTCGGCTGACTGTCGATTGGACTCTGGAGTGTAGTTATGGAGCCATGTTTCATCCATTGTAATGTATCGACGGAAAAATTCGTGTTTATTACGGTTGAATATCGCTAAACATTGCTCCGAATCATCAAAACGTTGTTGCTTTTGATCGACTGTGAGCACGCGCGGCACCCATTTTGCACACAGCTTTCGCATGTTCAAATATTCATGCACAATATGTCCAACACGTTCCTTTGATATTTTTAAAGTCTCAGCTATCTCGATCAACTTCACTTTACGATCATTTAAAATTATTTTGTGAACTTTTTTGATGTTTTCGTCGGTAACAGCCTCTTTGGGGCGTCCACTGCGTGCATCGTCTTCGATGCTCATTTCGCCTCGTTTAAATTTAGCAAACCACTTCTCAACGGTTGATTTTCCTGGTGCAGAGTCCGAATAATGTTTATCAAGCCAAGCCTTGGCTTCAACAGTATTTTTTTTTCGCCAAAAAGCAATGCTTTATTAACACACGAAATTCTTTTTTATCCATTTTTTCACAATAAGAAAAGCTGCTTCACTCACAATGCTATATCTCACGAACTAATTATCCGGCAGCTGTGAAATTTATACACGTATCTTTTGAAGGTTAGTACTAAGTAAAAATCACATGGATTTAATTCTAGTAACGCCATCTATGAGTCAGCCTATGAACTTTTCAGCCCAACTGTTATGTATGTGAAAAATGAAAATGTCTGAAAACTTAGTGTGTTACTTGATGTGACTTTCTCCATGGCCAACTTAATTTGTATATACTTGTATTTGTATTTTGTGATTTAATGTCTCTTTTCTGCCACATTTGGCTCATTGTGATGATGAGGGTTAGTGATGATTAAATGAAATTGATGAAGGAATGCTAACAAATGACACCCATGCACGTGCCAGGATTCGAACCTGGAAACTTCAGTGGCGAGTGTGAAAGTCGAGAGTAATTATTAATAAACTCCTGACATAGTGAAGAGATGTAATAATTCTTAACAGCCCTTTGTTTTCAGGAAAAGGCTTACGTATAATAGTAATAAACTGTGGTGCAACAGCCCATGAGGGCCAGGGCCTACATACTGACTGTTTGCCTCACTCTCGCCGGAGATGCGTGATAATCCAATCAGTTGCAGGGTGATGTGTGATCAGCATGATGAACCCCCCAGGTCATTGTTGCATGTTTTCTATGATGGAGTTATGCTACTCGTTCGTAGCTCCCCAATTACCTCACGATGGTGGGTGGCCACCAGTCCCATACACAGGCAGAAATCTCAGGAGAAAAGTTGTTACGCTTCACCCAGGAAACTTGAACCTGCATGCAGCCCGTAGCCGGGGCCCAAAAGATGACACCGTAGAACCCACTGCCACCGTACAGGAACATCTTTTTTTTTTCCGTGCCATACTTCTCTCATTTTTATGCATAGACATCATTAGCAGGGAGACACATCTTCCTTAATGAATGCAGGAAAGTGCTGGCCCACAGCATTACAATTGCAAAATCATTTTTTTTAACTGTACATTTTTCAATGTTTCTTTCTTATCATTGCAATAGAAAACACAAATAACAGAGATCCAACAGTATGGAATGCATAAGTAAAAGAAACCTGCTATCTCGTAGGACTTTCGCTGCTTTTTATTAGTAAAAACTCTTTGTATGCACATTAGAGTAGCAAGGGAAAAAGTTGGAATTTGCTATCAAGTCCAAACGTAACGCTCCTAACCTAACGACGTAGAATTATGGCCACTGTGAAGAATGTCATTTTGGGTGCTATATTCACTTGTGCAAAGCCTTCAGGTTGTTCTGTTTCACGATAACACGGTGAGGTAACTTTAATTTACTTCTCCAAGAGCTAAAAACAATGGAAAGCATTCATAAACCATGAGAATTGTTTCACTTTTTCAAGTGGTACAGAGGGACAAGGGTACCTAGTACAGGTTTTACCAAAATATCACTTGCAGTGAAATCAATCCATAATTTGATACCCCGATAGGAGATCCATTATTTCTTGGTGCAACCTTTAGACAATGGGGGAGCAATAATAACAATGTCTGGTCTCAAAAACAAAACTTTTAGTTTTTAGGTCTATTACCCTGAATTTTCACCTATTTTTCTATTGCTCTTTCATTGCATGAAAATTATTGTATGATGTGACGTGTCTTTGATCATAACATTTCCCGCATCTGAATGTTTCACCTTTTCAGGTGCTTTTGATTTATCCTACACTTGCAATTACAGTGAGGAATGCTGGGAACATGATCCCCCACTCGCAGCACTTTGGAGACGAGGCAACAACCACAGAGCCTGCTGCACTTGAACTGGGCTGCATCGTGAATGATATAAAACACATTATCGTGTGTGGACATTCAGATTGTAAGGTAAGTTATGGAATGCCATTTTGGAGATATAATAGATTTTTAAAATTTACCCAGAATTCTAAATTGTAGAATTTGCAGGAATATCAAAGGTTGACGTAGTAGCTCGTTCATGCCGTAGCATCATGCCGTACACCCAATTTGGCCCCTGGTTAAGCCCAGGGTGGCATTTGTAGGGGGGGATGAGGGTGAATTCCACCTCTCTGGATACTTGTGTCCCCCGCTCTGCTTGATAAATATTATCCCTGGAGGGGAAACAACAAATTATTGGCAATTTAGTTAGTTTTTCCCCACTTCGCCATTCAGTTGCACCACTTTTCTGTCAGATAACTGGAAGCTTCATTTGGCGAACTTGTATGTGGTATCAAGCGCTGCTATATTCCTTGAACTGTCATATAAGTGGCCCCTCTTCTCTCATCTTTGTCCAGGGAATTTGCCCCAAAAATGCCATCCTATATAAAAGTTACAAATGAGTTGTCACGAGACTCGTACTTGTCACCACAGAACGTCTGTATATACATGAGTGGAATTATAGTATGCAAAGATAGCCTACATGAAATTGTTGACGCAAGCACAATAGCCCTTTAAGAAATCATATTTTTAAGAACAGTGTGCTTTTTTTTTTTTAAGAACAACAAGCTACGTTTCTTTGTGAAGCAAGAATGTTAGTAAAAAAAGTTAACATTACGAGTTCCACACACTGCAATATTGTGAATCTGCCTTCAAAATGAACGAAATCTGATAATTCTGGTGGCAGAAAACTGAGATGACCAAAGGATCGGTTTTGAAAATTTGCAAGAAGAAGGCAGTAGTATTGAAGCGGTGAGTCTCCTTGTGATTATTAGTTGCCTAAGTCGTAAAAAATTTAGCAAATGGAAAATTACACGGCCATGGCTTGATGTATCTAGTGATGAAGTTACACATAACATCACTAAATTAAAACACATGGGGCGAGTTGGAAGGTAGTATTTTTTGTTGGAAATATTTCTTGATTTCAACATGAGTTCTCAAATCAGTAGTATTGTAATTTTGCAGTTATGCCCAAGTTCAATTCTGATTCCCAAAAGTTATGTCCCAAGTTACACCCATGCCGGACTACATTTCTGGTGGGGGGGTGTCAAACCCCAAAACTGTAGGTCCAGTCCCGATTAGTGGTGATGATTGTAAAGTGGACTGGATCTTTTTTTCTGTCGAGATCCAAATTTAAATCGGCAATTTTTCAGCAATAATTAAAAATATGTTTTGGTAAAAATGAAGTGTGGTCTGACCTCATTTCCCACTTAAAATTGTTGAGGTACCCCCATGCAACCCCTCTAGCAGTTGTAAACACGCACACATGTATATACGTTTGGGGGGTCGGGGTGATAGAGAGGGGGGAGAAACTGATATGTTAGGTGGAGTAAAATCATTATCTTATGCTGTTTCTTGACAGTAGAATTCCCCCCCCCCCCCACTGGAAATTCCTTAAATACCACACTGGTTGAGCCACAAGTTACGCATAACTTTTCGATAGGTTATAAATACGGCTGAACTGATATCAGTGCCAATACTTGAAAATTGCAACCATTCAAAGTAGTTTACAATATTTATGAAATTTAATACACAATTTCTCCTTACCATAGAAATCTACCAAAGCTTTGCTTATAAAGTACTCATAATTTCACATGGGTTAGTTATTTAATCAGAAATTCCATTTCTCCCTGCAACGCTGTTGTATCAGTTATGAAAATTATGGATTCATAGTTTCTAGGCCTGTGAAAGGAAGGTGAAAATCCAGAAGGAAAAACACAAGTGACCCTCTTCTTTGTAGCTAATCAGTGGTGATTTATTCATCATGGAGTTTTGGACTTTTAACCACTGTTAATTTTTACAAAAAAAATAACTCAGATGGGAGATCAGAAAAGCCATCGAAAAACCACCACAGCTCTCACACAATAACATCACTCAACAGGAGATAACTGCCATCACAAACCTCAAAAAGAACAGCAGACAAAGGCAACTGCACAGTTGTACTTGACACAACAGCATACCAAGAAAAACTCAAACAGTTAGTTAACAATGATAGCTACACCCAACTAAAAAAGGACCCTACTCCAACAATAGAAAGAAAGGTACAAGCAACTGTAAGAAAAATGAAGAAAGACATACCTGAAAACATAAGAAAGAAAATCAATCCATATTACAGCAAACTTCCTCACATGTATGGACTACCAAAAATTCACAAAGCAGACACACCACTCCGTCCTATCGTTAGCACTAGGGACTCACCATGCTACAACCTGGCAAAATTTATACTACCAGCACTTTTCCCCTCGCAGGAAACACAACAACACACATAAAAAACACAGAACATTTCATTCAACGCATCCAAGGGATACAACTCACTGGACAAGAAATTCTGGTCAGCTTTGACATAGTTAGCCTGTTCACCAACGTACCAATAAATGAAACATTGCAAATCATACAGGAGAAACTCCTAGAACATAACACCACACTAGGAAATCTAAAACCCGAACAAATAATGGAAATGCTCAACCTCTGCTTGACCACTACATACTTCCAAATAGATGACATATTCTACCAACAGAAAGAAGGCATGGCCATGGGATCTCCTCTATCTCCTATAGTCAGCAATATCTATATGGAACATTTCGAAGAAATAGCTTTAACCACACACCACCTCAAACCGTCCACCTGGTTCAGGTACGTAGACGACACTTTTGTAGTCTGGCCACATGGGGAACACACGTTGCCCATCTTTCTGCAACACCTAAACAGCCTAAGACCCACAATCCAATTCACCATGGAAGTGGAAAAAAACAGAACTATACCCTTTCTAGATGTACTAGTTACAAGGCAAGATCACACCCTTTCCACAAAAGTGTACAGAAAACCTACCCATACAGGACAATATCTAAACTTCCTCTCCAACCACCCCAAGTCCATAAAAACCGGCATAGTAAAAACACTCGTGCACCGAGCTAAAACCATATGTAAGACCGAACAGGATCTTACCAATGAAAAGAAATCACTCTACAAAGATCTCAGAACCAATAACTATCCACACAAAATAATAAACCCCATTATATGGACAGAAGAAACAACAAAACCGCTTCCAAAAGGTAAACCACTGGCCACGATCCATACACCATACATAAAAGGAATATCAGAAAGAATCCAAAAAATAACCAAGAAATATAACATCAGAACTACATTCCACTCCAAGAACACACTCCGATCCAACCTGGTCCACACAAGACCCCACACACCCGATATAAAAATGAAAAACGTAATCTACAGCATCCCATGTGAATGCGGGAGGGAATACATTGGCGAAACATGCAGAACACTTGAAGCGAGGGTGGGGGAACACAAAACAAACCTTAGGCTGGGATACTTTGAAAGATCCAAACTAGCGACCCACGCCTGGGAAAACAGTCATAGAATACAATGGGATAAAACACAGATAATAAACAGGGAAGAAAATGGCTACAGCAGAAAATTCAAGGAAGCATCGCATATGACAACAAGAACAGAACCGATCAGCCAACCCAGCCTAGAGATCAGACCAATATGGACACCATTAGTCAGAAACTTTTTCAAAAAAACAATAGATGGCAGCACTACACCAACGCATCCCCATGTCATACATTTACCCACAGAACACAGCAGAAACACTAAAGAAACAGTGAACTAATTGTACAAAAACACAAACTCCAAAAATCACTAACAACAACCGGGCCAGAGTTCACAATTCAGACACTATCCCTCCACACACATAAGATCTCACGTATAGTTTCTTTAGACTATTCATACATATCACACCCAACCCCGCTTTACGTCATCATGCAATCCGGGGCGATCCAGTCCCCGGAGATCAAGGTGGAAACCTAACGGTGCCACACGAAGCCTTGGTCGTGACCTTCACGTGGTCGGTGGTGACCTCGACGTGGTCATTTGACAAAGTGGAGCCTGGGCCACTAATAATCTACCTGGCACTTTTTTCGTATGTAGAGGTCCTTGTGACTGCAGATGCGGTGGAGCCTAGGTCACCTTGAACAATCCTCCTAGGCAACCATTTATGTGACATAACTGACTACACGCTACCCTGAAGACGGAGGCAGATTCAGCCTCCGAAACGTAGGTAAAAAATTATTTTTTTTGTAAAAATTAACAGTGGTTAAAAGTCCAAAACTCCATGACAAGTGACCCTCTCTGTTGGCACCCATAGGTACAATTACCCCATATTGTTTTGACATATTTTTAGTATTATTCTCTATTTAATATTATGAACAGCACCTTCATTGTATCTAAAGATATCTGTTTGGCAGGTAAGCGTATGGAGGTAATCTATTCAGATCAATTCACTATTAATTTTGCCACCTGATGAAAGCCTGATAAACAGAGTTAGGATTTTTAGGGGAAAATTTCATTGGGAAAAAGGAAGGGAAAAGGTGCTAAAATAAGACCCAAAAAGGGGAAAAAAGGTGCTGATTGGGGCAAAAAAAAGGTGCTGATAATTATACTACTTATTAAAACTTTCCCTCCTATTTTATTAGTCTAAGCTATTCACTTGAAGCTGTGTACACATCACACACATAGGTTGTGTTACAGTTATTCACCAGAGTCTGGGAAAAACACAAAGCTGTTGTACCTTAGAACATTAAGCATTTATAAATTTTTAAAAGTGAGTTTGTTTCTTTTCAGAGATAAAATATATATAAGCTGAAGCTTCTCTCTAGATCCACAGAAACAAGTGGGGCAATCTTAGTATTCACTCGGAATGGGAACTCTGTGGAAGTGGCAAATTCCACAACATCCGGATTCTTGTCAAGACTAGCCTCAAATTTGTCTCTGGCAAGACAATCTAACTGCCCCCTCACAGTAGTAAAGATATCCCATTGTTTTTCCTTTTCGATGCCTTGTTCTTCTAAGCTTTTCATGGCTGTCGACAGGTACTTGTAGGAATGTACACAAAATAGTTATTTTTGCAAATAATCTATCTTGTCTGGGAGGAGAAGTTGCTGTGCCTTGGAAATTGCACCTGCGTCGGTTGAATCCAGGGAAAGCACAAACTCCTTATTTTTTCAAAATTTTCACACAGAAATACAGCACACTCAATCCATGATCCCCAGCGAGTAATGATGGGGAAATGTGGCAGGGGCAGGCAGGTAGTTTCTCTGTAGGCAAGAATGCAACTCGGGACCTTAAGGAGTATTTTCTTCAGATCAGATATGAACTCATTTACAACGTTGTATTCGCCTAATAGATTCAGAAACCTTGTGAAGGGCATGAGCCAAACAGGTTACATGCTTTAACTTAGGGAACACTGGCTTCAATTGGTTAAATGCCGAAAACATATAGGGAGCCTGGTCAGTAAGTACAACAACACCTTTTTTCGAACTGAATTCCGCCGGGCCACAGTTTTTGACAGAAGTCCATAAATGACTGCATCACTGTACTGGCATTGGTTTTCTGCAACTGATACATGTCTAGTAACATGGGCTTAACTTCCTCATCTGTCAAAGGAAAAGCCAAAATGTTCAAAACATATCGTTGCATTGAGTCTGTCGTCTCATCCAGAATGACACCTATATCGCAATCTGACCTTTCACCTTACTTTTACGAACAGTTTCTTCATACACAGGTTCCATATAGTTTTTCCTTAATGTACTCTCAGCGGGCATTGACAACCGTGTGTACTTTTCAAGGAACCCTTTCAAGGGCAGATGGTTCACCTTGTTGAGTGGTTGTAAAAGATGCATACAATGTGCTGTGTAAAAGATGGATACAAGTCAACATTAAATTCCTTAAAATTTTGGTTCTTGGAAGAACACTGCTCAAATGCATTGCGTAAGAGAGGCTGACGAGATTTACTTCCTTGCAGATTCTTGTTCTTTTGATGCTTAGAGCTGGAAATATGTTGCTGGAAGCGATCTCTCTGGTGTTTTTCATCTAATGTGATTCCCGTATCACAAACAGTGCATCGGATAACAGTTCCATCACTTTCTATGAACTCGTGCTTAAATTGTTGAGCCAGACTGAGAAATCGGGGTCTGGGCACTTTCGGCATGGTAAAGTACATGCACTAACAGAATGAAAAGGCAGGTAAGGAACTTACATCCACGAACAATATCTGTCGACTGCGCACACATGAAATGTGAAACCCACCACTTCAGAAACACATTGTTGCTTCACTGCTTCCAATACCAAACTGCATTTCCTTCTATCTTACAAAAAATAACGGCAATCTGGTGCATATCAGTAGCGGTCTTTCCATTGTTGATTTCAAATAGGCAACAATCAAGCACAGTTTAAATACATTCAATTTCAGTTAACAATGTGAAAACATCTTCAAAGAGAAAAGTGTCGGGAAAAAATAAAATAAAAATCCAATGATTTGCTGAGGAAATATATTTAACATCACCTGTAAAAGGACCCAAAAAGGGGGGGAAGCGATTAAGAACACGAAAAAGGGGGAAAATAGATAAATGTCAAAGAAAAGGGAGGGAAGGGGAAATGTTATCAAAAAAGGGGGAAAAAAGGTGCTGGAAAATTAGCTCCATTCTCACGTTGAGGCAACATTTCACACACTGAGTCCTTCCAGAGAGGTCTCACTTTCACTACGAGAAAAAGGTGCGCACCTAAAAATCCTAACTCTGCTGATAAAGCTACCAGACAGATGGTGACATTGATAGTAAAAAACTGCATGAAAAATTAATAGAGAATTGATTTGTATTGATCATGTTCCTTGTTTCTCATTTAAATTTAAATCACGAGATACTGCTGTGTAAACTTCAAAAACTTGGTATCCGTGGACTTCCACAAAAGTTGTTTCAATCTTACCTTACCAATAGAAAGCAAATTGTGGTAATCCCTTGCACCACAATAAAAGGATACCTAACACATCAACACTCCACCATGAAAAGTGTAACATGTGGGGTGTCTCAGGGAAGTATTCTTGGCCGTCTTTTGTTTCTTATGTATGTACATAAATGATTTATCAAATGTTATATCTGAGGCAAATGCAATATTATATGCTGACGATACAAATATTAAAATAACAGACACTTCCAAAGATGCTCTACAATCTAAGGCCAGTAACGTATTAAACAAATGACATTACATTTTCTACAATCCAAACCAGAAACCAAATAAGCCTCAATCGAATATCTGGGAACGCAGAACTAGAGCCTTAAAAAAATGCAAAATTTCTGGGTATCCTTCTGGATGAACACCTTAGCTATACAAAATACATAAACGCGCTACAATTAAAATTAAGGAGTGTGCGCTATGCCCTTCGAGAAATTGTAGACATCTCAAGCACCCAAACTGAAAAGTGCCTTTATATGGCAAACTTTGATAAACTTCACATAAAACACTGCCACCTTAACTTATGTAAGAAACGTCCCTTAAACTCTTGCATTGATCTCTACAATAAACTACCACAAGAAGTGAGAATAGAGCCAAGAACAAGATAAAATTAATGCTTCTGAAGTATGTTTTTTATTTAGCTGAATACATGGAAGTGACTTTTACATAAGACAAAATACAAAATGTATATAACATAGTATAATCACATATTCTGCTTGTAAATTTAAATGTCAAATTAACTTGGACAGTTAGTATCACGTAGAAGTAGGCTGTAGTGTTCTATATCTTCTCATGTTATGCTTTTTTTTTGTGATTTTGATAAAATACCAGAAATACCCAATTTTCATAATTTTTGGCTATTTTGTATTTGTATGTGTAAGATCTATTAATGTAGTATTGTATTGTAATGTATTGACATGTCCTATATTACCATGTACTGTTATTTGTACACACCTGTAGTCCTTGGATGCAAATAAACTAAACTAAACAGACTCACTGGTTGACTTGCCTCATTTAGCAGTTTACTTCTTTACACAGCATTTTAGTCCAACATGCCTTTCAACTAATATTATTCAATTGTTTTTATGTGAAATTTTCTATTCCTTCATGTAATTAGTCCTTAATTCTTATTAGTGAAAACTTTTCTAATTAAATTTTCAACACATCAAAGTTGTGTTGTATAAATTACACAGTACTGCTGCATTGTTTGACTGTATATTACAAAGTGCACCGAATCAGTTCCAAGGTGGCCATTTGTTGATCTGTGACAAAACATGTGATGTCATAATTTTCCGGTATTATGTTTTTTTTTATGATATGTTCTTCCACCAGGTACCAAATCCAGCATCCCTTGATTTCAAAGTAATGACTACTATGCCATTGGGGAGGTATATGTCCTGCTTATAATATTAAATAATGAAAGTATTTTACAGCACAAGGCATATACTATCGTGTGTAACATTTTTTAATGACTTTGTTGTGAATGCGATTGTTTTGAACATTTCATTGCATTCCTTCTGCCAGGCAATGAATCTGCTTCATGCTCTGAGAGATGAGGAGTTTGCGTCCATCAAAAACCGCCGGATATCTCCACTGAGAGCTTGGCTCTGCTGCCACGGAATGACGTCACTTTCCAAATTCCATCAGCTTGAGGTCTGCGGATACAATCAACCACTTATATTCCAGGCGGAGACTCCCATGAGGATGTTCGTGGCCTACATTGATCCCGAGAACAAGTTTTCAGTCACGGACAAACTTTCGCAGGTAAGCAGCAAGAGTTTCTCTTATTTAGGGCTTATCAATATTATTTTTGTGACTCCGAGATAGATTTTTACTTTTGTCATAAATTTGCTACTTGAATACTATAACTCTGTGGTGGAGTGGTTAGCACAGGATGTTATGTTCAATGTTTGAATCCCAGCCTGAGCATTCTTTGCTAGTGTCTCTTCATTTTTCATCACGCCATTACTCATCGTCATCTTTGATTTGCTAAAAGTGGCAGAAAAGCAAAATAAAATAAACCAAATCAATCAATTGAATACTATAAAATTTTGATAAATTCTATATATTATCTGGATTGAAATTTATTCACGTTTTGTAGTATTCCTGTAGTAAATTTTATAATAAAACATGTTTACAAAGTCTGTGAAACATCACAAGAAGCTGTATTGTAACAGCGAGACATAAACATGCACTCAGATGTTTACAAAAGAAAAATGGACTAAACCCAACTATGATTTCACCTCTTACAACTTTCAGTGTGTCCACCTTTGGCCACACAGCACACATCTATCCTACAGTTCATTTTACTCCATGCCCGACATGGCATATAAAGGCAATCACTCGACCAGCCCTGATGATGATTCCAAGATGCAATCAAAAGGTTGGAAAACTTTTAAAGTGTTTTTTATTCATAATTGGTGTGTTTTGTGTTGATTTTAACAAGTAAAATATTACTCCCATAAGCATAATGCTAAGTTTTTTCGCCCTCCTACATCCATCCAGCGCACAAACCTCTCTTTCTGCATCTTCCACGGTGAAAGTTTGGTGGGGGAGGAGCAGTTTTGGGTCCTCACGTCTGGCTGGACACAAACTGTTCCTCCTGCCCTTAAGCATATTTTTTGTTGTTGGAATTATAATGTGTTATGTATCTGTGCCTGATATACTTTTCCTGCCAAAACAATACCTGAATTTTTGTCCGTTCTAAAAGATCCATCAGGGGCTTCGTTGATGGCATAGTTGTAATGCTGTTGCCTTGTAATCAAGTGGTTCTGCGTTTGATACCAAGTGGAGGTACATTGTGGTTCGGATCCCACTTAGCCTTACTTAGAAATAAAAACTCAAATTAAAATATCCATGAAAGATATTGATTGAAAAACTAGTGATTTATATTAACCAAACACCTGTGTGATGCAGAGATAGGAAATTTGTATTTGAAAGAAGAAATGACTTGGCGAAGATTTGTTTGTCCTAAAGTTGAGTCCTTGAAGAAATGATCCTGAAACTTGTGAATGTATGCCCTTCTCCATCTCTAAGAAGACTACAAAGAGGTACGGGAAAAGAATGACTATTTTCAGAGTCACACAGTAGTTTACATCAACAGCTATTAGCGTCTGTAATTTAGTGCACTAATTTTTTCATTTCATCATTTCACTATTTGCATTTTCTAAGGTGGTGGTGCTTAGCATACTAACACAGTAATAGTAAAGTAAAATCCACATGGTTTGGGATGCATGTTTACTGGTCATTCCATAAAGAACATTTTTATTGCCTTTTTTCTTCAGTTATAAAATTCTGGCTCTCCTGGACCTGAGACCTGTCTTACAGCCTTTCTTTTTAATGTAGCTTACTCTAAGTTAGCAGGCTTAATAATCAAAAAGTAAGTTCCATTAAGCTTCTTAGAAAAGTGACATGTATATTTGTCGCAATATTTATTATGGGGAGAATCCTTACACCATAAACTGTTTCTCCATGTAGTCATAACCATTGTTGAGGCAAGTGTCTTTTGTGATCTCATGTCGAAGAAATCTACATGTGGACAAAAATCAGGTGGCAGATTTCTTCACCTAATATGTCTGCAGAATTCTTTCTATAATGTTCTACAGATAATTCTTTTCTAGGTATTCTGTTTGTTGTGTAGATTGCACTCACTATCATCAAAAAAATTGTAGTGGAAAAGAAGCTTCCTACACAATAATATTGGGTTGATGCATAAGTCTGTTGTGTTTTTTCCACTGTGGCGATAGTTTTTATTTGCTATTCTTTTAGATGAACAGAAGACAGAAAATAATCTGTAATATTTTCTCCATTGTCTCTCACTGTCTGCAAACACTGGAGCAGTTTTCAATTCTGTGCCTGAAGAATTCAGCTGATTTGAAGTTAAAGAAGTAGTGAAGCCAAGTTTGAAGTGCATTTATGTTATCCAAGGAGTTTCCTTGAATATTATTGGGTAGAGAGCAGAAAATGTGCAAATCTCAGGATGCAAGGTCAGGGGAGATGTGGAATATCCTCCCAACCAAGCTCTTAGATAGCAGGGTATGTCATGTTAGCAGACTTGGGCATGCATTATTTCGTTGAAGCAGCACTTGATGCAGTCTTCTTGGTCATTTTTTTTTAAAATTGTGACTGCAAGGCATCTGAATTGTTGTTAAATAAATGTCAGTGGTGCTGGTAACATTCCTGGGAAACAATTTGCAGTATACTATATACTATTCTGTGTCCCACCAGATGCCTAACAATATCTTATGTGGATGGCCACTAGCTTTCGTACAGGAAGTTGCTTTTTTGTTAGGACAGCCATCTCTTTTTTTTATGATAACAAAGGCACCATTTCTCATCACATGTAACAATTCTGGACAGGAAAGATCGATGTTGTTCACAAGCTAAGCAATGACGAGCAAGCTAAGAAGCTCAAATGGCCAGTTGCTGATTTCTGTTGTTTTCACTTGAAGTGTGTTGTGTGCAGTATTCATACATCCAGTTGTTGAAACTTGCTCATGAAATACAAATGTCGCATGATGGTTGACCGGTCACACTTCATCACATTTGCCAATTCTCGCTTTGACTGACATTGCCCTCTTTGAAATGGCAAAACCATTTTCTTGCCGTACTTTTCCTGATGGCATTCTCCCCATAACATAAAATAACCCGTAGCCCAACAGCCTCTGAGAGCCAGGCCCTTACCTACTGATTTTCGGCTTGAGGTGGGAGATCATCGAACCAATTACGGGTGACGTGTGGTTAGCACGACAGACCCCCAGTCATTGTTGTAGGTTTCCGTGACCAGGTTATGCTACTTATACCCCACACACAGGCCGAAATCTCAGGAGAAAAGTTGATATGCTTCCCCCAGGAGATTTGAACCTGCACACATCCCGCACCTAGAGACATAAGCATGATGCCTTAGACTGTATGGCCCGGTGCACATTCTCCCCATACACGACACAAATGTTTCGAGCCACCTCTGCTGCTGTTTCTTCAATAGAAGAATATGTCGGAAATGTTAGTTTTTTCCACTTGACACTTCATGTTCTTTATTCAACGAATAGCACTAACTTCCTTCAAACCTGCAACATTCAAGTTGTATTTTCAAGCACAACAATGTTAAACACTAAACAAACTCCTAACACCTCATTGATGTCATACCAAAAGCAAACACTACAGCAGTCAGCTCACGAGAAGATCCCCAAACAAGGAGTGACAGGGTCCAGGGGTAAAGGGAAGGACCGGTCCATTTGCAGATTTTAGGGGTAGCAGGAAATCTTGTGCTGTGGTCTGTATCCTTTTGGAAGTTGATTTGTGCCAATTACACTGAGCATGAAATGTGTGTTTGTAGCAACAGGTTGCTGCTTTTTTTTTTCAGTGTCCAGAATAGTTTTGAACTGCTTATTTTGTACATGATTTTAGTCACTTCACTCCCTTTGGGGATCTTCTCCTGAGTAGTCAGCTGTACCATCTTAGGCATCAACTCAATAGTGTGACATGGTTTTCAACTCTCCCATGTTGTAGCTCTTGTTGCTAAAATTGTGCACTAGGTAGATAGTTTTAAACATTTAAAATACTTGAAGTAATTCTTGAAGCTTTCCTGGTGGAGAATGATGATCAAGTTCTCTTGGGATATCAGCCACGTGATTTCCGGATAGGCTTCCGAGCTTCCGAGAGCTAACATCACTCTCATCTTCAATCCCTGAAGCTCGGAAGCCTATCCGGAAATCACCTGGCTGATATCCCGAGAGAACTTCTTCATCATTTAAAATACTTGTTTTGTTGCACCAATCCACCTGCAGCTGACCAGACCTTGACTTTCACAGGTGAATTGCCTCCAGCAGATGCAGAACGTGGCCAGCTATGGATTCCTCAAGAAGAGGCTGGAGAGACATGAGCTCCACATCCATGCCCTGTGGTTTGACATCTATACAGGAGACATATATTACTTCAGTCGCCAACAGAAGAGGTTTGTTGAGGTTAACGAGGAGTCATACGAAAAATTACTCGACGAAATTTTAAAATATTACTACTAGTATGTGCCTTTTGAGATGACATTCTGTACTTATTAAGGTTAGGAAATTGTGCAGCACTATATTTTTGTATGGTTTGATATTTATATAGTCTATACTGTTGAAATGAAAGTTTTATGAAGAGTATATTTTAAATGTGTTATGCTGTTCATGTTCAGGGTGTTATGTAGTATGTATGGTAGTGAATAGTATGCAGAAGCTGATAAAAGATATAAAAGGTAAATATTCTTGCATAACTAAAATGTATATTTTGCTATTCAGAAACTGACTAACGTAAATAGCTCATGATGATTGTGCATTTAAAGACTACATAACTGATTTTTTTTTAAAAAAAAAGTGTTAGATTAGTTAGTGTTAGGCTATTCCTGCATAAATAAAATGTATTTTTTGCTATTCAGAAATTGAACAATGTACATAGCTCATAATGACTCTGCATTTAAAGATGTAATGTAACTGAATTTTTTAAAAAAACTAACACTTCATGCTGGGATGGTCATATTCAATCAACCTTATGACAGGTAACACCCTGGCTTTTTGACCCTGTCTCAGGGCCATCATTTGGAAAGGAATATGTTGGAGGGTTTGAAGAGGAAGATGCTGGTAACAAACTGTTGGAAGATGTCCCAAGTTCTTCCACAGTATGGATTATTCCACTAGATGTCCTTCAGTCATCTAGTGTATGCACATCATTTGTAATGAAGTTGGAAACCTTTTTTTAAATTTTATTTTAGCATATAATGTTGCTGCTAATATTATTCTTTAACATATAAACATCTCTCAGGTTTTTTTTTATTATTATGGTCCCCATCAGTGGTGCCAACTTGTGAAAACCATTGGGTGAACTAGACAGAGGTGATTTATTGTATAAATTTATGCAACACATTGCACATGTTATAAGCCCTTGTCCTCCCTTACTTTCACAATAATAATATGACCACTGACAGTGTAAATAATATAGAACACTGACAAGTATAAAATGAAGATGGAACAAATTATTAAAGTTGTGAGTATTATTAAACTGTTTGTTTTGTTAAATGCAGGGACTTCATTTCTAAAATATAATGACAATACAATCCCCACAGGCCCATATAAGTTGGCCACACTGGCCCGATACAGGGCTGAAAGCCAGTGTTTGAAATATTATCTGTGTTCATGCTCTTTTTGTGTTACCTGTGACAAGGTAGGTCGAATATGACGTACATAGCCCTTACCACTTAACATTCTTCTGAACCTTGGAAGTATCTCGGCAATCAATGGCTTTTTCGAAATGTGTTACTTTATTTTCTTCTTAAACAATTACGTTGTAATTCTGTGTGACTTTTGCAAAAAAATTACCGTAGAACAAGAGAAACATGGTAAGATCAACTTCCTGGACATCACTATCAACCGTGCACTTAACAAATTCACAATCACTGTCTACAGGAAACTGGATGCAGGCAACCAGTACATACACGCTCTCTCTAGTCATTCACCCAAACAAAAGGCTAATGTGTGGCTGAACTTTTATCAAAGAGCCTTCTCCTACTGTTGCAGAGAAGATGATCTACGAGAGGAGATAGCTACCATCACTGAAATAACCCTGAAACATGGCTACACAGAAGTACAACTTTCCACTTGGTGCAGTAAAGTGGAAATACAGGTCAGACACCCTACAGCCACAATCAACCTCTAGCGGCCATTATAAAAAGTTTGCCTTCCCTTACCATCCCGCCACATCCAAAGCCCTTCTCCCATATGGCATCAAAATAGTGCACAAACCCAATTCCAAAATAGTGATAAACTGAACAAACACAAACAGTACTTCCTCTCCCCCCTTGATAACCCAGGTGTATATGATGCAGAGTGCGAGTGCAAGGCACATCAGATCTGTCAATGAAAGAATCCAACAGCACCTAACAGATGCGAAAAAAGCCCAACCCACTACTGGTCTTGCTAAACACATGAAATACATAAAATTCAAAAGGTACAAGTCAAACACACTGGCCACACACTCGTAGACACCAAAATCAAGGAAATGCATGCCATAATGCACTTCCCGCATGAGCTAAACATCGATAGCAGACAGGCGCACCACACTTGGATTCCCCTACTACAACAGTTATCGCCTGGAAATAGCAGACGGTACTAACCCAGATGCACAGTTAACAACAGTGCACCTAACGGCAGCCGGAGAACTACAAACAAAAGACGCACGCCAAGCAACAGTACAGCAAGTTCCAACAAGGATGGTGGCAGTGGCCACTGAAATTAATAGAATGAAGAAGAGAAAACAGTTTCGTGGATAAAGTGAGTACTAGTTTCTCCATATTTATTGATTTTAGTGACTCACTAAGTGACATTATTTTTGGTGCGAGCCACAGGATTACCACAACATGGTAGTTGCCCAATACCTGTGTGCAATAGAGTTATGAGACTATCCTTTATGTTGAAAGTACACCACTGACTACTCTGAGGATGTGTAGTTAGGAAAAATAACTTCTTGCGGTTGTACAACATTTATCCATAAAACATAAACATAAAACCTAAAACCATATCACTTTAAACATTCACTGCAATACAATACCACTATACTTACTTGTGCAAACACAAAACAATAAGCTGCTTCTTTACCTTTAAAGCACTGTCTTTCACAAATTTTGCTTCATTTCACACAACTCAAACTATACTCTGTCTTTTCATCTACTGTTGTCCTGGTAAATGACTTCCACTTCCAGAACTGCGTTTAATCAACGTATAGTCAAAATTATAAATTTAATATCACAAACAAATAAAACATATACATATTAAAAATAAACAAGGCCTAGCAACTGTCACCATTCACAGAGGGCTTTTGATTGTTATTCTAATAAATTTTTATAGTCCAAATATTACAAAGTATATAACCAGTCAACAGCCTTCTGCAAATGGTGACAATGAGTCACCAAAATCAATAGGTAAATAAACTTAATTTTTTGCAAAATACACATGGAATTATACCTGAGTATGTTTGTTGAAGATGATGATTCAGCCATGTTTGTACTATGAATTTAAAGTGTTATTTTTAATAGTGAAAGGAAAGATTTGTTTAGAATATCACTTAGCGAGCATTCACTAGAATATTTGTGCTTCCTAGGAGGACTTCCAACAAGATCTAATTATTCCGAATTTATATCAGCATAGCTTTCCAAAGGGAAATAAAATTTCCTAACTGTTTGATGAGACAGGCAGGGCCAAGGTTCAGCACAACATGAAGCTAGAGAAGTTAGGGTAAATGTTAACTGTTTTCTTAAATTGAACCCAGCATGCAAATCATCATGTGCTCATGGCACAGTAAAAATAATGACAATAATGATGAAAGCCATGTGCTTGAACTGGTTAAAATTTATTTTCTGTGTTTTCACAATAATAAACATTTGTGAGAGAACCTTTAAGAACACATTCTCTTGCTTATTAGGTGGGTTGTAAATAAAGTAAATCATCAACACTGTCAGGAAAAGGTAATGACAACGTGCATGTGCTAAAAGGCAGTGAGCAATGTCAGTTTGGGCCCATGTTGATGTGTGGAGTGCCAAAAGTGGTCGGTACAGCGAGTGCTGTGATGTATGTATGACGTTGAACTAAACACCATTTTCTGTACTGCTCTAAAACATGTTTACAGAGGTAGAACATTGATTGTGGATCAAAATCCAGGTATGATCATGGCAAAAATGCACAAGAATGTGATCAAAACTTGTACGAAGCCTGAAGCAACAATAACTTGCCTTACCTGATGGTTGCACAATAGTGACAATATCGGGAACCCAGGATGATGCAATTTTCCTCATGTTGAGGTTGTTCTTACGGACGCATCACAACCTCCTAAAGAAATGCACTTACGCATTATGCAACCATCAGATATGGTTAGGTATTGTTGCTACAGGCTTCATGTAAGTCTTGCTGACATTGTTGTGCATTTTTAATGATCATATATGTTGGTATATCTGTACTCAACATTCCTTCTCCATCACATGCTTTAAAGTTATGCATTTAAAATGTGATAAAAGACCACATTCCAATTGATGAATCATGACAATAATTACCCATGAAATACATCTGTTGCATGTGAAGCAACAGAGAGAGAGAGGGGGGGGATCATTTATTCAGATTAGAAATCTCTCCCTTTTTTAGCTTTTTGTTTTTCAAAATACATCATCACCGAATTTTATGAAGATTCACTGTTGGAATTTTCACGAAGTTCCCAAACATGATGAGTTCTAATATATGAAGGGCCAGGGGGAAAAACGATGAATGTCGATTTTTCGCCCATTTTGAGATCGCAACGCCATCTGATAGTTCAGAAGCTGTACTATAACAATGAGAACGGCCTTGGTTGGGAAACGATGAGAAGTGCCTGAAAAACGCATTATTATTTTGGCATATATTAACGTACTTATGGAAAGAAATACTTTGTTTTTCATTTCCTGGCAAATCGTCTCGAATGAACATTCATCGTTTTTCCCCCTGGCCCTTCATATAGAATGAAGCATTGTCAAAAATTAATGATTTTAATTGTTGGCCTGTTATGCTAATATTCGCACTACATACAAGCATTTCCATAGAATATGTTACTGTATTGATCAGTTCTTGTCAAATATATGTTTGGTAGCTTCTTCAGGTATGCAGTAGGAATCTAAATGGTGTAACTGTTAACATTGTGAGCTTAGAGATTGCAGGGCGTGAGTTTAAATTCTGAATGAAAAGTAGCTAATTGTGTTTAATTGTTCATACACTCTATGAATAACAGCCATGTATGAAGTCTATCACCATACTTACAGAGCATTAAATAACTGAATGCATGTATAACTGAATGTACAAACCTGTAAATTGCAGAAACGAGAGAAATTTGGCCAATTTTAAACAACATATTAGGACATTAATCTATGAATACTGACACTGTGCCTCATCTACCTATTTGCCTCCTTCATAAAACGTAGCTGCAAAAAATGTTTATTTTAGTCTTTTTCTTATATTTTTCAATTATATAAATTTATAACATTACATTTTATGTATACTTATAAACAAATAGCATAACTGTATATTAATTCATGTAGGGCAAAAAGCTGTTTTTGTAGTTCGGAATCAATGTAAAAAAAAAAAATGTAAGCTTAATTGTAACCCTACTTTAATAATAATAAATAATAATAATAATGGACATGAAAGACGAGTAATGATGGTATATTATATTAAAACTGCCAAATATCGCATGAATGCATGTAAAGAGTAGTCACATTCTTGATCTCAGTACAAAGATTGATTGATTTAGTTTATTTTACTTCGTGTTTTGTGCCTCTTGGCTAATTTGCGAAGATGGGGATGAGTGATGAAATGATGAAATTGATGAATGTACATTCAAAAACAACCAAGCCCGAACGGGATTCGAACCTGGGACCCTTGGCATCCCAGCGCGATGTGCTAACGACTCGGCCACAGGGTCTGGTTCAGTACAAAGAGATTGTCATTGTCGTGTCATGTCATTTTGGTATTAGATATAGTAGCAAGCTGGAATCAAACCAAACTCAATTGTTTGTACACTCACCTCACTTAGTACTCCGGCAGTTTGTTTTCTTCTGAGTCATATTTGCAGAAGATACAATTAATGTATCAATATACGCTGTATAAAACACACCTTATTACTAACTTTGTTGCCTGTACAGCCCTCTGGGGCCCATGGTCTGCAAAACAACATATTAATTGGGTCAGTCCATCGACTCGCATCACTGCTATTTCTGGCTTACGATGCTGGAGCCTGCTAGCTCTTCTTTCAAAGTAGATTCCTGATTTTCCTCATGGTGCTGGGTAAACATTGAAAATTCAGGGACTCCCACCATGACTCGAACCTGGGACCATTTGCATCAAAGGCAGGAGTGCTAACCATTTGGCCACATGGGAGCCCAAGTTGTAATCTGCCATTGCTATTGGTGGTTTTCCTTTCTGTGCATTTAATAATGGATCTCGAGTGTTATTTTCCAAAAAGAAAAATTTAGTACTTGTAGTTTAAAGCTTAAAATACAAGTACCAGAGGAAACGTGATATCCTAGAACAAGATGGAAAATTGGCTTACCATGTTGTATGATGATGATTTTTAGGATAAAGATAAGAAAGGGAGAGAGATTGAATTTCACTCTTGTTGCCAACTTAATGTCTGCTTGGCTTTAGCTGATGGTGATATATTTATGAAATATTGTGTGACTGCAGAAAAATTTTGATGGGTCTCGGATAAGTTCAGAATTTTATTTTGTATTTGAATGAAGAACAAATGTATATTTTTATAGTTAAATAGTGATGGTCACCTTAGGTGCTTATGTTTTATATGTGCATATTTTTTGTTACTTAAATAAGGGTAGTCCCAAGAAAACCAATAAAAGCTTGCAAATGTCAAGGAAATCTCATTTTTACACATGTTCATCATTGTCATAGTCACTATTATTGATTGATTGATTTGCTTTATTTTACTTCTCACTTTTGGCAAATTTGCGAAGGTGGGGATGAGGGATGAAACGATGAAATTGATGAATGAACACTCGCAAACATCCATGCCCAGGCCAGGATTCGAACCCAGGACCCCTGGCATTGTAGCACGATGTGCTAACCATTCTGCCATGGGGGCTGGCTCACAGTCACTATATTAGTATGTTTTATGCAGGACTGCAACGTTAGCGTTTGCTTTCAAATATTGAAATAAATTCAAAATACATAGGGTAGGATTCTCTGTTACCGGGTGTATTATTACATGAATTACATTGATATTTTGGGGTTCCAGATATACAGTACATTTATGTATAAAAGTTCCTACAGTGCCCTTGTTACTTACTAGTGTCTGAAATGTATAGTTATTTTATTTTAAAATGATTAAAATTTACAGTTATTCCATTTTACATGTACATTAATCGTAAGCAGAATGAGAGATTAAAGAAACCAAAAAGTAAAATAGCTTCATCCTAGGCCTTGTAAATTATTCAAAATACTTGATATTGGCTTAATCAGTTTGTTTTTATGGGACAGGTCTCCTCAGTAGTTTAGTAGTTAATGTTGTTGCTTTGTAATTCCTGGTGGATATCGATTACACAGTTGTTTGGATCCACTTTAGCCCTCCATTAGGCACGCGTGGTACCAGTGTCCCCCATTGATATTCATTGTGAGATTGCAACACTGTGAGATATACTGCACACGAGTGCTTTGTGTAGCCGAATGCTCTTTCTTTTGTGTTTGTTCCAAACTCAGCTTTGTTGTTCCGTTGCACTTCTAAGCCACGTAATATTATGTTGTTACCGTCAGTTGCATGCTTTGGATACAGTTGTCACCCAAATACATAACATGAAAAATACCAAAGCATGGAAAGACAGAGCACACAGCAGATTCAGATGTTATACTGAATGTGAGGGCATGTGTTAAAAGTGAACATGACAGTAACCATGTAACCGAAAGTGAACATGACACTGCTTTGGTTGTTACATGCAGGTGTCAGCTGTACCCCAAGCATGCAATTGACATAAACTTTATAATATTACGTCATGTAGAAAGTGCGGCAGAAAATTGCAGCTGATCTTAGAAGAAAGACAATGAAAGAACGTTTAGCATGCATGCGCAGTATAATTCACGTTGTATTTCATATCTTAAAGATAGTTGAAGGGTTGGGGGATAGGTGTATCCCATGTGGCTAAGTATGTTATATTACAGAAAATGGCATGGTTAACACAGGTTTAAACTCTAGGTACAGTACTGTTTAGCCTACCTGAGCAACTTTTCCAAACTCTCTTGAGAGAGAGAGAGAGAGAGTTTTTTTGCCCTTAATGTCCTTTGCACATTGTGAAAGTGTGTGTGTGCCACATGGCAACACCCTGACTGGGTGTCACAATTTGAGTATGCATAATTTATATCCATATCATTGAAATTGTTATCATGCAAAAATAATATAGATCAGTATAGTGTCCATTTTGAAATGTCAGTGCTAAGAACCAACATGAGTTTCTGGGAAACCTTGAATGGTCAGCAAATTTGTTCACAGTTGTTTTGTAGCCACCCTGTACTTTTATTAAGAGGATACAGGATACCACTGGCTTCCTATCCACATAACTAAGGAAAAGCTAACTTGGTAAATCTAGCTAAAAAAACTACTGATGAGATATGTTCTCATTATTGTTGTTAAATTTTTACTTTTTGTAAAGGTAATGTGAAGTTTATATGTTGTTTCGTATATATATTATATATATGGAAAGGTTGGTCTACAAGTAGTAAACCAGATAACATGGGAGAATATGCACTGTTTTAATGCATTGCAGATCAAGCTACTCAAAGTGAAACTGATTTTTGTTTAAGATTATAGAAGTGCTGGACACTACTTACAATCATGTCTGTAACCAAAGCAGTGTACTGTATATTATTTCACTTACGTATTTGTTGGGAACATTATGTAAAGAAGTGGCGAATGTGACGTTTGTGTAATTGCAACAATAATAAGACAAAAGTAAACATATATTTGTTTTATTTTCTCTGTTTGTTCCTTGCTTTTGTTCTCGTATACACAATTTTATAGACTTGTTTCTAGGGGATATGCAGACTGAAAATTTTTGGTTGGAATGGAATGTTTTTTAGTGTAAATATTTGGGATATTTGGAAAACAATGTTTCCAATATGGCCTACTTCTCACATTTCAAATTTCACCATTTTTCATTTTTTACATGTCAGTTATAAGTCCAAGTATTAATTCTTAGTTGCTCAATTATGATGAAGAGTGACAGTTTCGCACCAGGTGTGTATTTATTTCAATGTCGTTGGAATGGGCACTGCTACTAAAAGAAAAAAAATCCCATATTACAAGTGGAAGCGTTTTTTTCTAAGTTAATTATTAAGCTACGTACGATGTTTCAAAAATATGATGAATAAGAATTTTCAGAATCCCATGCATTCCTTATGGAGTATAAAAAATGCAACAACTGCAAGTTAGGGCTCACAAAATGGAAGTTTCGAAATTTCCGAAAATGGGGGGGGAGGGCTGAGAGACAAAGGAAGAATATGAAACTGAGAAAACAGGAAAATCAATTTTAAAAAATGGGGAGTAACAAGAAAGGTGTTCTAAAGTTGAGAAAATGAGAAGATAGGAAGAACGCATATTGAACAGAAAAGAGGAGAATAAATAAAAAGGTACTTTTTCCTTGTTCCAAGAGGGGAACTTCGTCGTCTTGTAATCAAGGGGTTCCGGGTTCGATACCCGGTGGAAGCACACGGTGGTTCGGATCCCATTTTAAACTGTAGGACCTGTCCCGATTAGCCTATCTGTGCATAAATGTGACAAAAAGCAAAGAGGAGGAAGTGACCCTCTTGATCCTCCATGCGTATGCCCACTGTTTCTTATGTATACAGGAGGGATATCCTAAAATGACCCAAACAAGTCGTAGCAAGAACTTATTATTCAGTATTTATTGCTGTTAATTATTTCAATGCTCAATAAGCATTTTGAATGCAATTATGAACATGAAAACGGAGCGAAATAATTATTTTGCCCCGTTTAGTTCACGAAAATGATGTCGGAATGGGGTTCTGACCCCTGTAACCCCTCAGTCAGTGCGTCTATGATGTAGCTTGTCGCAGTGGCGGCGTCAAGTTTGGCGAAATGGCGTAGTGGTTAAGGCAGGTGCTTGTGGTAATGAGGGTCTTACGTTCGATCCTCACTTGAGGCAACTTTATTTTCAAAACATTTTTTAATGTCCCGTCGCATTTCTATAATTAATTAGAACATATTGGTAAATTAAATAAAAGAAAATATAACTGATTTACCATTCTTATGAATTCGATTATATTTCTTTAAAACTATCCTCTTAGCAACGGCTTAAAAAATTGTCTGGTTGTAATATCAACAAGTCGAGAACATTTATTATGTGGATGTTTAATTACGAATTTACCGACATGCGTGACAGAGAGGTTAGCACAGTGTGCTACGATGCTATGGATTCCAGGTTCGAATATCCCGTCCCGAGCATAGGTGTTCCTTGTGAGTGTCGCTTCATCAGTTACCATATCATCAATCATCCTCAATGTCGCCATTTGCCAGAAGTGGCTAAATGAAAAATCAAAATATAAAACAAGAAGTGAGAGTTGAAATTTCACTTGGTTTAGGACCACGCTATAACCGCAGTAGAGACTAACTTCTAGGAAATTCATTTTCTGATATGGATGAGCGTTTTCAAATGGACACCCCAAACTATTTACTAGTTGAAGCTAAGAATGCTTCCTATGCCCTTCATGTAATTGTAACACCACTTATCTGACATACATTTGTTATTAACTATTAAAACATGGTTACCAGTACTACACTATGTTCCCTGTTGTTTGAAATTGATAAACTTATCAAACGGGAAGTCACTCGACACTCGTTCACATTTAACCAGGGGCGGCGCCAGAAATTTTCGACCGGGTGGGCAGAAGCTACATATTGATAGATTAGGGTGGGCAGTATAAATGTAAGACCATATATAGTATATACTAGTACAGTGCGTCCATTTCGATCTGCAGCCGAGAGATCGGGAGAAACGTGGCGGGCGGCGCTGACGGAGATGCCGACATTTGAGGCCTGTAATGCCCGCTTATTTTTGTGGACATCTTGCAAAACGAGCACTAACCTGTGTTATAACACGCAAAAGTTCTTCTGTAATTCTTCCAAGTTCCACCCTTATATACACAAATAAATACGCTTTAGAAATGATGTTAAGAGCCACAGATAATACTCTGTAAAACATTTTAATCATAGTTTTGACCAGTAACGTCCTGCTTAAGTTTATATCCTTGAAAGAGTTTTGTGTCGATGGGGATCGTTTGGAGGTTTCGAATGTGCAACACTGTATCAAGATTACGCTGCAGACGAACCGTTAAAAGCTAATGGTGTTCGTGAGCTTCCTTGCAATCCGAAATCTCCTAGCTCAAGTTTTTTGTTCCTTCGCGACTACAGAGCTGTGAATATAGTGGCAGGCAGATGTAAACCAAGAGCGTGTTAATTTCGTACTGTGCGTAAGAGTGTTATTCTTGGTTACTTGCCGTTACTTGTTTGTGTTATTGCAGTGTGTATGTGTGTTGTGTCAGTGAGACGATTGGAATGCCAGCCGCAAGGTTCACGTTAGAACAAAGAATTTTTATGTATGACACTTACGTGAAAACAGACTCGTGTCGAGACGTGTGTAGGCAATTTGTACAGAAATTCCCAGGCGTTTCACCTCCACATAGAGATACGGTTAGATGTCTTGTCCTTAAATTACGAGAAACTGGATCGTTAAATTTTAAAACACCTAAGCAAAAACGACGGATTCTAACCGAAGCAAAACTCGATGAAATTGGTGCAGCGTTAGAACGTTCTCCAAACAAACCTCTACGCCGTGTTTCACAGGAGATGGGCGTGTCAAAATCATCAGCACATACAGCCACTAAGCTACTAAAATTAAAACCGTACAGAGTTTCTATAGTGCAAGAATTACGGCCCCCTGACAACGTAAGTAGAGTAAATTTCTGTAATTGGGTTTTGCAGAATATTGTAGATGGTATTGTTGATCCACAGTTAATAATTTTTTCGGATGAGGCATGGTTTCACTTGCGTGGTCATGTTTGTTCACAGAACAATAGATACTGGAGCACTGAAAATCCCCGAATAATACACGAAGTTCCGTTACACGATGCAAAAATTGGTGTGTGGTGTGCTGTAAGTGCCAAAAGAATAATAGGGCCTATATTTTTTGAAGACACAATAAATTCAGAGAGGTACCGCACACAAATACTCGCGCCGTTTTTTCAGTTGTTATCAGATAATGAGAGACAATATGGGTATTTTCAACAAGATTCGGCCACAGCCCATACCGCCGCTGATTCTTTGGACGCTATAAGGGAGGTGTTTGATGACAGAATAATTTCAAGAGGTTTATGGCCTTCACGTTCGCCAGATCTTACCGTATGTGACTATTATTTGTGGGGAACCTTGAAAAATAGAGTCTACCGAAATAACCCTCATAGCATCGACGAACTAAAAGACATATAAGGGCAGAACTAGGAAGAATTACGGAAGAAGAACTTTTGCGTGTGAATCAAAATTTCATCAAACGATGCCAGGAATGTGTGAATGTAGGTGGACATCACTTTGAACAACTCTTATAACACAGGTTAGTGCTAGTTTTGCAATATTTATATAAATGTCTGCATATGTCCATAAAAATATGCGGGCATTACAGGCCGCAAATGTCGGCACCTCCGTCAGCGCCGCCCGCCACGCTTCTCCCGATCTCTCGGCTGCAGATCGAAATGGACGCACGGTATTTGTATGTAAGACGTATGTATCTCCTCTCTCTTACACTCCCGATTTTCCTATACTTCTTTTTCCTTTCCTTTTCTTGTTTTCCTCTTTATTATTTTCTAATCTATTCTCGCATCTTGTTCCATTTTATTTCGCTTTGTCTCTGATGGACACAATTATTTCAAGGAAGTGTTTACCCATGCGCAGCCATACATTCTAATCACATTCCTTCATGGATGTTAATACAGTGAAATAAATGTGACTTAGATTTAAGCTTGTGTTGCAAATACAAGGCACATACTTGAGTTTATGTATTCGGCGACAGTGATAGAAAGTGCGATGGTAGACAACCGTGAAGTTTCTCGTAATTTAAATGCATGTTCCTGAGCATAGTATTTTCATCCTATGAGTTTTTGACTGAAAGAGTTTTCTTACTCCTTGAGGGTCACTTATCATACAAGGTTTGTACACTGACAAATCTATCTGAATGCTTGTAGTAGCGGCGATTGGGAGCCAACATTTGAAGGGCAAGGACAATATACGTTTTCTTGGTAGAAAAGGCTTAGCTTAGCGGGGGCAAAAAGTGGCAAAATGTGGCGGGGGGAACTGCATCCTCCACTTCCCTCTCCTCCTAATCACCGCCACTGAATGTTTGGATTAAAATAAACGTCTTATTAGGAATGATTTAAAACACACACGGAAAACCAATTTTTTGTTCCTTGTCCATGAAGTATTCCTAGGCTAATGAAAGGCTATTTTGACAAAATATCACTCATAAGTAATAAAAAAGTAAGATTGATAAATCTGTTCAGAATTGAAGAGATTATTAGCTAAGTTTTCTGAACTGCCATGTTACTAATGCGGGAGAAACAATACACGTATGGTTACATGAACATATTTTTTGAGGTAACAAAATGATTTAGGACACAAGGAATTCATTGAAGTTGATTACCGTACCAGTAATAATTCATCTATTTTTCATAGATGTCTTGGGTTGTATGGCATGACCATTTCGAACACACTAGAATGTCAACCTCTATCATATGCAGCATACCCTGGAAACTTTATTCTTTCAGGGCAACGAGTCCCTGGCGCCTGGAACCACTGTCAAAGTAATAATTCATGAGGATTTATATTTTGAGTGTCAGCATGTGTTTGTTTTCGCTTATTCGTTACTTTCATCTGATCACCATTGAACCTTACCGTCGTTATTATCAAAATTAGAGCAGAAAAATGACTTAAAATAAAACAAATCAATGGAGTTTCATTAGTTCATACCTCTTAGAAAGTTGAGGTGGTAGTTTCAATTGCACAGCGTTTCATTAGTGGATCAAGGCAGCTAATTACGTGAACAATGACATTGTTTTTCGAAAGTCTCAAATATTTGTCTCAGGCAATCACCCTCTTAAAATGGACGCATCTTCTGTGGTGATAAAATGACACGTTTGGTGCGATTTCTTTCTGTATATTTATTCCCCAATGGCATAACGCTGTCACGTTAAAAATGAAGAGGTCCTGTGTTCGATTCCCCCCTCCTCTGGTGGAAGCACAATGCACACTGGTTCGGATTACACGTTAAACTGTAGGCTTAGTCCCGATTAGCCTATCTGAGCATAAAAGTGGGCTTAAAAACAAACTTAACAAAATCGTCTTCTGGATGCTTCGTGACATAACTTTTTTTTCTTTACTTCAGCTGCATCTACAGATTCTGTTGACATTTTCGGCTGATTCATGTGGCAAAATTTATGTGTGGAACGGAGATTTCTAAATAGGATAAGCCAGTCATTAGCAATTGAAAAATTCTGTAGCTTTTTCCATACATAACTGGTTTATTAAAATTTATTTACTTAGGTATTGTAGTGATTATTGTGATTCCTACTTATTAGTAGAACGAATATAAAGTTGATATTTCGCATATCTTATTGATATTTGAAGATGACAGGTATATAAAAATTGTAATGAAATAAAAAAGGGACACTTCTGGAATTTCAATGCAGAGCTAATTAAAACTATATTATACTCTGATCACATCACCTCCAGCTTCGGCCGAGATCAAGAAAGTATGGGGCCCAAACTCCACACCCCCTATACGCCTTCATGGCGTGGTGAACAGCATAGGGGAGCACTTTACATTACTTTTTTATTATACTCTCTAGCATACTTAAACCCGAAGGTTTATGGCTGCTCCAACACAAGCCTTCCATCTGTCCCTATCCAGAGCCTCCTAAGCCTACTAGCTGTTTTTAATCATGGAAGTATTCATTTGATCACAGTTTTTGTTTCAATAGCTCTAGTAATTACTTTCACTTTCTAATGACAAAATTGACTTTTTATGGGTTGATAATATGTGAACATTTCAGCATAGATAATATTCACAAGTAAAATATACATGTTATGTACACCAGAATACACTCATTTATTGAATCATTCATATATTCCCAAGTATATGTACTTATTGAATTTGATTGGGTGGGCAATCGGGTGGGCACAGGAATTTTTGGGTGGGCGCTTGCCCACCCGTGCCCACCCCTGTCGCCGTCCCTGCATTTAACGTTTTCGAGATTTCTCCTGAGCAGCCTTTTCATGCAGTGACATTCATAATTCGAACATTGTATTATCAGTTTTAACAATATTCGCCTGTAACAGATTCGCAATGTGTATAATAAGTGTTCTTGTATTTCCTGCCCGCCCCTGCTTCCGACGCCCGTGATCGCAGTGCAGTAGACAGCGACGGTCATCGGCTGCCCGCCCACTGTTGAATCAAGCTGGGTACTGATGCAGTGTTGCCACAATCTGTAAGCACAATTTCCCTTTCCAAGGGGTAAAATTTCCCTTTTTCGCCCATTTTTTCCCTTCATCTAAAGAATTATTATTAATTATAATAATTATTTTTTATCGTTGACCCATGTTCGTATGTATGTATAAAATGTTAATCAATTTAACTTTTAAATGCTACGCCGCCAGGGGTACCGGGTTCGAATCCCGGCCTTGGCATGGCTGTTTGTGAGTGTCCATTCATAAATTTCATCATATCATTACTCATCCCCATCTTTGCAATTAGCCAAAAGTGGCAGAAAAGCGAAGTAAAATAAACCTAATCAATAAACAATAAAATCAATAACTTTTAATTTTTTTTTGTAAGGTTTAGATTTTATTTCTAAACCAAGCTACAAATATTTTTTTTTGTTTTGAGATGAAAGCTAAAACTATGTAATAGTTGGCAACTGAAGATTTTCATCAGTAAAAAGCAAAACACACAAACAGAGATTGGATTTAGGGAGGCCAATGCCCCTTTTCTTCATCCTACAATCAGAAGAAAATTAAAAATATTCTACACAAAATGCTGTTCTAGTAAGGCGCACATATGAAGAGTTTGTGTGGAAAATCACATTTTTGCCTCCCCATAAAAATGTTAAGTTCGGCGCATGGATATACGCGTTTTATTAAAAAAGATATATAGTACATACCTGAGCAAATGTTCTATTCTGGTAAAATTCACATATTAGGTGCAAACTTCTAAAACACAGCAAGTTTTTTATTAAAATTTAATCCATCGTTGGTCACTTCTTGCCACTCTACACGGAATTTTTTAACTTGTTTCCGTGGTGTTTTTTCATCGTTTTCTAATATATTCTGGAGTTGCAGATAGTCTCCTTTGCTTCCCTTGTTCTCCCGTCGTCCAAGACGGGCACAGCCTTCCGCTTCCACCAAACACTAGCACACGACGAATAACCCACCCAGTGTCCAATGAAGACTGAATTGAATTGAATTGAATTGACTTTATTGCTGGGCGAGGTTCAGCTGTTGCTGGTCTACCACCTAACCCCAAAAAGTAGATATTAAAAATTAAAATAAAATAAAATTCAAGATTACAAAGAAATTGATCAAGAAAGTACAATAAAACACAATAGGAATAAAATCAAAAGATAGGTTTGCGACAAAGAGAACTTTATTGTTTGCACGTGTAGTGTTTGAGGCAAAATTCAGAGAACCGGGGAAAGCTTAAATAAACAATACCCTCGGACTCCCACTCCCATAAGGGTGAATGGCCAATGACCTCCGGCCCCCTACGGTAGCCAGATGTGGGTCAACCCAAATTCCACCCTTCCTCTCAGAACAAAGTATACGACATAATTAAAAAAAATAATAAGTTCTCATTTTCAAAACTGGAATCTGTTATAATGTTTAATATAATAAATGTTTGGTCTGTCTTAAAATTTCCCTGAAAATTCGCTATTTTTCATCGAATTTCCCTTTTCCCTTTTCACTTAAAATTAGCTCCAAATTTCCCTTCATGTGGCAACACTGTACTGATGGACGCCTGAAAACTTCCCCTTCAGATGGGCGAGTCGGGTTGGTTCACAACAGCTGCGCAGGGCGAGTATTTCTTTCCATTACGGCGGGCGGGCGGGCAATGGAACAAATTTGCAGACCTCTACTAATTGGCTATTTGACCATGAGTTCCTTTGCAGGAAAACGCGGTAACAGAGGGTCGCTGCAGTTCCCCCGCCAGGTATAAGAGCGACGCGCCTGTAGAACGGTGGCATGAATGAAAAGCGTGGAAAAAGAAATAATATACTGGTGAAAACCAATGTGTATTAATGTATTTTCAAAGATTTAAATAGTTGGAGACGAAAACCGAAGAAAGCCCTGTCAAATATAACGCATAAATGTTATTTTTCTCTGCCAAAAAAAAACACTATTCTCAGATCATTTCAAGTGTTTTTGATTGGTCAAGGCCGTAGAACCGCCGATAAACACAAACCACGTGACGCATGTCCATCAGCCACCCTCGCAAAGCAGGCACCGAACTGCGAGCAACGTTGTCTCTATATAGAGCGCATGCGTCGTGGTGCTTCACTTTTGTGAAAGGAACAGATAATCTCCGTTCGTAAGTTCGAACCCTGGTAGGATCAGTTTTTTCTTCATGCAGAAGAATGAAATGCCATAACCTGAGTAGACGTTTCCATACGTGTGTGCAGTGGCGTGCCCAGGAATTTCGAAAGAGAGGGGTTATGTATACTTTTTCTTGGTAGTCAGCCCTCATTTTGTCATATTTTCCTACCTTTGACGTTATTTTTTTTAGGAAGACTGGGCCAAAGGGGGTCATAACCCCCACCAACCCCCCTTGGTCACCCCACTATTGTGTGTAATTTGCGATTGTCTGATTGCGTGGCCAGACGTTTGCTGCAGATAGGAAATGGCTTTCGGCTTTCAGTATTTAAAATAGAGTTAAAGTAATGCAGTTGATACAATATGCATATCACTTTGTCACACAACAACAGCCTCCCGCTAGTTGTTTAAAACCAAAAATGAGCAAATTCGAAATGGGATCCCACGATATCACATTACATGAATAGTTTGAACACAGGGTAAATTTCGGATACTGAAGTCATTATATAGAAAGTTTGCATTTACAATCTTAGTTCAAGAAGACCTTGCTAGAAGGTTGAAACGTTACGTTAGTTTATGTTTTATAATAAAATAAATTACTGCCTTGGTCAGCATATTTAGTTTTTCATGAAATTAACATATTTTATTCTCTCTTCGCCTTCTTTTTTGACAGTAATAAACGAAAATCCCGTTTGAGTGGAAATACTTCAATAGGATGTTATTATTTATGATCTATGTAGTCACAGAAATATGTGGTGTTTGCGCAGCTTATTAAACAATGACTTCTTTCTAGTTCGACCACCACGTTTTAAACAAATACAACAATACATCCGAAACACTGAAGTCTTCGCGCACAATTAGAAATGACAAATTTCAATAAATCGTAGATATTGTAAAATTAGCATGCAACGAAACCTAGCTTCTTTGCCTTAGACGATTTCACGAAAATCCTTTTACCTTAGCATCCAGAAAAGACACATTTGAAAACGGAGTTGCTAAATTTAGTTCTCTCCCCCCCTCGGTACAAATTTTTAAGTTAATAATTTATGTTGCAAAGTATCTGTTGATAACATTGCTCAATTTGCAAAACTTAAGGTTACAGCTAACGTCTTTAACGTTAGAATTCTTTAAAAAAAAATAACAACAACTACTTCTAACAACTGTGCATTAGTAAACTGTAACGCATATTTGCGGTTTCTCCTTATGCTTTTATTCTGTTTCGCTCTTATTTCCTTTCGTAGTTATTCCATAATATTATGCAAAAGAGGTTGTGGTAAAACAAATATGATGAGATGGTGTCACGAAGTACGGAGTCGTCCACCAGCTCGCGTTAGTTTCACTATTTCGTCAACAGATGTCAGGGGCGTTCTCTTGGCAGGCGAATCGTAAAGTAGGAAGTAGGTTTCTTGCCTTTTCTGCGTCAGTCCACTGGCCTCCTTGGCCACTGGCACAGTTTCTGTGCGATCCGTCGGGGGGGAGGGGGGAGAGGCTCGTTGCATGGTACTTCAGCGCTGTGACGTCTGCATCTTTCAATTGCCCCCAAGAAGACAACTCGCTTTTGCTTTCTTTGTGATCTGGATTCTTTTGTGAGGATGTGAAATTCATGCAGCCTTTGTCAGACTCTTTTATTGTGTCTAAATATGATTTTGTGCGTCCCAAATTTCCCGGGTGCTAGATAGCCGGAAGGATATCCCAGTTCCTCAGCGGCTTCCATTTAGTTAGGCTTAAATGTTCGTTTTCCAAAGGAAGATGCGCCGTTCCAGACTCTCTCGTGGTGTAATCTGACCCCGACACAGACCCGTATCTAGAATTGATTGATCTTCAGGGGTGGCTCATCGGCCCAGTTATCTCAAGAAAAAAAAATTACATCGGATCTCTCAGATGATAAAACAATAATAATAATAAACATATCCCCTCTCTCAAGCGCCAGATTCCCCATTTCAAAATTATTGCTTACGTTATTGGCATCAAAATACTTGCTATGCCGTTCCAACTGTCCTTTGTTTACGGCACAATTTTGCAGCTTGCTAACGAAATTTATTGAAATACTCACGCATTTTCGTCGTCGTTGCCTTGTAATGAAGGACTCCCGGGTTTGATACCCGGTGAGGGTACATTGGTTCGGATCCCACTTTAAACTGTAGGTCCAGACCCAATTAGCTTTTCTGTGCATTAAGTGGACTTAAAACACTAAATCAATCAATCAATCGACGTGGTCTCGTCTTGTGCGCTCGCAAACGTTATCTTCGGCCACGTTTTGTGCGCTGGGGTTCGTCAATGCAAATTGTCAGCATGTATTGGAGGAGGGGAAACAAACGAGTAGTTTAGAACCCAAAGCTACTTGCGTACGTACGTGCTCTGATATTGTCCATATACTCAAAATATTGTCTATTTTCTTAATAATAAACTTGCAAAGTACCACAGATAAAAGTAATAGACTATAATTAGGGACGTAAAGTTTTCGTTTTAACGATAACACCGAAAAGTTTAGGAAAGCAAAATAAAGTATTTAAAATTTATTGGGGTGGATAAGGGAGGCAAGTTTTCGGTATTTCGGAATCGCGAAATAACGCGAATTATGCCATTTTTCAGAATAACACCGAATTTTACACTTAAACGCGAAAAATACCGCGAAATATGCAATATAAACTGGGGGTAACACTTCTGTTCAGAAAGAACTACCTGAAGCACTATTCCGTCATTTGTAGTGTGGCTGGTGATAGTTCGATTCAAAAGAGATTATCACGCGTCATTTATTGCAGTTTGGCGCAGACGTGACTGACAGCGTCCTGAAATAGAACTTGCTCGGGGGGATCTTCCCAGACTGGAAATTTCGTAGGCAACGGGAAAATTTTCAGGGAGAAGCACCTGTTGTGTTTCGGAAGGGGGGGGGGGGTGTATGTGTGTGCACAAAACGGTCACAGAGGGATTTTTTGGCATTGTTATGGAAATGCGATGTGTATGATTGTGTTCAAAGATTTGGATGTTATCATTCAATAAATATTTCATATTTAGGGGCGGGTGAGATGAAATAGTTTTCCAAATGGAAGAAATTTGGTTATTTCTCACAAAGGTAAGCCATATTTTTTTTGTCAGTAAAACTAGAATTTGTCTCAATTTTCCAGAACTAAAACAATAAGAAAATCTTAAGCATATAAGGAATAGTAAAAATGCATGTAAAAATAACACCGATTTTAAATTAATAACATCGAATTTTGCAATAAACCGCAAAAAATAACACCGAACTGGAGTAAGAAATAACATCGAAATTCAGGGAAAAATAATGTGAAAACTTCAAGTCCCTAACTATAATTCGTTTATCTCTGTAAGTACTGTCCTTTTCAAAATAGTTATGTTTTATACACTGCTGGTCAAAAAAAAATCGGACACTTGCATTTTTTGTGATAACGCATAAATTCTGATTCGAAGGCTAACTAAATTATTGGAAATATATTCAACAGTAAACAAACTTTGAGGATCTTCTACATACATTGATAAGTTAAATTTGAACAAAAACGAAAGTTACAGAAAACTACCAAACTGAGAGCGTAATTCATTAGTAATTGCAATCCGGACGTCAAATATCAAGGTGTCCGGTTTTTTTTGTCCAGCAGTATATAAACGAATTCAATAGGGACACCAAAGAGAAGTCATATTTACATCTTTTGAAATTTATTTTTAAAGTAATTGAGAAATAATTGTTTTACGTCACTCCCCACAAATTCCTATCTTGCCTCTGTAATATTTTCTGAGCCCATATTTTGAAAAGTACGAAAATTAAAAGATTACTCACTTCCCGTAGTTTTCGGGGTGAAAATAGCCTTTCTTTAAGTTCCCTTGCAACGTCCGTCTCCATGGTCAACAACAAACATATCAAACACGAAAGTTTTGTTACATCTGTAAACATTTTATTAAAACGGCTATTATGTAGCTATTTTCGTATTTTGAGTGCTAAAGTTGCATATAATTGTTTATGTAATCATCTGAATCTTCTTCTTACATGTCAATGCACGTTTTGTAACTTGTAATTGAATCATCTGCATTGTTGATCTCGAGGATAAAGTAGAAGAAAAAATGTCGTTTTTTAGGTCAGAAAAGAGCATTTTCACTCTTATAGAAGGGGGATAAGTGAGAGATTTTTAATTTTCTCTGTGTTTTCAGACAATTTAGTGAAATATGATTTTAGATATGTGCCTCGAGACGTTCTGCAATTTAAAGTTGGAACCGAACCACTATGTGCCTCCACCGGGAACGAAACCTTGGATCTCCTTGATTTCAAGGCGACGAAGTTACCGCCGTCGTCAGAGAGGCTGAGTGCACGTGTGCGTGCTAACAAAGTAGCTCCGGACCTGCCGCAAGTTCCAGCGGACGCTGTACTGTACTGGTCGCATTTCCAGCTGGCCGCTGGGAAACAGCGAATCAGCAATCATTTGAATTTTCGTCGACTGGCATCGGATATTTTCGAGTCGCAAGGCACCGAACGCTGTTAGCAGGAAGAAACAAATGAGTGTCAGATACACCACATGTTGCCAAACGTACTGTACGTAAAGCGAGAGAGTTCTCCAACAACGATATCACCACCACCAAAAATCAACGGGGGTTTACGTGGTCCTTTACGACGATCAGCCACAGGTCGGTATGCAACTGGCAAGAACAGAAATAAGCTTGACAAAGTTGCTTTGGGAGAGCGATGTTACCCCTACAGCTGTTACTTCGCACGTGAGTTTGTTGACACCAAGGGCGCACGCAGGATCTTTGCTCAGGGGGCAAAGTCATAGATACTGTTGTTATTATTATTTACTACTACTATTATTGCTATTATTATTTTATTTGTGTTGTTATGATTATTATGACATTACTATACTTCTACTACTACTACTTATGTTTTTAAAATTATGTACCTTTGTAATTTCCGTATTCTGTATATCTATATACAATTTGCATAACTGTATACTTAACATTAATTCATGTAGGACAAAAAACTATTTTTTTTATAGATTTTATTGAAATCTCTCCTCGCACATGCTTCTCTTCCCCCGCCATCGGTCAGTCGCTCCCCGACAGAACCCGCTGGTATCACGACACGCTTCACGCCCCTCAATTGTCGGCGAAGCGACTTCGGATAATGGCAATTTTTTTTTCACCTGAGAGCGGAGACTATTCAAGAAAAAGAAGAAGTCGCGAAAAATGTTTCGCCATGCTTCGCTGAACTTCGTCGTTTTTCTTCGGTTGTGCGTTTTCACTTCTATTCCGTGTCTCTTTTTTCCCCCGTAAGAATAAGCCTGCAGCGTGCGTCAATATATATCTTTCCTGCAAGCAGTCCCGGGTTCGATTCCAGGACGGCGCCCCAAAATTTCGGTGGTGACCCAGTATCGTGAGGGCCAGGGCCTACGTACCGACTGCCGACATCCCTCCCAAATGCCTCAGCAGAGGTTTGCGATTATCCAACCAGTTACGGGGTGACGTGTGGTCAGCACGACGAACCCAGTCGTTGTTGTAGGTTTCCATGACCGGGAGTCACATGTAATATACCACAAGCCGACTTCCATGGCGGAGTGGTTAGCACAGCGCGCAACGGTGACATGGGTCCTTGGTTCGAATCACGGCCTGGGCATGGGTGTTCTTTGTGAATGTCCCATTGTCAATTTCATCATTCATCTTTCTCATCTTCGCCATCAGCTAAAAGTAGCAGAAAATCTAGGCAAAATAAACTAAATCAATCAACCACAAAATACGGAACAAAAATTGCATGTTTTGTCAAAAAAGCATTTATTTACCTATAGATGTGTTTCACCTGCGTCACAAACTGTTAAATTGTGGCTTCGACCAACCATGATTGAGGCCAGTTCTTGTAAGCATACACTCAGAGAACTAAATGCATCATATCGATTGATGCACTAAAGTGTGTTTTATGGCTTTTTCAAAGAATCAGATTCACATTTGATGCATTTGCGTGCATTTTTGTACGTCCTGAAAGAAATACCAAAGTGCTTCATTTGATTCAAGAGAGGATCTCTCAGTCGAGATGCACTTCAATGCATCTTTTTTGATGATGCACTTAAACGTTTCGTCTGAGCTACATAAACTCTATAGCTCAGACCAAACGTTTGAGTGCATCATGCAAAACGATGCAGGAAGGTGCATCAAGGAACATCAACTGATGCATTGAAGTTCATCTCGACTGTGAGAAATCCTCACTTGAATCAAATGATGCACGTTAATGTTTCTTTCACGATATACAAAAATGCACCCATCAATCGCTACATTCTGGTGCATCAATCGATATGATACATTTAGTTTCCTGTGTGTGGAATTCAAGCGGGCGGGCGAGAGATACTAGCACAAACATTCGTGATTTAAAACAAACGTGCAGTTGGTGCAGATGTAACGAATATTTCCTCGGAAATGAAAAATGAAATTGGCCGCAAACATGGCGGCTGTGCGCATCCTGACGTCACATGAAACCCACCTATAGCTTGTCTTTTTTGTTTGGGAATTCGGCAAAAAGGGAGGAAGATTGATGAGGAAGATGGGGCTTCCCCATCCGAACCCCTCTGATGCCGTCACTGAATCAGCTGTACGTACACATACCAAAAAAATATGAATACTTAATGAACCGAATTGATTAAACGTTCTTAAAGCACCACTTCTTCTATATACACCGTTAATTTCGTCTCCAGCAAATGCATAGTGATGACCCAAATGATTAAAACAAAACGCTTTCCCATTGCGAAATCTATGAAACAACAACAATAAAAAATGAAGTGCTTCCTTTCCGTTTTCTTGCAAGGATTTAATAAACCGTATTCGTCCTTGTAAATGTTTTATTGTTGGAATGTAATTAACGCGTGTTACAAATGCTTCGGTGCGTTAATTAGTTGGAAACCGAGCAGCCCTGCCGGCGATTAAAATGGCCGCCTGTGGGGCGAGTCACGATTTGTTCGTGAGCGACATCTTGAAATCAGTGGCGGTTCTACTTGGTGCTGTAGATGTCCACTAGAAATCCAAAACTCTTAGTCGTGAAAGGGCTTTACAACTATGTAAGAGTATAACAATCTAAACAAAAGCATTTCAGAATCGTTCGAAGCGTTACTGTAGGGTAAGACGTACAATTATGTCATGCCCTGAAGTGAACATTACATTATAGTTGTATTTTAAGTAAACTTAGGTTTGGAATTTAGAGTTCCTTCATTTTGCATATTGTCAACTGTTTAGTGTTGAGTAAGTGTACGAGGAATAAACCTTTTAAAGGTTAAATCGAGTTTCGTTTATCACCACTTATCAGAATACTTTGCTCGCAACATTAGGACCGAAGGGATAATTCCTAGCTGGACGTGGAGTAACGTAGCAAGTTTGTCTGAAGGAGTGGCGTCTGGTGCCGAAGTACAGAATCATACTGTCACGAACCCCAGCAGCCTTGTATTGCAAGAGAGCTTCCTTCACAGTTACTTTTTCAAGTATCATAATAAGATACCTGATGTGCTTGAGAATGTTGAGGAGGACCAAGAAGGACGAGTCCGCTTGCAGCAGGATGGCGCACCACCTCACTATCTCAAAAAAGTTCGAGACTTACTACACAACCTCATTCCAGGCCGAGTTGAGCCAATTGTATGGCGACCTTGTTCACCAAATCTGACTTCTCGTTTTTACCTTTGGAGGGTTCATTCCTCGAGTATATGTTCACCAACCGCTGAGTTCAGAGCTCGAATCACCACAAAAACTGATGAAAACGCTGCAATGAGTTCGGCAATGGAATGACTTCTGATTGCATGCCGTATTTGCAATGGCAGTCACATTGAACCTAAATGATTTTTTGAGGTAAGACGATGTATTTTTCTACAAAATGATACATCAATCGTCTCACCGTTTTGAATAAACTGTTGCATGCTTACGAAGTTGTAAAGCCTTTTTAGAAGCACCCTGTATTATAAAGTACAAATTTCACTCAAAGAGATAGATTGTATGCCTATGAATACAGTTCTCTAAACTTCTAACCTTGTGGCACGTGCCTGCCTCACTACGAAAGAATTTACAAATGTCCGTCCATTACCTTCTATGGGAAACACAATACCTTGAAAAGGCTTTTACCTGTATGGGTGGGTCCACTCTTCCACCGAAGCCCTCAATATTTCAATGCACTTTTTTTTCCGAGCTGCAAGGCGAACTAAGTAGCGCCATGGCCTCCTTTGTAGGATTACTAAAATAGAATTAGTCAATAATACTATACAAATTCGATTTGGTGGCATTCAAAAATAATTATTTACATTTTAGCTTGTATTGGTTGAAATTTAGAAATGCAAAATCAGAAATCAGTCAGGAGTTAAATAATGCGTTTTCTTATATCATTTATGTTCGGCCTTCCCGGTGGCGTAGTTGTAACACTCTTGCCTTGTAATAAATGGGTCCGAGGTTCAATCGCCCGTGGAAGAACATTACACAGTGGTTCAGATCCCACTCTAAACTGCAGATTAGTGAACTTAAACAAATTTTGAATGACTTTGAATGACTTATTCCATAAAAAAAAGTGTCCTCTTGTTGAAGATTAGGAGTGTCTAAGCATGTTGTATTTCAGTATGTCATCAGTTTTGTGTTTTTCCTTGTAGTAACAAAGCACTGAACCAACACCAGCGACGTATGAAGATGTGGTGACCAACGGTTTGAAAGGGATCACTCCGACCTCTTCAACGCCTAAGCGATCACCCCAGGATGGCAAATCGCCAATCATGTAAGTAGGTCTACCATTTCTCAGTTTCGTTATTATTTATTTTTGTACTTTTGGTTTATTACTACATATTTTTATTTCATTGTTTCGTGTATTTAATTTTAATATGTATGTCACCATTAATTGGCATGTGCCGTATCTTTTAAAATAAAAATGAAACGTTTAAAAATCAGATGGTCATGCTTGCTTCTAAAACTAAAACTAAATCTTCAATGATCCTAGCGTGCGACAGTTATAGAAAGGTCATCCATCATCTCTATCAGAGAAGTCCTTAATCCGCCATAGGCCTGGGAAGGGATCCCGCCAGTAGCACAGACTTACTGATTTGGAGCTACAAAGATCAACTCACTCTCTCTCGCTCTATCTCTCTCTCTCTCTCTCTCTCTCTCTCTCACACACACACACACACACACACACACACATAGTGTGTAAAATAATAACAATATCATTCTCTTAAGAGTACACCACATATATATATCTTAATTTTTTGAATGAAATTTGCAATAGAAAAGCAGTACCTCCCCGATGTCGTTGCCATCGTCGCATTGTAATCAAGAGGTTTCGGGTTCAATATCCGATGGAGACATAAACTGTAGATCAGTCCCGATTAGCCTATTTGTGCAAAATGCGGACTTTAAACAAAAATCCAAATTCAAATTCCAAAACAGCAATATTCACAAAATAATTTTGAATTTTTCACGAATTTTGTCTTTTTTCAAGATATTTTAAACAGGTTTTGAAAGCATGCGCAATTCAGGAACACACCAGGCTATAGGCTTCATTCCATTGTTTTGCACCGATTTTAAACAGCTTTTACCTTCTTATAAAGGATTCCTAGAGCGCAGTAATGTGATATAATATATAACAATGGTTTGAATTGTTTTGGACGGGGGATAACGTAGACAGAATAAACTTTTTTGCCTTCACCTACAAAATACGGAACGGAAGCAAATTGTTGTCAACTTATTTGAGGGGGGATACACGGTGCACAATTCGGAAGAAAGGCTTTTGGTAGTGCTGCATCCCCCTCCCAAAATTTCGAGGAGTGCAATGTACTCCCGCCGGTCCTACGTCACTGGATCTCGGCCCCTTTAATCAAAGACAACGTTTGAAAAGTGTCGCTTCATTAATCCTTAAGTATTCGCTTTTTGCGTAGAAGTTGTTACCTGCCTTTGCTACGCTTCGTTGGAGGCGAAAGAGAAACAGAAAGAAGTGTCACGGCGGGAAACCACGTGGGATGATTAATGCTCCGTTGCAGAAGCTTTGGACAACCATTTTGTGGAGACAGTTTAACTTTTTTATCAAGTTACTTTCATTACTACATTACGTACTTAGATCTGATCCACTAACACTTTCCAATAGAATCTTGGGCACCCACCATCTTAGGACGGTGCCGTTAGTTCGAAAAATATGTTTCGATAACTGTGTAATCAACACTAGCGCACAGAGAATATTTTTGTCGTAGAGGCATGGAATTTCTAAAAGTGAACATTAAATTGCTGCGTTCTAGATAGGGGAGGGGTACTCTACAAAATATTTCGTAATTTCAATTGTTTTGAAAGAGACAAAAATTGTAATCGGAGGTCATTTGAAGAAGAGTTTACTTCGGGTTTTCCCCGAGTTCTTTGCTGCTTACATTTGACAATTTTATTTTTCCCAATTTCTGAGCTGTAGGCCCACCAGACCCCTCCTGCGTACGCCAATTTCCCACAACATAGAAATCGTTACATTGGCTCAAAGGGTTTTGAAATTTGTTGATTTATTACTTGGTAGGTGGTCCATAGGCAGTTTCTCAATTTCGGTAACATAATTTTATTCATAATTAACCATATGCTGTTATTTTTTCCCCAGAAATGTGATTATCACATTCTTTTGGAGACAATAACAGCATATAGGTAATTTGCCGAATTTAAAAGACAAACTGTAAGAAATTAAATGTACTCTGGTAACTTCTCGTAACTTTATACAGGATTATACTTAATAGTTAGTCTGGTAACTACATAAATGTGATGTTAGAAGGGATATGCACTCACAGAACTAAATGCATCATATCGATAGATGCACTAGAATGCTTCGATTGATGTTTTATGGCTTCTTCAAAGAATCAGATTCACATTTGATGCATTTGGATGCATTTTTGTATGTCGTGAGAGAAACACCAAAGTATATCATTTGATTCAAGTGAGGATTTCCTTCAGTCGAGATGCACTTCAATGCATCAGTTGATGCGTTTTCATGCACCTTGATGCGTTTTGATGCACCAGAATGCATCTTTTTTGATGATGCACTTAAACGTTTCGTCTGAGCTACAAAAGCTCTGTAGCTCAGACCAAACATTTAAGTGCATCATCCAAAAAGATGCAGGAAAATGCATCAAGGAACATCAACTGATGCATTGAAGTGCATCTGGACTGAAAGAAATTCTCACTTGAATCAAATGATGCACTTTGGTGTTTCTCTCACGACATACAAAAATGCATCCAAATGCATCAAATGTGAATCTGATTCTTTGAAGAAGCCATAAAACACACTTTAGTGCATCAATGGATGCATTCTGGTGCATCAATCGATATGATACATTTAGTTTTCTGTGTGTGCTTATTTTGTGTATTATGCAGTTTTTAATCAAATTTAGGATTATATTCACAATTTTAAAACCAAAATATCACTTTATATACCGCTTTGATCCGAAGTTTCACCGCTGTAACACCGACATTTTATTTTATTTACTGCTTTTGAATCCGAAATTGACTCTGTTTTTGTACCGAAATTTTGCTTTTTTATTCACCAAAAATATGTGCCTCTAATGATCACCTTTATACACTGTGATTGGTTACTGGAGTCAACAGTTGACTCAAGTGTGACATCACGAGAAAAAAATAATGCAAATAAAGAATATAACATGATAAACAAGACGCAATAAATAAATAAATAAATAAATGAAATGAAATGAAATATAGACGAAGAAAATTGTGCAAGATTTGAGTAGAAATGAAAACAGTGTGGTTTATCTCCCAGTAGACGCGCACATCTTGAAGTTTTCAGCATCAGTTTTTTGTTCATATGTACAGTTTCCTCAGCTAATCCTGTCCCGTTGCATGCAATTCAACCAACCCTTTGATAGACATGTTTATAGCTTTGGAGGCAGCATAGAGCGGTAAATACGCCGCATCCTCTTGCCTTTGGAGCTTTATATTGTCACTTGAGAGGTTTTGTTCCTCAGGTTGCTGTGAACACTGGAAGAACTGTTCAAAGGAAGGTCAACGGGATGACCCTCGCTTCCCCTGAACCCTTCAGGGTCGTAAAACCGTCTTCGAAAGACGTCACGGATATAGGTCAGTAGGAACTGAAACGATTCAAAAGCCTTCCTCGAGTCTTTCTTTCTCGCTCGGGAGAGACCCATTTGGTGAAGATCCTGCTCGCACTGGGATTTCCAAGAACTTGCGTCACGACAAGCTTTGCCTTTATGAATGGCCGTCGTTGATGGCTGAATTTGCACCTTCCAGTTCGTAGGACCAACGTGCCAGCTGGCAAACCTGTTGGATTGTGTGGCGAACAGGATGTACACATTAGACGCACACATCCTTTTGGCAGTATCATCACAACTGGACTTCCGTCTGTCTGGGCAACGACTTTCTTCGTTTCGAAGAACCTCGTTAAATTCTCAATTTGTGAAATTTGAATGTTATTACTCTAAACCAATATACATTGGTATTTGGAGGGCTCAGTATAGTTCAGACAAACATTACAAAATGTATGTAATTTAGAATATAAGTATTCACTAACGCTATAATATTCGTGATTTAATAATAGGTTGTTTTTTTTTTCAATTTGTTTTTCAACCTTGTCATATTTTCTGCTTTTATATCATTCAGTAGGTTATTGAATATTTTAATTGCCATGTGCTGGGGTCCTTCTTGAACTAATGTTAACCTGGTGAAGTATGGCTTTAGAAGCTGTTTATTTCGGGTGTTATATGTATGTTCTATTGAGCTTCGTGGCGTAATATTTTTTTTTCTCGAATATAATTGCATTTCATATGTGTACAATGAAGAGAGGGTTAATATTTTGTATTTCTTAAACGTAGTTTTGCATGATTCCCTAGTCTTTATTCCTGCTAAATTCCTAATGTCTTCCTTTGTTTTCTAGTTATGTTCATTTAGAATTTTTACCAGAGCATTTCGGATTATCGATCGATTGGTTTTTCTGCCACTTTGGCTAATCGCGAAGATGAGGATGAAAGTTGATTATATGGGTGAAAGCACAGCCACAAACGCACACTGACGACGCAACACAAGCCCCAGGACTGCAGGTGCTGGCAGCGATCCTCAGGGGAAAATTCACGCTCAGGGTGTCTCTAAAAAACAAAATTCCCTGACTTTTCAGACCAAGAACTATAAAATTTTCCAAGCTAGAGCCATTAGGGCAATTCATATTTAGAAGCTCACTACATTTTAACTATAGCATCACACTTGGGACCCCACTCATGTAAAAGTGATAATGGTAGGATTAACAAATAATTATTTTTATAAAAAATCATAATATACCATAAACAGTACATATACATATAAATAATACAAATATACTGATTTCCCACTGCACGAACGCGACCGACGAAGCCTTCTGCCTAGCTCACCCCCTCCTTTTCGCCCCTCTTATCGCACAAGCATCTAGCTGCCTCGCTTTCTGACATAGTGCGGAATCCTTTCATTGTTAGACTAAATACCTTTGTTTAGGCCCGTAGCGAGGGGTAGGCTGGGGGGAAGGGGGCTGGAGCCTATGGAGCCATGCACAGAGGGCACCATTGGAACCTTTCTTCTTTAAACAACAAAGTCGTAATATGCGACTGAGAAATTTACAATTGGAAGAGGTATATTCTCGTAACACACTGCTGGAATTTTCTGTTTCCCAAAGTACGTTATTAAAAATGTAATTCAGGCACAAAGACATAACTGAAATATCCTTAAATATTCTATTTTTTTAAAAAAAAAAATGCAAACTAGGAAGTTTTAAATACGTATAACCTATACAACTTGTTAATCAGTTGTCTTTGTTTCCTTATTTAATAAGTTATAGGATGAAAATGTCACACACCATGGGATAAGAAAAATAATATCGAAAGACGCCCATAAAATGTCGGTGCTTGGTAGAGCGCGTGGGGAGGGGTTTGCGGAGGACGCCAGCCCATAATTCTGCCGAGGGCGCCCAAGTACTGCCTTCGTTGTTAGGTTTAGTGCTCTTAGCATAAATAATACATTTGCAGTGTATTTATGCTAAGAGAACTAAAACCTAACAGACCTAACCCAATAACGAAGACATTCTGCGCTGACGCCAGACGGAGGGGTTGCTGCAGGATTGTGCGATTAGTGAGAACCTTGCTCGCTCTGCATCTGCACCCGTGGCCTTAGTTGAAGGTACGTACATTAGCATTTTCCCTCTGTGCGTGTGCATTTCAACGACGCTTGTCAACCCCACGCATTGCGTTTCACGATGTGCTCTGATTGTGGTCATTGCGTGAAGCTTTTTAACGCTTGTTGTCGGAACTGCATACGCGCCACGCACGAGCACGTGGGAGCGACAATTGTGCTTAATGGAGTGTGAAGCATTGGGGATCGTTCTTCCGGAAGGAAAGCAGTCGCGTGACGACAAAATATTGCGAATACCTCTTGCTGTCGTCACCTTACAAAAATACTCGACACTCTGCTGCACTGTGCAAATTAAGCTTTTTGCTTTTGGGGGGGGGAATGCCCACTCAGTGGCGTACTTGTGATTTCATTTCATTAGGTGGATTTTTTTGGATATGCAAATTTTATTACTTAACCAGTTAGTAAACTAAACTATGGACTTGCGATTGTAAGCACCTTCGAACATTGGTTCTAACCTAGGTTATTAAATCATACACCATTTGCACGAGCCGGCTTCCGTGGCGGAGTGGTTAGCACATCCCACTACGACGTGCAGTTCGAATCCTGGCCTGGGCATGGTTGAATGTCCATTCATCAATTTCATCATACACCACTCATCCCCATCTTCGCAAATTAGCCAAAAGTGACACAAAAAAACGAAGTAAAATATAGCAAATCAATCAATGAAACGAACATTTGCACGTAATTTAGAAATACAATATATTTACGTTATAAGAAACCCCAAACTGATACATAAAAAGAGCTATCAAACTAGTAACACAGAAAATTTGACCAAATTTGTCCTTTAATACGTGTAAAATACCAGGACTGTGACATTCATGTTCGGTGTTGCGGAATGGTGTCCTTCTTTAATCCAGGCTGCAAACTTTTCGGCAGGGAAATCTTTGATGACTGGACAGGAACGATTTTTCAATTGTGCTTATTACCAGGAGCGTATATTCTAGGCTAGCTAGGATATCTGCGAAGCCTGAAGTCTAGAGAATAAAATACAGGAGAAAAACAAATTGCAAATAATATTGTTCATATCAGTGAGATGATGATGCTGATTTCTTATGAGTTGGCAACCTGATTTCTTATGAGTTGGTAACCTGATTTCTTATGAGTTGGCAACCTGATTTCTTATGAGTTGGCAACCTGATTTCTTATGAGTTGGCAACCTGATTTCTTATGAGTTGGCAACCTGATTTCTTATGAGTTGGAAACCTGATTTCTTATGAGTTGGCAACCTGATTTCTTATGAGTTGGCAACCTGATTTCTTATCAGTTGGCAACCTGATTTCCCATGAGTTGGCAACCTGATTTCTTATGAGTTGGCAACCTGATTTCTTATGAGTTGGCAACCTGATTTCTTATGAGTTGGCAACCTGATTTCTTATGAGTTGGCAACCTGATTTTTATCAGTTGGCAACCTGATTTCCCTTGAGTTGGCAACCTGATTTCTTAGGAGTTGGCAACCTGATTTCTTATGAGTTGGAGACCTGATTTCTTATGAGTTGGCAACCTGATTTCCCATGAGTTGGCAACCTGATTTCTTATGAGTTGACAACCTGATTTCTTAGGAGTTGGCAACCTGATTTCTTAGGAGTTGGCAAATGTATTTCTATTCATAGCCTAGGACCACGTGACATTGAGATAGCCCAGATATTGGGCTCAGTATACGCCACTGCTTATTACTAGAGGCACATATTTTTGGTAAATAAAAAAGCAAAATTTCGGTACAAAAACTGAGTCAATTTCGGGTTCAAAAGCGGTAAATAAAATAAAATATCGGTGTTATAGCGGTGAAAAATTAGATGAAAGGTGGTATATAAAAAGACATTTCGGTTTCAAAATTGTGAATATAATCCTAAATTTGATTTAAAAACTACACTTATTCCACAGAATTAACATTTCACTTCTAATAGCACATTTATGTAGTTATCAGAGTATTAAGCTTATTTCTGTGTAAAGGAGTCCATTTTTGTTTCTCCAATATTAACAGCACAATTAATCAATTTTCCGGGAATTGCATAACTCTCAGGATAATTCAGACCTCCGAAGGTGTCGCGTCGGTATATAAACGGTAAATTTCGTGTTTAAGAGTTAATTTCGCTTTTTGCAGTTCATTTCGCATTATTTCGTGACAAAACATGGTCACAAAATGCATCACACACCTTTCAAAAACATGAAAAATTAACACTACAATGTGTTATTTCAAATTTCGTTTTTTCATCAAAAACGAAATATGCATGCCCCTACTTATTACATAGTTGGTGCACAATAACCTATGCTTTCAATTCCATTCCATTGTTTTTGGGGGAATAAAAACATCCTTGAAAATATTTTTCTTTTGTAACACCCCCACAAATATCTCTGTTGACGCCCGTGTGTGTCTCGACCCACCTCTCTCCGTCCCTCTACCCTTATCTCTTAGAACACGCAATTAACTGGAGAGGGAGTCTGCCGAACACCGAAGCAGCAGCTAATTACCGAAGCCATCGGAAGCAGGCGATGGGTATGGCCAGTCAACGGAAGAGCCTCTCCGCTTGCGAAACGCTGTTTGGGCGACGCTCGCCTTAATTAATTCGCGATAATCCTATTTTTGTTCGTTTCCACCCGAATTGGGGTCGGGAAGATAAATTGGTCAGGGTTAACAAATATCCGCATGCATTAGAGGTCTTAGCGAGGGTTAATCGCTTCGCAACGCTCTATTTAACCAGAAGGTGTTTTGTTAAGCGTGTGACTATTCCCTCTCTCGATCACTTTCGTTTTTACCATAATTAGACATCACAATTGTATATTCTTATCAATAACGTATCGTTTAAAACCTTGGGACAGTGAATTAAGATCCAAATCTGGGCAGGAAAATTTAGAGACGGATTCAAATGCACTAAAAGGTGGCAAAATATATGGTAAAAAAGCTTAAATATACGTTTAAATATGGACTGAAATTTCACAATAGCACCTTAAAATAGTATATTATGTTCTTTGCAGTAATGACTCACTGAGTATGTTGCGATTGCGTGCGTTGAATACGTGGGTACTATACGAGTTCGCTTATGGAAATATTCATTATCTTTTTTAAAATAACGAGTACATTATAGTCCAGAGGCATTTGTAATCCCGTGGGTTTTTGAATGAAGGGAATATATGACTCCCGGTAATATGTTGCTAGTGTGGTACACAATAACGTACTACCAGGTGTTTTACCTGCAATTGTGGCAGAAGGCCTGTGTGACGTCATAAATCCAAGATGGCTACCGTTTCATGCACTAACTACGAAAATCCATCATAACTCCTTTAATAGTGGCTTTGGAAAACATTTTATAGATACACGTTTTGTTCAGAATTGAAAAGGAACTAAAGTGATTCTTACAGTTTTTTCATATCTCGCACTGTTATGGAGATATATGTAGTGAAAATATTTCGTGCCCTTTTCTGCAAGGATTCTATGCATATTTTACACTTTAATTGACATTCTGGAATATAAAGGGGAAAATTACTGCCTGTGATATTTAGTTGGTGCCTATTGTGGCGTATTGCCTGTGTGACATCATACATCCAAGATGGCTGACTCTGCAGACATTAACAAATAAAAACGACCATATCTCCTTAACTCCTTTAGGAGTAATTTTGACCATTTGTAAGTTTGTTGGGTTTTTACACGAAGGGAAGACATGTGTATGGATGATGCTTTCATTTGGAGGTATGCAATCATGTATTACTACAGGTGTTCTTCTGTATAATGTGTCAGTGACCAAACATGTCTTCCCAAATCCAAGATGTCCGCCTTGGAGGTTCTGCACATGAAATACTGTTCATAACCTGATTTAGAGTTCGTTTATAAGATTTTTTAGAGGCATTTTCTGTTAATAAATAACAAGTGAAAAATATTAATTATTATTATTATCATTATCATTACTATTATTATAAATATTACAGTAAAGGAGTAATAGCATCGCCTGTGAATTCCGCATTGTTTTTTTTTTTTTTTTTAATTTAAGCAGCTCGTCTGTCATCAAGATTGAGAGTGGTTGTAATCATTTGGGAAATATCATGTCATCAATATAGTCACTTTATTCAAATTCCTCGTCAATCTGATCTGAGTCTCTGTCCTGGAAGTCATTCTTTTCACACTTTTCTTCATCTGTACTACAAAGAGACAGTTCAGTACGTCGCAAGAAATGATCCCGACATATGCATGAACATTTCCTCTTTCCGCAACCACATGTCAACTGTAATCTTCTCTGAAGTTCTAGGAAGTGTGAATATGACAAGAATTTTTTTGTGTCATCTTCATTTTCTTCTTTCTCAATTCAGCAGCCTATTGGGCTGGGTAGATTTAGATATTTCTTTTCTGCTTTTATTTCACTCCAATACTTGGAAGTAACTCCTCCTGGTGAATGTTATGAGGTCACTTTGGCGGCAGCGTTCACACTATCTATTAATGGTATCCCAGTTTGTGTTTGTACTTGCAAAGAAGGCAAAAAAGTGGTTGTTGAACGCATTTGATGGCGCAGAAGATGATGTGCTTGAATCTCTTGCAAATTTAGGTTCTCCTGGATTCGATGAACCAGATGACAGAATGAAAGAATGAATTGATTTCTTGTTCTTCTCGTTTCTGCTACTTTTGGCTGATTTCAAAGATGAGAATGAATGATAAGATGAAATAGATGAAAGGACAATCACAAACACATATGGGCAGCACACAACTCAAGTCCCATGGACCCAGACGCGAGAGCATTGATTGATTGACTGAGTTGGTGTTTTATTTAAGTACACTTTATGCACAGTAAGGCTAATTGGGACTGGACCTACAATTTATAGTCGGATACGAACCGCTATATGTGCCTCCACCGGGTAACGAACTCGGGACCCCTTGATTGCAAGGCGACGACGACTGTGCCATCGGGGAGGCCCTAGACGTTAGAGCAATGTTAGTCTGCAAAATGCAGTCCAGGGTGGAAGTGAGGTTGATATTTGGGCGTCTCTTACACCCCGAATATGATGACAGGATTTTGCATGACACCAAAATAAAATATTTCGGCAAATTACGATGGTATCTGTTCGCGAAAAGGGATGTTCAAGGTTCACGTCTTGCTCCGACCAAAGTTCCCCTCACACTTTTTATCAGAAGTAGTTATTTCCAAGTATTGGAGTCAAATAAAAGCAGAAAAGGATCGTCCAAATCTACCCATCTCAATAGGCTTTGGATGGGAAAAGAGAAAATGAGGATGACAAGATCATTCCTGTCATATTGTCACTGCCTAGAGCTCCAGAGAATGTTGAACGAGGAAGTCACAGGCGACGTCATTACTCGGTAGTGTCAAAAATGGAAGGGGGAGACCTGCACGATCACCATAAATAATCTTCAAGGAGTGTAAATCGCCTTACGTGCTTAGGCAACAGTACTGCTAGTGCCAAATAGGCCCGTGATTGAAAGGTAAACAAAACACAACATATCAGAACAAGAGTGCCTCATTCTATATCGAACGCTCATTGTGATCGGAGGACAATCTCTTGGTAAAGTGTTCAATGTACAGTAAGAACATGGCACAAAGACGTCAGCGGAGAATCATCGGACGTCTGGAAGCAGTCACACACAGACTGAAGTCACGGCAGCGTTGACTGTGCCACAGCTCAGCTCAGTCACAGCTCCTGAATAAAAGGGTCTGGGGTCAGAATTAGTTTTAGTTTTTTTTATACCCGTGATCGGCTATAATTTTGGATCACTCTCTGTGTATATAGTTAGATCATAGAAGAAAACTACACGCAGGGTTTCTGTGGATGAGGTGGGCTACTTATAAGTAGAAAGAGAGGGAAAGCACAGAGAATGAAGAGAAATTTGTAGAAAGAGATGTAGAAGTAAAGGAAGGAGAAGACAGAGATAATTAGAAGAGAAACGTAGAGAAAAGAAAGTGAAATAGAGGAACAGAAGTAGAGAGAGAGAGAATGAAAAAAGAAGAAAGAGATAGGAACAGAGGAGGAAGACAAAAAGAGAAGGGAAGAGAGATAGATAGAATGATATAAAGGCAGTAAGTAAAAGGATAGAAACAGAGAAAGCAAAAGCTGATAGAAAATGGAATAAAGAGGTGAAAAACAGGAGACTAAGAATAAAGAAACAGGGGAATAAAGAAGGAAAGAAATATAGAGAAGAGAGTTGGAAAAATAAACTGAAAGGAAGAGGTGGGGATGTTTTTACGCGTAAATAAGTTTTTAGCAATTTTTCCAGCTAACGTACTTTTCTTCCGTTATTCTCAGTCAGTACTCCAGAGGAAAAATACTGTGGAGGAATAGGGGAGGAGGGTCGTATTTAATCTCTTCTTAAAGGACAAAGGAGCATTTGCTTGTCTATTTTTTGTATGCTGGGAGCAGACACGTATCTAGAACTATTATTTCGGGACGACCGAACCAAGTACCTAACATGTAATAATAACAATAAAAATAATGTTATTATAAGTAAGCCTTGTTTCCATATTAAAAACACTAAATTTGCTGACGAAGGCAGTTTATTAAGATTTAAAACCACTCTATCAAGGTCTTCCTCAGACGAAGAACTAAACTAAAATGTCTTCGTCTGAGGAAGACCTTGATAGAGGGTAAAAACGTTACAGGTGAAGTGCTTTTAAATCTTAATAAACTGTCATCGTCAGCAAATTTAGTGTTTTTAATAAAAATAACAACATTTATTATTAATGTGTTATTAATATTAATGTATATTAATATTTCTATTAGAATGGGTCAATTAATAATTATTATAATGTATTATTATTTTTCTTATTATTATTACATAAAAAGGTAAAAGAATGATGTGAGAATAGATATAACAGCACGCATTTATTATATAGCTTGTGTCAAGTTAAGATCACTAACATTTGTATAAAAACAGCTGTCCTACCAAAGAAATTAATGTTAACAGATGTTCAAAATGAATTAGGTCTAGCTGATGAAAAGTAAAGTTCCTGATAATCATTTGTATGCGTAGTAAACATTCTTACATTTTCGCAAGCACTGTGAACGCAAAGCTGTGTAATCACAATCTAATAATTTTCTTTATGTAAGTTCCGCGAAAATAAATCAACTTCATTTTATACAACAGTAAACAAGTATTTCACTTCTTTAATTTTGAACTTGGTAAAGTTTTTCGGAGGGGGAGGGGCGGACCTCTCCCTCTAAATAAGAAGTGCAGCCTAGTTCGGCTAGTCTGTCATCGTCACTCTTTTTTCTTCTACCGGGATATTAATGTACAAAAATATGATTCTTTCATCATAAATATAATTGTCTTTTCTACAGATAAATGAACCGGAGGGAGGGTCGACTGGCTCGTATATTCTCAACCCCTGTCCATGCTCATGGATGGATATATTGGCCATTTGCATCTGAACGGTACGGTGCTTGTTGAGGGGGCTGGAACATCTTTCAATTTTGTGTGAAGAATGTGCTTGTGAATGCCGTAACAAGTTTATTATAACGGCGGCAATTCCCGTACCTGCAGGATGCGAAGGGGAGGGGACACCATCCCTCAGGTTGCGCGGAAACTTATCAGGGACGATCTACATCCCTCGGGGGTCGAGCGGAGAAAATTGGTCAAAGCTCCCAAGCCCAGATGCGGAGGGCCTTCCCGTTACCGGAAAATGGTCCTCCAAGCCTCCGGGACATCTCGGGCGATGCTCGGGCATCCGGATTCGTTTCGGGTGCATTGTTGGGGGACATTGTTGCATCCTGACCCCGTTACGTCTTCCCTTTACGACGGGTCTCTTTGTGCGCGTCCAATTGTTAAGGCACCCCAAAGGGGCGGTTGAAAGACTTTACGACCTGCCAATTCGCTCCCTGTTGTTCCTCTTCCTTGTATCCACTCCCCCGGGACCATGTTGTTTGGGTTGTTAACAAAGCCGTCGACACCTTGTTTTGAGGAAACTCGCAACACCAAAGTGTCAACCTCTTTTGTTCTTGCGGGGATGTTGCTCTGTTGGAGCCTGGACCACTGCCAGGCACCTCCGTCATTGTCAACTTGTCAACCGCCCTCGCTTGATTTAACGCTGCCTCTGTTGTTTGCGAAAATATCTTTCCCGACGTTGCCGCTGGCTGTTCCCACACTCGGAAGAGAATCCGCCAAAATTGCGTGGAAGACCCTCGTGTTGTCAACATTTGGGAGTTGTCCCTGTGGTCATATGGGGACAGTGTTGCCAGGTCTACTGATTTCGCAGGAGATTTCCTGATTTTCAGCACGGTCTACTGATCTCCTGACAAGTTTCAGGAAAATGGGGAAATCTCCTGATTTTATCCTTCCTTAAATATTTATAATGAACAATTATGTTTAAAAAATCGAAAGTTGATTTAAAATTTACATATTCAGCTGATGGAATGCAAAGACCCATGAATATTCCGCAGAGAGAGAGAGAGCGAGAGAGAGATAGAGAGAGGGAGAGAGAGAGATAGAGAGAGGTGGGGGAGGAGTGTCATACCAGGTTTGATGACACTTAGAAAGACGCGCGGCTTCTTGAGCCCTTTGTGCATTGGGAAATATGATCTGTGATTGGGAACTCCAAGGTGGGTGTCCTAACTTTCCCCATCTGGTGAGGTTTTGTCAAAGGGGAGGCAATGGGAAACTGGTTACAACTAAATACCAATGTTGCCACCCACACATACGAACAAAAATTCAGTTTTATGGTAGTGTTTATTGCAAATGCTAGATACAGGTTCAGGTTTTTAACTCTGATAAAAAAAGGGAGTCCACATTACGAATGCAGCCAAAGGTTATGGGGGTCGGGTACCCTATTCTATACCCTCGAATTTTGAAATTAATTTTCTTTCATTACGTAGGTTATGTGATCCCATTTGTGAATAATAAAAAAAAAAAGCGCGGAAAGAAGTAATTACGACTGTACAGCCGTTTAAAGTTGCGGTAAAAATTTACTATCCTTCGGACACCTCTAATTTTTTCGTTTCGTCAATTTTTGACATTCTTACTTACGTATCTGCTTCGCCCGACACCAAATTTTAACTATGTATCTCAACCTAACTGAACTAACCTATCCACGCGCCAATGGTTCGTGGGGCTAGCGCCAATGGTTCGCAATTATTTCCAATTTCTAGATCGTGATACTAACACGACACCAAATTTTAACTATCGATCTCAACCTAACTGAACTAACCTATCCACGCGTCAATGGTTCGTGGGGCTAGCGCCAGTGGTTCGTGGGGCTAGCGCCAATGGTTCTTGGGGCTAGCGCCAATGGTTCTTGGGGCTAGCGCCAATGGTTCGTGGGGCTAGCGCCAATGGTTCGTGGGGCTAGCGCCAATGGTTCGTGGGGCTAGCGCCAATGGTTCGTGGGGCTAGCGCCAATGGTACGTGGGGCTAGCGCCAATGATTCGTGGGGCTAGCGCCAATGATTCGTGGGGCTAGCGCCAATGGTTCGTGGGGCTAGCGCCAATGGTTCGTGGGGCTAGCGCCAATGATTCGTGGGGCTAGCGTCAATGGTTCGTGGGGCTAGCACCAATGGTTCGTTGTAAGTCCAAAAATGAAGTGACTCCTACGTTGAAAGTCGTTGTTGTCCTTTTCCACAGAATACCAACCTCCACTCCCTTCCCATCATAAAAATTAGAAGTCGCAAATTATCCCATCCCACAAGTCATTTAGAAAAAGCAACCCTCCCCTATACGGCATGCAGTTGCTAAAAAGAATTATTATTTCCAATTTCTGAAGTCGCATAAATGAAATCGAATGTCTGAAATGTCCAATCCGCCAATATATCACACAAAGAACATGTCGCAATCGCAAATGTTCCTATTGCACAAGTCAATCATAAGAAGAAAAAGAAAAAATCAGACGTGCGCCTGTGACATAAATCGATGATCCGAAATCTTCAGACTTGCGCCTGTGACATGAATGCATCATTCGCCATCATAAAGTTGTGAAAAACCTTTTTGACGTTACACAGGGAATTTTAATTTCATAAAAAACGTAAGTTTCGTAGCACGTAGATGTAAAAAATTACTTTCCGCGCTATTTAGAAACATCGTTTATTATGAAGAACTAATTTTTGTAACGAGAATATTTGAAATGTGCGAAAAATCGAGGGTGTAGAAAAGGGTACCCGAGCCGGTTATGGTTACAAAAGCTCTTAGTAAACTGTCGATTGATTGGTTTGGTTTATTTTACTTCGCATTTCTGCCACTTTTGGCTAATCGCGAAGATGAGGATGAGTAATGATATGATAAAATTGATGAAGGGACAACCATGCCCAGGCCGAGATTCGATCGCGAGACGGGATCCCTGATCTCATACAGCTGTGCTAACCACTCAGCCACGGAGGTTGGCTTAGTAAACTGCTGTTGCATACTTATACTACAGTTATACGTAGGAGTTTTATTTTTCTTACTCATCTCTTAACTTAGAAATAATAGTTCGTGTTTTTATAGCATTGTTTTTTTAAGCTATTTCTGAGCGTAACTACTACTACAATTGGTCTTATGTCCCTTTATACTCAATCAATACTGTGGCGGTAGAAATTCTCTTTCCCGATTTTATACCAGGTAAATGCAAAAAGCTGATTTAATTAACATTTACATTGTCTGGAGTGACTGGGAAAAAAGTTGAAGAAAAAACCTGCGACTTGTCTGTAACTGGGTCCCGGGTTCGATTACCAGACTGGGCATGGGTTCTCTTTGTGAGTGTCCCTTCGTCAATTTCATATTTGCGATTAGACAAATGTGGCAGATGCGAAGTAAAATAAATCAAATCAATCAATCAATCTGTCTAATACTGGTTGGTTACCTTCCGAGATTGAAACAAAAGTTTTAATTCAAGGATATTTCGGGGGTTAAGGCATTATAGCCCTTCTCCATTACCGTTAATGCGAGTATGCTTTGAATGTGTTGTTAAAAAAAGTGTGGGCTTTCTTACATCCTGTAACTTTGGCTAGTTTTAAATGTAAGGTGTTATCAGGTATAGTATTTAAAAAACATATCCTCGAATGCGTAGTGGCTGAAGCTCTAGTCTTAGTTAACACAAAAATCACGAAATCTTTCCATAAACTTTTAATCGCCAAGTACATAAATCCACGCACAGTCACTACAATTTATTTTAGAATATTTGTGAGAGATGGACAGAAAATCGAGGTCGGATTTTCTCCAGTAATGTCACTGGTTTTCGCAATGTGTAGGTAAAGTGCCGGCTATTAGGGGAGGCAATTCTTGCACCACCCTCAGCTTTGGCACCGGATCATCCCCACTGGTTTGGGGAAACTGTACTTTTACCTCAGGTGAATTAAGGGGGTGTGGTTATCGTACCCTTGAAGTGCTAATTCATAATAAAATTTGTATTAACATAACAGTAATAAATTTATCTTTTGACATCCAAAAATTAATAATTAACGTTCAATAATGATAGTAGAAAGCTTTTCCCACTCTACCCCCCCCCCAGAACGTTGATAATCCGCTATTATTAGTTCTTCTGATTTTTTAAGCAGATCTCCTGATTTTTCAGGGGACAATCTCCTGATTTTTAAAAATCTGACCTGGCAACGCTGTATGGGGATGACGCCATGTTTTCCAACACGGAGAATGTAGGTCAGTGGGTCCACCACCCCCTGCATCCATAAACCAACCCCGCCGTTCCCACACTGCATATTCACGTTTCTTCTCGATGCCATGTTGATTTTTTTTTTTGGCCAATATTGTTTTTCCCTTCCATGATTCCTTCAAAGTACACAGAAAAACGTATTTATTTGAATGAACAAAAACACGTTTGCGTAAGTTTGAGCGAATTATTTAGTAACTAAATAAATGCGTACGATTACTAAAATACTTTTGTCAATAATTTGTTTGTCTCCTGCTTAAGGTTTGATTGTCAGAAACTATTGTTTACTTCTACATTGCGTAGGGTGGTCAGAAAACTGATTTATATGGACCAAAAAGTGTTAGATATGTAAATCTATATTTTGCTACTTTAATCAAAATATGGAATTAAGTATGGACTTTCAATTGTGGAAAATGGCAATTTTCATTAAGCAAGTGGCTCACCCAGCTAAAAAAAATGTATTGGGTTTACATGACATTAATTTTAATGCAAAATTCAAATACAAAGTGTGCTTTATTTCTGTTACCAAAACAATGGATTATCAAACTCTAAGACAGACGTATCGAGTGAAACTGCATTCAATTTCGTATGAAGTAATGAAGGTATGTATATTTATAATATGCAATGAATTGCACAGGGAAAGTTTGTGCTTACAATCTCTATTGTTGGCAAGAATTTGAGAATTAGAGATGAACTGTCTATTGTCACGATTTAAATACAGAGAATACAAAACAAACAGAATACAAATGAACGGCAAACCTTTGGTATTTATCACAACAAGGAAAATGTGTAATTGCATGAATATGGTATATATGTCGGAAAATATTTGAAAATATGGGAACTCTATGTAAAAATAACTAAAATATATAAAACGGGTGCTAAAAACTAATATGGAAAATGAAAATAGTATTTTTCGAACTTACATATCACATTTCGCAAAGATAATACAAAGTAACATTGATTTCAGCATCATAAAAAGGAGCTATGTATTTACACATAAATACTTTCCCTGGTTCTCACACTATGTCATTTCATATTGATAGTAAAATTACTTCAGGCATCCTCGGTGGCGTAGTGGAATCGTCGCCGCCTTGTAATCAAGGGGTCCCGGGTTCGATACGCGATGCAGGCACATTCGGATTCTACTTTAAAAATGTAGGTCCAGTCCCGATTAGCCTTTCTGTGCATAGTGGACTTAAAACAATAATTCAACGAACTGTGTTTGAACTGTTAGTTTTATGCTTATAGCCCGACCCTGTGGCGGAGTGGTTAGCACATCGCGCTGCGACGTCAAGGGTCCCGGGTTCGAATCCCGGTCGGGCTTGGTTGTTTGTAAATGTCCATTCATCAATTTCATCATTTCATCACTCATCCCTATCTTCACAAATTAGCCAAGAGGCACAAAAACGCGAAGTAAAATAAACTAAATCAATCAATCAATCAATTTATGCTTATAGCCCAACAGGCAGGGTGCGAATTAACGGGGGGGATGCCGGGGATTCCCCCCACAAAACATTTTATCCCCGCCAGGAATGTTTTTATCCCCCTTAAAGAAATGGGATTGAAAGCATACAGTATACCATTTCTAAAATGTAACACACACAGTGGGGTGAGACATGTAGGAAAAGTTCATGTAATTCGAATGGTGAAATTGTGTTACAAAGAATATTGTTTTCTGCGATTTTCTGGCTAGTTACAGCAATTAACTGCCCTGTCCAACAAAATAACGAGAGAACGGTTTCGCAAGAGGCATTGGAATCATTTTGGTTGCCGCACAGGGTTGTTTGGGACGGGATTCACACATAAATATTAATAATCCTGACGTTCGGAACTGAAAAAGATTTCCATTTCCCGATCAGGTCGGAAAATTTTCGAAATTTCAGTCTCGAATTGTACACACTATTTCCTCTTCAAGTTATTGCTTTTGCACTTCTGGAATAAAACCCTGTTAATTTCAAGACATTTCAGACATTTGTAGTGCAGAAAATATCAAATATCTTTTAAATAAGATCCTTTGGAATTTCTTGGCTGTTCGGAATTACGAAAGTCGGGATATGACCTCGATAATTCACACCCCGTCATTTTCAATGATTACTTTTATTACAATACTCTTCGGCATGGAAAAACATGGATACGAGGCAGCATGAGGGACAGTAGATTAAGTGGTATCTGCTTTGATATCTGTGCTTTGTGAAAAAGTACAGAAAGACAAAGAACTGTCCATCAGCAAAGTAATAGATGTTTATGGAAAGAAAGTAAGGCGAATCCAGTTTCTATCTAGATAGCAGGTTGGTGTCTGAACTTTTATACAGCGCCGAAGTATTTTAAACTCAATTTGAATTTTATGATTTGTAAAGTAATAATAATAATAATAATATATTAGCAATAATAATAACAATAATAATGCAAGTTTCTATGAAGGGCAAGATATGAAATTCCAAGCCCCCCCTTGAGAAAAAATCCTGCGGGCGGCCTTGGAGTGGGCATCCCTCCCAAAGCAAAAGGTTTAATTCACACAGTGCCAACAGGGTTTATATTTTGTCTTTTATTATGTTTCATATGATCTTGAAGGTTTCAAAACTGTTCTTTAGAAGTGGTATATAGGTTTTCTTGGTTTTTGAAGTTAAATCGACCTCTTAAGAAATAACCAAACTTCATTCGTACATAATTTTTTATATAATATCAAATGTGTTCACCATTACCCCACGACGCTGAGTAACAGCGAATATTGCCACATTTCATATAATGTAATATTTCTAAACCATAATTCAATGTAACATTTTTTGTGAGCAATAAATCACAAACTGAGTTACGTGAAGCATTTTAGTCGTTAACAATTAACCAAAAACAGTGTTCAATCTCTTATATAATAGCGGAATGGGTTGGGTATGGGAAGAGGGAGGAAGGGGGGCATCTCAACAGAAAATCAAATCAGGGACAGGTTACTCGACATAGACAGACAAGAAATAATAGCAGACTGCCAAACAAAGACCTCAATCAGGGAACAACTAAGAGTAAGATAATGGGGGAAAGCGAAATATATCCAGGTTGTGGAAAAAAAGTAAAGAGGCGCTCAGGCATGGTTCAGATTAGGGGGATGGAAACAACGAAGAAAGAGAAACGAAGCAGGGGAAACGATATGTCCTTTGTGCGATGGGGAGGAGACGGACAAGCATATCCTACTGAATTGCCCTTCTACACGTGACCTAAAGGACAAATGGATGGCAAACTTAACAGGCAGGGAGATGATAGAAGTGGTAGACGACAGAATAAAGATAAAGGAAGCGGGGCAGCAAGTGGGGAAATACCTGCGGGAAGTAAGAGAACGGCGGGGGAAAGCTATTAGTGAAGGCAACGAAATGAGTGATCATGCTCCAGACGAGCCATCTTTATAGTGTGTGTGTAAAGCAAAATGTATGCGTGTTTTGGTGAGAGTGCAAGAAAGCAGAAGTGAGGAGAAAGACTGGAAGAAGACCTTCCGAGGGAGGGGAAGAATGTGTATATAGGGAACAAAGTAAGAGACAGCTTAAACGAAAACTAAACGTAACAAAATAGTGTAGAAAAATCAAAAATATGTAGTGCGTACAGCCTAGGGCTCGCACAAAGAGAAATAAATCTAAAAAATCTAGCTGTCTCCCTTACACGTATGCCGGTGCTTTTTTTTTTGTTAAGTAGTGAAAATCCACTTGCACAGCGTAAACAGTATCCAAATCCATAACGAATCGTTGCTTTGCCTGAAACAAACGCAAATTCACTCGATCGCGTCACGTGCCTCGCACACCAAGGCAAGCTCTCCGAACGTGCCTCCTCCGTACATGATTGGGTTTACGTAACTCGGAAGCCCAGCGTAAGGACATCGCAATGTTCAATTCTACAGAAGCCGAGGGAGGGAGGAAGACTGCAATGCCCGTAACACCATGACTCAGCAGATGAGGAAAATCCACAATCTTTTTCCTTTTTTCCCTCGAGTGGCGCGGTCGCTCTGCCTATTGCCCAATCCCGTTGCTAACAATCTGCGGCGAGACGGTGCCTGAGTGTGAGTAGCACCGAACCCCCTCCCCCTCCCCTCACGAAGGAGAGGGACAACCTTTCCCTCCAATTCTCCCTCGTATGTGTAGTTCAACAGTAATGTGTTCTTGTTCGGCTATTCTTGATCCAATTCAAGAGCGAAGTACAGTAGACTCGCGATTATCCGAGCTAATTGGGACCGAGATTACCTCGGATAATAGGGAGATAATGTGCTAATAGGTCGTAAATGACGAAACAACACTTTTTTATATAGTAATTATTTATTACTAGTACAACATAAATGAGAAGATTACTTTTTCCGCTTAGAATAGGCCTACACAGACTTAAACACCAACGTAACAAATCGGATACACCGACAATGTAACGAACACGTGCAGCGCGGACGGTGACTTGACTCAAACAAACAGGGTGGTGCGTATGAAGCGCGATGTTTTCCAACCACTCCCTCGGTTAATCGTGAGTCTACTGTAATATAAACAAAATCACTGCGCGTAGTTCCTTTCCTGTTCGTTACATTCGTCGTAGCTGTAAGACTCGTAAAAGAACTGTAAATTTTTACGCATTTTGTGCATTATATACGATTTTGTGGGGTTAATTATGGCATAGCTATTCATAAAAAAAAGTATTTTTTGTCCCATATTAGCTACCAGGTGTAGTGCCAAAATCAGTCGTGTCAGAGGGCAGTACCAGTTGTGCCCAGCATCTGGATATGTTATTCAATCAGTAACCAGATGAAAGAAAAGAGTTCAACTTTATCGTACAAAACCAACCTAACCTACCCATCGTTCTGTACCATACATTTGAACTCTTTTCTTTCATCTGTTTACTGATTGAATAACATATCGAGATGCCGGGCACAACTGGTACTACACTGACACAACTGATTTTGGCACTACACCTCGAAATTTGGAACAAAAATACTTTTTATGAATACGCCATAATTAACCCCATAAATCGTCTGTAATCCATAAAATGTGTAAACATGTATCGTTCTTTTATCAATTCGATAAATACCCACACAGACGATCGATAAAAATCGAAAATGTTTGCAAGCGGCGCCAAAGCTGCCCTTTAGCCATGTATTTCTTTAGTTCGTACAAAAACTTCTTAACACCTTGGTAACTTTTCCCAAATACATAACGTTCATGTAGTGTATGCTTTTCTTGTTCAATGTTTTAAAAATTATCCACATAGAAGACAATGTTAATGTCCAGTGTAAGTTCCATGTTTCTGTCGCCCTACGTTCAAAATCTCGGTTTCTTGACTTTTTGGACAGTCTGTATAAGGTCCCACAACTTCAACATTGCAGCTACGGTGAGTGGTATTGCTTTAGCAAATACACTACATTCCCAAGCGCAAGTTTGCTGCGCAGCTGCCATTCGAACAACCAGTAGGATTTCTCAGAAGAAATAATTCCTTTCCTTTGTGTTACTTCCAATCAGTGGCGTGCCCAAGAGGGGGTGGGTTGGTTGGGGTCGAAAATCCCCTTTTTTTCCCAGCATTCCTAAAAAAAATGCAAAATGATGTCTGACCACTAAACCCTCGTTTGGAAAACCCTGGCACGCCACTGGTTCCAATGTTATTTTACCTACGTATATATTTGTCGTAACTGTACAACTCATAATATAAGGTCCCACAACTTCAATATAGTAGCTACGTTGAGTGGTATGGCTTTATCACGCGCACTATATTCCTAAGCGGATGATCTCTCCACAGCTGCTCGAACAACGAATAGGATTTCCCAGAAGCTACATCGACTTCGTTCGTCTCTGTAAGGTGCCTAGGGGTTGGCATGAAACTGAATACTGTAAATAATTTGATTTTTCATTTGGATTATTTTACGTCGCTTTTCTGCCACTTTTGGCTAAACGCGAAAATGAGGATGATGTGAGAAAATGAAGGGACACTCACAAAGAACACCCAAGCCCAAGCTAAGATTCGAACCCAAGACCCCTGTCCTAACCACTACGCCACGAAGGTTGGCGAATGTAACATTTGAAAGCGGCGGACTGGCAATTCCGAACGCCCTTGGTTCTGCACCCAGTTCATCTTTTGGGATTAACCTCTCTAGGTACAAAAGCAACGCAACTACACAATAATACGAGGAAAATTTCCACGTGAATTTCCTCTGATAGTCCCGTGGAAGGTTCGACGTGGCAACAGCGCCCAGGCAAGCTCCGTGCAGCCTCCTAACCTACTTGGAGAGGCAGAACGGCTTCAGTCGGGCGGAACTCTTCGCCCCACTTCGTCCTGCGTCCACCTTCGCTTTCGTTCCACCACCAAACAACACGTACGAGATTACTGAACCAAAATTGCGGTACAATGGCGAATTGTTCGTAGGTGGCAAGGTGTCTCTGCGAAAATGTTCATCTTTAAATTCTATACAAACGACGTTCAACAACATCCGCTATTTGATTTGTATGAAAGGACTCGCACTTCCAGAAACTTCTTAGTACAGTGACGGTCACTTGTGGCAGTGGCGTTCCCAAGAGAGTGGTGGTGGAGGTCATACCCACCCTTTGGCCCAGTATCTCTAAAAAAGGAACGTCAAAGGCAGGAAAAGATGGCAAAATGAGGAAGTACTACTAAAAAAGTATACTTAAACCCCCTTCGAAAATCCTGGGCACGCCACTGACTTCTGGGGTCTAATGATCCCATTGAAAGTCAGTGAGATTGATACAACACAGAGGTGTCCGGGACTGTGTAAATGTGTGCACGCATATTTGTTTGATGAAAGGCACTATGTGCTTTGGGATTTTTTCGGAACTCTAGATTTGAGTAATGCCCTTTTGGGTACGAAATTCATTTCAAGACATAAATACCCCCCACGCACGCACGTAGAAACCACTATTCGGAAGTAACAATGTTACTTTTTACAAGTGACAGTTACTTTCTCGAGTAACGACAACTGTAAGTGGGTTACTAGTAACTATAACTCGGTAACTCGCCCTCACGAGTCGCTCGTTACCTGTAAAAGTAACTGATACACAGTTAACCGTTTTAAAATGTAATTAGTTAGAGTAACTGGAAAAAAATAATCGTTGCAAGTGACTTTTGCAGACATGGAATGCTGGGGTATGAGGGATGACCCTTCTCCAAAGACACTCAAATGTCAACCTAACTTCAACGTAGTACACCCTGGGCTTCATTTTGCAGACTAACTGGGCTCTGGCGCCTAGATTGATTTGATTTGGTTTATTTTACTTCGCTTTTCTGCCACTTTTGGCTAATCGTGAAGATGAGGATGGGTGATGATATGAGGAAATTGACGAAGGGACACTCACAAAGAACCCCCATGTCGGGATTCGAACCCGGGATCCTTGGCGTCGTAACGCACTGTGCTGACCACTCTGTGGGGCTCATGTTGTGTTGTCCATAGTTTGTGATTTCATTTTCATGCATTTTATCTCATCAGCATTCAGCCTCATCTTCGCAATTGGTAATGATAAGGTAAAGGTGCTCCTGTGCAAGTGCACATGTGCCATGAAGTCATATGAGGTGATGTGGAGGTAGAGCTCCGCATATTCTTGATCTCGGCCATAGTTGGAATGTTGAGATCACTAGACGTCGGAATTTAGGTTTTTAACATATTTTTTTCCTTTGCAGGTAAATAAGAAATAACAAGTTATGTCAGCGTTTCATTAAAAAAACGCAACAAGTGATGAAGTTTTATCGTTCCTAAAATAACCTATTTTGCCTGTTAGAACCTGTATTTAGGTTTTTGAGCCTAAATGAAACCTTTTATTTTAGGTTTCTATATGTTTTTTTAAGGTTTTACATGATTTTTACATCACACAGAGGTATTTGTTCTGTCTGGTAATGAAGAAATTCAATGACTAACTCGTTTGAAACATGCTCTCTGCCGATTTCCCTCCAAGTCCATGATGTTTTTTCAAGCTCTAAACAATGTCTGGCGCCACTGATGCCTGTACAGTCCAAAGTACAACTTCTGATCCGCTTGGTCTTGCTTACTTTTGGGGATTTCTAGCATTGAAATATGCAGCACTGATAATGTTTCTGTTTAAAGATCATTTCCATCATATAAGATGATCCTCACAGATAAAAGGTGGGTTTTATCTGAGGATAATATTACAAGTATTACTATTACAAAAATTAGTGGATCATTTCAAAAATGATGCATAGAAATGAAAATTTGGTTACAAAATTAATATTTGATGGTTATATATATATGTATGTATATTAAAATTTCTCACTTTTCCTTTGAAATTTTGTTTTTAACAATTGTACCTAATTCAGAAACTTTAAACCATTTTAAGTTTTTTGGAACCTATTTTAGGATTTTTTAGTCTAATTTATTGTTTTTAGAACCTAATTTAGAATTTTTAGAACCTATTTTAGGAATCTTAGAGCCTATTTTAAGAACCTAAAAATCCGAGATCTAGTAATGAGCATCACTCCCTGTCGTCTTTACCCCCCAGGGTTGGCCTCAGAGCCGCGCAGAAACAGGAAAATTACTTGGATTCGAACCCGGGTCTTCCGCGTGATAGCCAGATGCTCTACCAACTGAGCTCCTCATCTTCGCAATTGGCCTACAATAAATCAATTGAATCAATCAACGAAACATGTATTCCAATGGACATCCCCTCAGCTGTACGGAAGACGGCAAAATGTCAAGGTGGTGAGTAGTAACTCTCTCCTTCCTAGACACGCATGCGTGGTTCTTCCTCCCCCACGCAGCGAGTGACACATGACACTGGTACGCCCTGTCGTTGCCTCGCGTGCGGAGATCCCTCCGGTGTCAGTGGCCGACGAGCCTTTAGTAGGTCGCTGCCCCCGGAAGCTAGGCAGCGCCGGTAAACAGCCAGGCCACGTTGCCATGTCGCGCCGAGCAGTGTTTACTTCCAGAAATTTCCACTCTGTAACAAGACACGAACCATGCAAAAGAAATAGTCCCGGTCTGGGCATTGGCGTTCTTTGTAAGTGTCCCTTCATCAATTTCACCATATCATTCATCCTCATCACCGCGATTAGCCAAAAGTGGCAGAAAAGCAAAGGAAAAAAAAACAAATCAATGAGAAGATGAAGTACGGAAAGAAAGTGATAAACAGAGGAAGAAGGGAAAAGATTGAGAGTGAAATATAGAAAAAATAATGAAAAATAGGGAAGAGTAGAAAGAGGACCTGGGGACGAAAGAGAGAAAGAAATAGGAAGAAAAGTAGAAAGAAAGAGATAAGAATAGATTAGAGAAAACTGAAAGAAAGAAGGAGATAGAGAAAGACGGAAAATTAAAAAAATAAAAGTAGAAAGAAAGAAGAATGGAAAAGACAGATAACAGGAAGAAGGAGATGGAAAAACATTGAAAAAGAAAAGCAAGAAAAGTAGAAAGAGAAAGAAAAGTAGAAATAAATATATAAAAATAGAAAAGACAGAAAATAGAAAGAAAGAAGTAGATAGGGAAACACGGAAAAAGAAAAGAAATAAGAATAGAAAAGAGAGAGAATAGAAAGAAGGAGCTAGAGAAACATGGAAAGAGAAAAGAAAGAAAAGTAGAAAGAGAAAAAATCGTAGAAAGAAAGAAATAAAAATATAAAAGACAGAAAATAGAAAGAAGGAAGTAGAGAAACATGAAAAAGGAGAAGAAAAAAGTACAAAGAGAGGAAAATGGAAAGGGCCACCTAATAATATTTCGTTCTCCCTTTATATTTCAACGAAATGAAATTGTTTTGTGAGACCACCGACCAGATGGCGCTGACATCTGAATGGCTTTGAAGCAGCTCCATTGTGCCTAATTCACCCAGATTACTTCCAGAGCGACCGATGTGGACCACTTCTCGAGAGGAGACTATTTGCTTAGCACAGATGGAAAGAATGATAGTAATCGATTACAAGTGAAAAGCCGTCCTGGATGATGTGTCACGTGACGGTAGGTGGGGGAACCTACTATGTTGAGAGCTTGAACGCTGTCTAAGGGGGGGGGGGGGGCAGACTTGTTACTAACTTTAGGGCAATGTAACACTTTGCAATTACTACTGACGATGTGTTAGAGCAAACATGGACGCTGATTAAAGGGGTGGAGAGACTTCCTGGTTGGCCCGTAGCCAGTCAGAGGCCGGGGGGGCTCAGTCCCCCCTGGAACTTCCATCAGCGCCCCTTGACATTTGGTAAAACAATTTGGATAATTGGCTTGCAGTGAAGAGTGAAAATGTAGACAAAAAAAGTAAAGTGCACCCCTGTGCTTAGCACCACGCCTTGAAGGCGTATAGGGGTGTGGGGGTAACGCCCCACAGTTTCTTGATCCGGTCGTGAGTGGGGGTGATGTGATCAGCATCACGCCCCTGACTGCCTTTACCCGCCAGGGTTTCTCCACCAGGGTTTCTCCCCCAGGTACCCATGTCATTCGACGGTGGGTGGTCGCCGGGGCCGCTTCCAACGTTAGAAAAGTTCCCGGATTTGAACAGGCCGGGGGTCGAACCCAGGACCTTTAGCATAGTAGTCAGACGCGTTACCGACTGAAAATGTAGACAGCTCGCAAATTTAAGGATAAATCCACAGAACATGAACAGCAGCTATTACATTCGCTCGTCTTGTTTACGAGTTGAAGTATAAGTAGCTGCAAGTACACTCATGCTAATAAATTAAGGATAATGCTGAATATTGTACAAAGAAATATTTCATGTGCACGTTGCAGCTTGAAATGATGTCTGGGTACTGTACCAAAGAACATGTGTTGACTATGACCTTGATCCAGTGTGTGGTGGTGCTGTAAGCAGACAAATGACTCACAGGAGCGAAACTGCTGACCAGAGTACGGTACCTATAGGAAGTGTGCAGTTGTGTTCGGTTGTGCGAATGGTGAGTGTGTGTGTGAAATGGCTCAACAAACACATATTGATGATGTAATGAGGGAAAGGATACTTTGGCAGCTAGAGGCGGGCCAAAGACAGCGGGTCGTGTCACAGGTGCTCCATGTGCCACAAAGTGTCATCTCACGATTATGGCAACGATTCCAACAGACTGGAAACGTGTCTCGGCGCTACAGCAGTGGACGTCCACAGTGTACAACACCACGAGAAGACAGGTATGTCACCGTAAGTGCCCGGAGACACTGACGGGGTACTGTCGGCGGCCTTGCTCGAGACCTTGCAGCTGCCACTGGAACAGTTGTTTCGAGACACACTGTGTACAGACGACTCAACAGGCACGGTTTATTCGCCCGGAGGCCTGCAATTTGCATTCCACTGTCACATGGTCACAGAGTAGCCCGTAACAACTGGTGTAGAGAACACAGGACATGGACAATGGAAGAATGGTCTCAGGTACTCTTCACTGACGAGTCCAGGTATAGTCTCAACAATGATTCTCGTCGTGTAACTATTTGGCGTGAACCAGGAACCAGATACCTACCCGGTACCATCGTCAAAAGGGACCAGTATGGAGGTGGTGGTGTCATGGTGTGGGGTGGCATTATCCTGGCTTCACGTACAGCCTTGCATATCTTTGATAGAGGTACTGTGACAGGTCAGGTGTACCGGGATGTTATTCTGCAAGACTACGTTCGTCTTGTCAGAGGTGCAGTCGGCCCTACGTTCCTCCTGATGAATGACAATGCCAGGCCACACCGAGCTGCTATTGTGGAGTACCACCTTCAAACAGAAGACATCATACGAATGGAGTGGCCTGCCTATTCCCCTGACCTCAACCCAATCGAACATGCTTGGGATGCTGTAGGCCGACGTGTCGCCGCACGTCTTCCACCTCCTCGGACTCTTCAGGAGCTCCGACAGGCACTGGTGCAAGAATGGGAGGCCATACCCCAGCAGCTGCTCGACAACCCCCTCCAGAGTATACCAAGCCGTTGTACTGCATGTGTCAATGTGCATGGGCATAACATTCAATACTGAAACCTGTGCACATGCTAAAAGAACTGTGGAACAACATTTTACAATCTCCTTTGCTTTGTATCATATGTGCGCTCATTGGTTTTTCTCAAGTTTTCTTCAATAAACAGGGTTAAACAGGGTATGTGGATGTCTTTCTTGTGTGTTCAACATGTGTCTGTGCTCCCACAACTAGTTTGTTTCAGTGTTGTATCGTGGGGCACCAAAACCTCTATTATCCTTAATTTATGAGCATGAGTGTATTTAGAAGATTATCTAGTCTTTGTAAGTTTTTCGTGGGGAAGCTTCTTTATCTGTACCTTCTCTGTCCCTGTTGCGACCTCCCGTTTAGACAGAAATCTGTGACTTTGATGTCATCATCCAAATTCCCTTCGCATCTGCATCAAAGGTCAACAGCTCCCAAGTTTTGGGAACGAAGGGGAGTTTCATTGCTTCGGCTGAGGGTGGACTGTACTGTAGGCACTGTGATTAAATATTGTGCATTTTTTTGTGTGGTAGTATAAATATCTGTATCATCTAAAGCAGTATGGAGTGTGTAAGGGATGATTTCAGTATCAGTCAATTAACACTTCAAGAGATGTTTTATAAGATGGATAAGAATGTAGTATTTGTATGATATTTATATATTTTATGTAACTTAATGATACCCCCACACACGCATAATTGACCTTCATTTAATACTGTTCATTCTTTTAAAAAATGAACTTCGTTTTCAAATCCCCCCCTGGAGATCAATTCTAGCTACGGGGCTGCTTCCAGAGCCACTAAAGTATCACGGAGAGGGGGGGAAGAGTCACAGCACGTTATGGGGCTCACTCTCAGGCAACAGTCTTAATGTCAAACGCACGTGTGTGTGTATGTGTGTGTGTGTGTGTGTCTGTACAGCTTAGAGGAGAACACCCCTTTGGCACCATCGTCGAATTTTCAACCCTAAACAGGGTGTAAGGACGATGACCTTTTGAGAAGATCTCCAAACATCCACCTCTCTTCTATGTACGAGTAGTAAGTAGTACAACCTGGATTGCCTTTTGCAGACTAACGCGGTTCTGGCGCCTGAACCTGCAGCCAGGATAATACATGCTCCTGTAGGAATTTCGTTGTGTTGGCCATTTGCGTTTGTGGTTGTCCCTTCGTCATCTCATCCTATCACCATTCAGCTCAGTTTCAATCGTGTACGTCCGCAGGATTTTTTCCAGGAGAGCCAAGGAAGTTATTTTCCCAGGGGGGCAAACAAGTCACATTTTCCCACAAAAGAGTGTTGTTCCCTAAAAAAACATTGCTTAAATTTGAATTTATGGTGTTCATGCAATAATTAACACATATTATTGTGGCTAAAATGAAATTTTATGTGTAAAATACATACTTTTTGGTCGACTTTCATTTTCCAGGGGGGCCATGACCCCCCTTGCCCCCCTTCCGGATGCCCATGGTTTCAATTAGCCAAAAGTGGCAGAAAAGCGACGTAAAATAACGTAATTCAATCAGTCAAGCAACCCTAAGGGAGCGAAGAAGGCGTGGCGTTACGTAATCCTGCCCCTGCGTTGCCAAAGTGTTATGAAGCTCACCATTGGTGCATGACGTTCCTCGTAACGTCCCTCCCGTCCAGAAGAAGTCTTTTTAACTCGGCTTCGTATTGGACACAGCCGTCTCACTCATGGTCCCTTGCTGCAAGGGCTGCACCCTCCAGTGTTTGGTGCCTATAATGGTGCATATTCTCTCGAATGTGCCTATTTTACTTTTCTCAGACAAACTTTTAATCTTCCCAACTGTTGTCAGCCATGTTAGAAGATGATGACAGTGTTTTAACCAATGTTTTTAGCTTTTCAGAGGAGTAGGCCTTTTAAACTATTTCTGAGGTAGTTTTTAATCTCCGTTTGTGTATGTCTAGTGCAGGTCCCTTTACAACTGGCACTTTTGACCTTCTCAACCGGCTCTTTACAACCCTTTTTAACTTTAAGGTGAGGGTTTGAGGGTTTTCGGTAAGAAGGTTTTTACTCGTATACTTTGTCACCACCCTTAGAATTGAAGCATATAATTTAGATTTGGACGACTGATTAAGTCCTCTACAATTATATATACGAGGATAAATCATAGAGTAAAGGCAATTTTCACATAACATCTTTATTTCCACACAAGAAGAATAACTATACATATCACTTTTCCACATATACCCCCTGCACGGCAATGCACTTTTGGTATGGTACAATCAGCTTCTGTATCCCGTCCGCGAAGAAGGTTTTTGGTTGCTCACGAAGCCACGTCTGCACCGCCTGCTGGATCTCGTCATCTGACCTAACAACCGACGGTGGATGTCTGCCGGTTCGACTCCCTCCGACCACAGAAAGCGCACTACGGCGCGCTGTTCCTCGATGGTGCATTCGTGGAGTGGTGCGTCCATACGTGTGACGTTTTTGCTCCGCGACACTCGAATGGATGGGGCAGTGATTGATACTCCTACTTCCACTTCACGTCAGACACCCAATCTTCGTTTATTCCTGCGAAAACACAAAATCGCCTTTAGTTTTTGATTTACCCTCGTACTAAGAGTCGACAGGTAACTACATTATTAGCAGAGTTAGAGACCTTTATGGATTCTACGAAAATAATTGTAATATTCAATTATTTATTGTTTAATCCAAAACTAGACTGTTTCTTTTTTTGCATAACATTAGAATTTTCATAACAAGAAGTTTCCATGCAACAATTCCCGTTCATATATAAATCTGATTAACATCAACATTATACATATAAATAAGGCCATAATATACATAGACCAAATTATCACCGGTATCAGAATCAGATTGTATTTTTCAGGGTTGGTTCAATATATTAAACTTTATGTGAAGGGTACAAAATGGCCACACGTGCTTAGTACCCGAAACATTTTAACTCGATAATTCGGTATAATTACTAGTACTGTTAAGGATGAAAATAAAAGCAGCCTAAGACACGTGAATCAACAATCTCAACAATTACTTTTTCCTTAAGATTCCTCCACTGTTGTAAAAGTAAAAACAAGCTCACTTGAAGAAAAAGACCTACAAGACCTAGCTTATTGTTTGAGAAAATTATAATAAAAAATGACTATTTCAAAGCGCGTGTTGGAATTTATGGCTGGAGGCAAACCCAAATTGTCTCTCGGAGGTATTGCGGTTTCTTGTCATTATTCCTTAGCTGTCGGAAGGCGGGAACGGAACGCAGTGGCTAAGTCCATGGTGTTGGAATCCACCAAGCAACACCTGCTTCAGTTTCCATTATTCCCTTGATAATATCTTGAGTGGATCACGTGACTAACATTCTTTACGTGGTTGTTAAGAAGTAATCTTATGCTTCTTCATCTGATGTTGGTTGGTTGAGTTTATTTTTAATACCATTTTATGCGGGATCCGAACCACTATGTACAGTCACCAGCAATAAAAATGGGACACTTAAATCCTGAAATACTTGCTTCCTTGCAAGGCGTTATGTGTGTTGCCTAACTCTACGGCGATAAGTGGATTTTTATAGCAAATTTTCAAAGTCAACTTCTACCAGTCCCGTAGAGTTATGCAACACCTCCTTGCAGGGAGCTAGTATTGCAGGTGTCAATTTGTATTGCAGGTGTCAATTTGTATTTCCGGTGACTGTACATAGTCATATCGAACCCGGCACCCCTTAATTACACGGAGACGGCGTTAGTCAATGTTACATTGTTCAAAAAGTTACACATTACTTTTTTGTCGGATATCATATAATATAGACAATGAAATAACTTATAAAGGGTCAAGGGAACAAAAACTTTAACCACGAATGTGAAGCGAATCATTGTACAGTTATACTTTTCCCATATACCTACGTGAGTTTTGCAGTATCTACATTACTATGAGTATCCCACTGAATGTCGATTTCAAGTGGCATATGATGCGATTGTGTTTGCACCTGGACGTGAAAACCCTTAATTCTTTGTAATAATTCGAGAGAGCCAATAGCATAGTCAATAGTACTACTTTCCACCGCCCCCACGTATGTGAAGTGCCCCCGGATGGTCTGCAAAAAGAAGCGGGAGATAGGGTAGATACATCAGTCGAAAATCAAATCAGAGAGAGATTACTGGACATAGACAGACAAGCAATACCAGCCGACTGTCAGGCGAGGACTTCACTAAGGGATCAATTGAAATCAAGGGAATGGGGGAAAGCGAGATACATAAATTTGGTAGGCAAAAATGAAAGGGGGAGGTTAGCATGGTTCAGACTGGGGGGTTGGAAACAAGTAAAATGAAGAATGAAGCCGGGGAAACGATATGCTCTTTGTGCGGGGAGGGAAAGACTGACGAGCATGTGCTCTTTGCCTGCCCCTCTACGCGTGATTTGCGAGACACGTGGGTTAAGAACGCAACGAGGAGGGTAATAATGGAAGTGGTAGAAGATAGAAGAGGAATCATAAGTGAGATAGTGCAACGAGTGGGGAGGTATTTGTGGGAAGTACAGCGCCTTGAATAACGTAGTGTGGAAAACGCGCACGGTTCTGCGTTCTCTGGCTGGTTCCACTCGAAAATGATCCGCTAGAGGCGCTGGTGTTGAACCCGGTGCTTGGTGTTCGACTGCTTATAATGGAAGTAAATGGAGTTTTCGCTGCAACGTCTCATTCTTTTACCTGAAGCATGTCTATGAATGTGATAATTGCTATGATATTTGGTACAGTGGTCGCGAAGATATTAACGAACGTTCGAGACAGTCGACCACGTCCTGTTATCGTCATACTTTCGTTAGGGAGAAAAAATACGCATGGAATGCTCTTGGCAACTAAAAATTTGCGTATGAATTAGGTTCATTATTATTATCATTTCTTTTAAAGATATACACAAGCATTTGTATTTTTGATATTTACTGTCTCTTTTCTTCCGCTTTAAACTAATCGCGGCGATGTTGATAATGATGATTGCATGAAACGACAAGGGGAACCCCACAAAACTTTCTTAGTGCCATCGACATGAGTGTAAGGCAACTTTCAAACCAATGGGACAAGCGACAAGGGATGTTCACACTGTCACACTAGTGACACACACTTCCACACTGTAAAATAGCATTCATTGCACATGAGGGTCCCAACTAAGTGACAAGCGACATGGTGCTTTCAGTCTATTAGCAAGCGTTGCTTGCGAACAACAGATAGGCGACACGATAAACCGCACATTACAACAACAGATCTAGGCGACACGCTAAGCCACACGTGTCGCTTTGTCGCTTCTGCGTCGCTCAAACTGGGCCATTTCCTCAATAGCTTGCAACATGTTGCCGTGGTTTGTTGTTCGCGCATACGCGATGCAATAAGTGTCTTGCTTTAGTGAGATTGAGCACCAAAGCGACAAGGAGCACGCGACACTTATCACTTGAGGATTTCACCAACCGAACGCTGGCCTGTGCTTCCCGTCATGCCGCTACGAAATGATGTGTTGCTCTTGATTGGCTTCTTTCCAAGCAACAAGTGTCGCTTCGGTATGAAAGTTGCCTTGGACCGAATGACCCGTGTCGCTTTGGTGTGAAATCCTCGTATCGTTTGTCGCGTGTCGCTTTGGTGTAAAATCTCCTTGAGCAAACGGTGCAGTCAGAGCTTGTGTCCCTACGGTTCGCAAGGCTGCATTGATTTCCGACTGCTCGCTTTCAAGCGACATTTGTGGTTTGTCACCTCGGTATGAAATATCTCTCAGGATACTATTTATATTCTAATAACATAGAAAAATAAAACTCTAGTACACAATCCAACACCTGACATCCGGAATCACATTGCGATGTTTCTTCTTGTGTTACGCATGCTATTTATTTATTAATTTTATTTTACTTTTCTTTCCAAATTAATGCCGTTTCGTGACTGCAAATCAGTACACAAATATAACTGTTTCCATCAATTCACGTACAGTCTTTCAAGACAAACAAATCTACATAATATATTCCAAAAACTAACAAAGCCGCATTACTTTCATAAGAAAATTAGCACCGACATTGATCGCACTGCCATCTATGTTTCTCATCCGTCTGGGGAACCAGTTTCTTGGGTCGTTTTCCACACTACGTTATTCAAGGCGCTGTAGTGGGAAGTGAGGAAACGACGAGGAAAGGCGATAGCGGACGGCGATAAGAAGGAAGAAACCGCACAAAGTGACCCTAGCTTACGAGGGCCACTATTTATATTTTGAGCCTTGGCAACACTGATTGAAGTTAGGGGCGATTTGACGTTTGCACGGAATCGTCTGGCATTATTGACCATAACGTACTTCAAATGTTTTGTCAATAGCTTGATTTGTGTTGTTTATGTTGCCTTGGAGATTGCGCGACAACAATAAAATGGAATTAACTCGTGAACATTTTCGTGCGATGATTTTTTACGATTTTCGACGTGGATTTTCAAGACAAGAGTGCATCGATCAACTTACTTCCACATTTGGCGATGAAGCTCCATCCTTTGCCACTGTGAAACGCTGGTATAACGAATTTAATCGTGGCCGCCATTCGCTCACCGACGAGATTCGCGAAGGTCGTCCAAAATCAGTTGTTGTTCAAGAAAACATTGATGCTGTGCAAAACCTAATACTGCCGGATCTTTTTGTGACATACTGTAAGATTGAGGCAACCATAGGCATTAGTTCCACCAGCATGTATAAAATATTACATGATCATTTAGCTGTGAGAAAGGTATGTTCTAGTTGGATTCCACACAATTTGACAAAAAATCAAAAAGAGGCTCACGTCAATTGGTGCAAACAAATGCTCAATAAATACAATCGCGGTGCTTCAAAAGACGTATATAAGATTGTAACAGGTGACGAATCATGGATATACGCATATGAGCCGGAACGTAAACAGCAGTCGACTGTATGGGTGTTTCAAGATGAACCCAATCCAACAAAAGTTGTTCGCGCTCGAAGCACATCGAAACAAATGGTCGCCTGTTTTTTCGGGAAAACAGGTCATGTGGCAACTGTGCCTTTAGAGGAACGTAGAACGGTCAACTCTGAATGGTACACAACAATTTGTTTGCCAGAGGTCTTCGGTCAAATACGGAAAACAAACAAACGCCGTCTGACATCAAGACAAAGCCAGCTGTCACACATCTCGTCTAACAACCGACTTTATGAACAGTCAAAAAATCGAATTGATGAGTCATCCGCCGTACAGTCCTGATTTGGCACCCAATGACTTCTTCTTGTTCCCGAATGTCAAGAATAAATTGCGTGGACAACGATTTTCGTCGGCGGAAGACGCCGTTGATGCGTTCAAAAACCATATTATGGAGGTGTCTCAAGAAGATTGGAAAAACTGCTTTGACAAATGGTTCGAACGAATGCAAAAGTGTATTGACCATAAAGGAGAATACTTCGAAAAACAATAAAGCAGTTTTCAATGCCAAATTCCTGTTTTTTCATTGTTAGGCTCAAAATATAAATAGTGACCCTCGTATAATACGTGCACTGTGGAAAAAGCATTGTGCAATATATATGTGTTTTCTTTCAATTTATTCATACGTGTGTCAAAAAAATAATCAATGTGAATCAACATGTAGTGCGTATAACCAACGGCTCGCACAAAGAAATTCAAATAAATTCAAATTCATATACTTACGTATTACCAGCCACATTAAAACATCATTCCACTTTTTCTTGACAAAGCTATTTGCCCAATTTCTTCCTTTACTTCTTTCTCTCTCTCTCTCTCTGCATTTGTTTGTCTCTTTCCTACTCCGATTATCTTCCCTCCGCTGTTTCCCTACCTACTTCTTTCTATGTGTTTCCGAGAAGGCAGAGGAGCGCTCCCTGCGGACCATCCAAGAGTCGCGGCTGAGTGTTGTTGCTCGTGGAGCGGAGCGGATGTGTGTCAAAGGGCTCAAAGGAGGTCACGAGTTTTCTTTTCTTTTTTTACCCGAGCGATGGAATCACGTAAAAAAAAAGAGAGATGCGGTCAGCGTGGAGCAAAGGTCAATGTAACGATGATGGCTCCCACCATTAGCCCGCTCCTCGGGAAGAAAACATGCTCGCCCACTATGGAGGAGCATTGCCCCTTGTAAACGAGGTTTATTATCTGATGGTAATATGTCGACCAACATGGCGGAGTGGTTAGCACAACGTTCTACGATGACAGGAGTCCCGGGTTCAAATCCTTGGGTGTCCTCCATCAATTTCACAATATCATCACTCATCTGATCTGGACTAGGAATTTTTCCAGTCATTTCCCTGTTTCTGCCCTGCTCTGACGCCCACCCAGTCTCATATAAATGGGTACCTGGGGCAACCCTAGGGAGTAAAGGCGGCCAGGCACGATGCTGATCACATCACTTCAAATATGGCCGAGATCGAGAATATGTGGAGCTCTTCACCACCACATCACCCCATATGCCTTCCTGGCATGTGGACACGTGCACAGGGGTACCTTTCCTTACTTACTTGCATATTATTCAATTACAATAATGTTATTCTCTTCATAACCTATAACGTTCGATACCCGGTGGATGCACATAATGGTTCGCATACCACTAAACTGTTCCCAGTCCATATTAGCCTATCTGTGCGTTAAGTGGACTTAAAGCAAACATTCAAACACTCCACCTCTTCATAGCCTAAGCCTGTTTCAAAATGTATATACAAAAATATATACTGCAATTGGCAATAATTAATAATCCATTAAATAAAATTCAAACATATTTTGATAGATTTTTCAAAAGTTGAAAATTAAAATATGAATGCACTTCTACAGTAAGCATAATTATAAACACACACCCACACCTACACACATATATGCAATGATTTTATTTAAAGGGAAATATCTTGATTCATTAATTGTAAACTGTTTAACAACAGTAATAATTTGTAATCCTTTTCTCAAATAAAAGGTGAACTTCTCCTATATATATATATATACACACGGCAGGGCCGGATTAACCTATGGGCAACTGGGGCAATTGCCCCGGTGCCCCCACCAAAAGGAAGCTGTGAAGGGCATCGACCAAAAAATCTTTTAATCAGCTGGCTATGCTTGTGAAAAAGTACATAAGAAATTGTATTTTAAAAATAAAGGAAAAACTTCAATTTTGTCGTATGTCTACATTCTTCCGGATCCACCTCTCGCCTAGTGAACATTTCAGAGTGGAAAGTTTTCTACCAGTGATTGATCAAATCACCTCATCACTCGTAGACAGGAAATTTCCCTATGAAACTGTCGCAAAGAGGTTCAGTATTCTAAATGAACTTTCAGTGGCAACTCCATCACAAATTACATCTGCAGCTCGCGAGCTTGTGAGCATCTACGAGAAGGATCTGGAACCCTCGCTAGAGAATGAGCTGATACAGTTTGCACACCTAGTAAGCAGTAGCAATGTCAACTTCAGGAAGACATCCCAATGGAACTGTCTATGTATAATATTGTAAGTTCCGCAGTACATTTCCAATTGTCGAAATTCTCTTTAGAATATATTTGGTCTAATATAATGGTAACAAACTGCAGCGGAGAAAGATCTTTCTCAAAAATGAAATTAGTGATAAACAGGCTTCGTGCTGCCATGGGACAGGATGGCTTGTCCAATATTTGTGTATTAAGCATTCGTGAATTGGACTTCGATGATATAGTAGATGAATTTTCGGCGAAAAATGAAAGAAAAGTGTGTCTACTATAAGTGTTAAGCCTTTGGGAATTTTCTTGAAGAAAGTGTAGTTACTACAGTTTCCAGAATGAACCTGTCGGTAATTGTCCATATGTAGTGACATAAGTTATTTACTCTTAATTGTAAATAATATCATTTATAATAAATTATGTCCGTAAGTACAGTCTACTGCTCAGTTCTCTGTTTCCGTCTGAATCCCCTTAGTATATATTGTACGTAGTTATGGTGTTCACTCTTCATTATATACTGTAGACATTTAGACGCAGAATTTTACTGCTGCTATAGCGCTACAATTTTAACTTTATTTTACTGCGCTATTCTCCCTGCAAACCTATCTGCGATATGTCCGACTGTGAATGATTACTGATTCTAAAATCAAGTCTATCATTTCAACTGCTGAAAATTTGGTGGTTAACATATTGAGCTAATAAAGCTCCTAGTAAAAAATAATAAAAAAATGGGGGCCCCCACAAAACATTTTGCCCAGGGGCCTCCACAAACCTTGATACGGCCCTGATATACGGCCATGAGTGCACTCAGCCGCTTGAACGAGGTGTCATGGCGAAACATTGCATCAGAATTCTGAAAACTGTCTTAGCATAACTTACTGTGACAACGATTTAGTCTTTAAACGCTCTGTTCTAGCCTCAGATAGAAATGGGTAATTGTAACGCCCCCTCCTTTTGTGGGCCCAATCCTCCTCCAAGTATCACGATCCCGCGTGTCCTCCTCGCACCAGCCACATCACGACCTGCTTATTCCCCTTTTTGGATTTTGCACGAAACGATTTCGAAGCCTCATTTTTTTCATAATTAACTTCCTCTTTTTTTTTCGGTTGGAAGTAATGCTAGGTAATTAGTGTTTCATTATGAAGGCTTTTGCGATTCCAAATCACCCACGGCGCGACGGATTTGAATTTCAAAGGGAATTAATTTGTTTCGAAACTACGAACTTAACAAGAGTCCAAGAGACTCTGTACGGATTAAGAATTGAGATGTGTTCTTTCAGAATATTGGCAGGAAGAAAAATGAAGACTAGGAACGTAGCCTTCAACATTTTTCCTATAAACTAAACTTTGTGGCGCAACAGCCTTCGAAGGCCAGGCCCTGCCAGGGCGGCTTTTCATTGGTGACGCGTGGTCAGCGCATCGGATCCCATCGCCGCTGTTTTTCTGGCTTTCGTGCCGCAGCCCGCTTATTCTTGAAGTAGCTTCCCAATGGGCCTGGTCAAAGCAAACTATTGTAGGTGGCAGCAGCCCTGTTCTGTACCCACGCTTTTGATCGGCAATTGTTCTCCCATTTAACTTCACGGGGAATTTGATGCCGAACGTCCTGCTATTACATTAAATTGCAAGTTTAATATCATCTTAACCTCAGAAATGATGTCCGAACATGATAGTGGAATAATCGGTGCTGTAAAAGTAAGACTTTTGAAAGGACGATCGTCAACAACAGAAAATATATCATAAATAAAAAAAAACAACTTAATAATTGCACAGCACTTTTTTACGTCACTTGCAATTTTCACAATTTAAGTGATACATTGTTGTGAATCCGATAAAGTATAATGCATAATAATTACGCGTTACTGTACTTCAATTTTTATTGTTCTTTTTAATAACTTATCTTTTTTCACGTGATATACTTTTCCACGTAGCTAGTAAATGTGGTCCTTTGTTATATATATACACACACACACATTTATCGTCAAGAATAGTTATTACAAAATTTTTTTTTTTTTTTTGTTTCATGTCTCGCAACCTATCTCGCTATCCTATTTACAGGAATTATAATTTTAAAATTGTTGTTACCAAGTAAAAGACGGACAAAAATACGAGGGGAGAATATCTGCTTAATACTATGATACCGGATAGGGAATAATATCAGTCATAGTGTATAATAATATATATCATGCGTTTACACACATAATACATTTTATCTTTATAATTTTGTGAGTTTCTTCGATTCCAACCCGCCGTTGAATTACACATGCTCGCAACCAGGAAAAAAGCAAAACGTAGTGTAAAAATCTAAATTTTTGTATTATTGACCCATGGCAGCTAGAGACGACCCAAATGACGTCAAGTTTAGTGTTCATTGTGCATAAACGTACTATATTTAACTCGTTTTCCCAATCATTCCGTTGCGATTTAATATATTAATTCCTAGGTTCAAGAGAATGTAATTTTCGGAAAGCTTATGACTTGCTACATAATCTTAAAGCTTTACTAAACCCATTTTTATTATCGTTATACACGATAAATTCTTACTATCATTGAAAATAACGTTCGAATTGCCATCCCATCGCGCTCCAATGTAAAGCTTAGGGCAACCAATTGACGAACGAAATAATTTAGGGACGCAACAGGGGTGACGCCTCTAGCGGAAAAGTTTGCCAATGAACAGCCCCATTGTCCTCACGACGCTGGGTCAACGCCGAAATTTTGGGGGTACCCACCGCGAATCGAAACCAGGACCGCTCGCACCAAAGGCAAGGGCGCTAACCACTTGGCTACGCGGGAGCCCAAGTTTTTCTTATAGCATGCCATATTTACATTCTATCAGGATCTGACGGGCCGCAGGTTCATGAATGAGCTTTACAAATAACTGCATGGTTTCTGTTGTTCACTATACATTCATTTGCTGTACTCTTTTCTTATGAAAGAATATATCAGCATGGGTAACTATTGCAAGGAACACAGTCACGTTCTGAATTGAGGTTAGTCACCGCAACGCAACAAATAAGCATTGTTGTAAGGAAAAGATCACATTTACCATTCATACACAAGAATTGTCATTTACCTCTTCAATGAGAAGACTGTGATTGATTTTTTCTTCACTTGCATGTCAATATTTGTCTCGAAGTTTCATGAGGCTACTAGCAGACAGTTTTGAAGACGTGTGTTGGTCAGCTGATTCTTCAACTTTGATTCCATTCTTCATTTTGGAAAGAGCTATTCGCAGGCATAAGTGATAGCGAATAGAGGACAATGAATAGGGCAATTAAGCCTCTTTCACATATTTTGAGTTCGCTCGTTCGCATATTTTCTTTTATTCTTTTCATTTCATTGCACAGAATTGCAGCCAGGGGCGATCCCCTGGTTGAAGACCACTCACTGCCTGTGGGGAATGGAAAGAAAGGGATGAGTGCGAGAAATAAAAAAAAATAAAAAAAGGAAGAAAGAAGATGCAGGGAGAGACGCAAGAACATGCGAGGGAGTGAGAGAGAAAGATAGGCTGTTCTACATTTCCAGCTTGGGAGCGAGTCACTTCGAAGCCTCCAATCAGCAAGCAAGCCGCTGACGTCATCTCAACCCAGCACCAGTCGCTAACCCTCTTGCTCACTCTCTACTTTGTTGAGAGGCTCTCTAGCTAGACTCGTGCAGCCTGCTGGAGTTGTTCCAAAAGAAATCAGACTCTAGGAAGGGGCAATTGGAAATTCAAGCGCGAGATAGAGAGAAATAAAATAAAGACGTTACAAAAGAAGATGACGAAAAGTATTAAGGGAATGACAGGAAGCAGACAGATAAGAGTGAGAGACCGAGAGAAAACAGGATTAAGGTAAATAAAGAAAAATAAGATGGAGACCGGTGATATTGATTGAATTGATTTATTTTACTTCGCTTTTCTGTCACTTTTGTCTAATCACGAAGATGAAGATGTAAGGTGATAAGATGAAAGGACGATCACAAGCACACAAGGGCAGAACACAACACAAATCCCACATAGGATTATACTGGCTGTGAGTCCAGACACCAGAGCCTCGTTAGTCTGCACGATGCAGTCCAGGGTGTACTATGTGAAAGAGAAGTTTATACTTGAGTGACCCCTTGCACCCAAGCGACCGGTTGGGAAAAGATAAAAGAGAGAGCTAATGACGAAAGAAAGATTGAAATGAGAAGAAATAGTATTTAGTAGCAAGAAACTGCCGAACGGACATATTCTTATCCAATGTGCCGATTTTATTTTCCAACTATTGTCATCCATGTTTGGAGATGATGACAGTATTTCAACCAATGTTTTTAGCTTCTTGAGAAGAGCCGGACTCTTACACTGGTTCTGAGAAAGTTTTTAGTCTCTCCTTGTGTATGTTCCGTGCAGATCTCTTTACAACCTTGCACTTTGTGAGGGGCCTTTTTACACCACTTTTTAAGTTAGGGTTTTAGATTAGAGAATTTTTCCTCATACAGGGTTTCATGTGACGTCAGAATGCGCACAGCCGCCATGTTTGCGGCCAATTTTATTACCGTTTGCAATGAAATATCTGCACCATTAGATCACGAGTGTCGTGTTAGTATCTCCGCCACCCGCTTACATTCCGTATGCTTACACAGGGTGTCTACCAGTCAAGAATGTCAAGAAATCAACAGGTAGGTCAAGAAAGTCAATCAATTATGCTGGTGTTCAAGAATTTTTGCAAATTTTTTTACAGTATAGTGAATTTACATTGTTATACCTGTACTTGGATTTCATAAAATTGAATATTTGGAAATGTAAAATTGTATTGAGTTGTGGTTAATATGTGTTCACTTTGTTTCTTAAAAATTACAGTCTCTTATGAGTGAAATTTTGTAAAAATATTAAATAAAATAACGTGGCCATTCCTCATCCAGGATGAAGTCTGAAGCATTAATCTTTACATACATTTATAAAGCAAGTCTAAAATCTCTTGATAAAGTACAGCTTCAGATTTCATCTTACCTGACCTTGTGGTTGGGGGTTTTCATTGAATAAAAACATATATTTTCTTAATTTCCAACTATACCTAAGTAAATAAATGGTAAGGAGAAGAAAAAGGAAAGAAAGGTCAGGAAAAAGTCAAGAATTTTGGATTTGGTATTTTGGTAGACACCCTGTTACAAGAACTAACCTCAATCGTAGCTGCCTCAATCAATGCAACAGTTTGTGACGTAGGTGAAACACACCTATACTTTCAATGGTACAAGATGGTCATATGTGCCGACGCACCCGAAAATTCAAATCCATTGATTCATTCATTCAATTCGGACAACCACCAGGAAGCATGCCAACAAATAACAATTTATGGCAAATTGTCAATCCTCAAAATCCTTGAACGGTGCTCTACTTATCATAAATAATTATTGATAATCGTTAGTTTTAATGTCAGCCTGCTGCTTTAGCCTCAATGCTTCCTTTCCCATTTGCATTCCCTGGTTAGCCATCAGGAAGAGCCGAGCGGACAAGGATATGCAACATCCTGCATGCGCAGCAACGTTTGACGGTGCCAGGACGTACCAGCCTGTAATGAAGGCAAACGGAAGGCCTAATTACAATTAAGAAGTAATTAAAATTCTTGTTTAAAATGGAAAAAATGGTCGCGCTACACTGGGTTCCGATGCTCGTTGTTGTAATCCTTGCGTTCTTCTTATCATCAATCATCACAGCCTTTGATGAAGCGATTAAAGTGACTTCCCTTACATCATAGCCTTTCTACCGAGCGGACGTGTGTTTTGTCACGGCATCTAGTATCGTTCCTCGTGCTCTTCAAATAAAGAAAGGATTAACGGTCTTCTCTCGTAAGGTGGCGGATTAACTTCTGGCATTAAAGTCGTTTTCGTCTTCGGCAAAGGGGGCAGCAGGATTTTTCTCAGGAGGGGCAGAGTAAGATTTCATATCTTGCCTCTCAGTCATAGAAACTTTTTATTATTATTATCATTATTACTATTATTATCATTATTATTATGAATTATGGTTTCTGACAGCAAAGAATTACCTTCTGAAAGTTTAATTAATCAGATCAAAAACCTTTTATCAGGTTACTATGAACAGCATTATTCTGAATGACTAACACAGATAAATATGTCCATCCTAGAAGAAAGAAGAAACATTAAATGGAACAATGTTGTACAGAAATAGATAGTGAATACTTTTTGAATAATATATCTTATAAAATTCCCAAATATTCCCAGAGGAATATTTCAAATCTAACATTTGGGTCATTCCATGTCAATTCGCCCAGGCCATGTCACCCACCGACACGGATTTCAACGAAATTTTGTACGCATATAGCTTTGACCTAGGTAAGAAACCGTATCAATTTTTTCTTGTCTGGTCCTTACATTTTTACAGTTACAGGAGGTCAAAGTTTTCAGGATTTGCTTATACAGGTTGCTCCTGGCTCTTCGTTTCAGGAGTGTAGTACATTAATAAAATATTTATATTTCAGCATGCATCTTTCGTAGCTCCATGATTTTTTTTCTGTAAGCCAATCAAAGTATGCAGATTCAAATAAAAATTGCCCGAAGAGTTACATGTATTTTCCATTGTTACAAAAATTACTTTCCATAAACAAGACATGTTTCTTACTGTAACATCAAATTGTATTAATTAATATTTTGGTCAAAGGCGGTCCTTTGAACTTGTCGACTTTTGTGTTTCCTTAATTATCAAAGTATGTTCTAAAATATTATAGTCATAAATATAATCGTTGTTACTCTATTGACAGTTATAATCAATTCAGAAAAGTCTTGGTAATGTTCAATATCAGTGTTTTTAATTCAAGTGTCTTTCATAAATTAACATAAATTGTATACACAAGCCATCAAAACCCCACAACTTTTTTTCATAATATGTTAGAACAGGGTGGGGGGAATAGAACTTGGAGCTTAACTTTGGGGGCCAGAATCAAAAAGTTTTCAAGGCCATAAAAATATCATCCACGACTATTTTCATAAATAACTGTTACATTTGCAAGATCCTATAAATGACTCTTTATTTTGCTCCTCAAGTTCCATGAGGTTAACAAAAGTATCATTAACTTGTACATTTTCGTAAACCTGAAAATTAAGGCGGGGGCAAGTTACGCCTATGATATCAACGAAAAATAAGAAATGGGTCGCTGGGAGGGATCACTCGTCATCCAGCCCTTGGGGACCCAACTACAATCGCATCACCGAGCGACCTCTTTCTGGAGGCCACGAGGAGTCAGCACACTACCCAGGCAGGACATCGTTGCACCGGAAGGAAGCATACCTTAAAAACGTGTTTAGACAAAATTTGTAATTTGACTTTCTAAAGTCCTTAGGTTACACGATTTCATTGTAAAATGTTCTCGCTGCAAAATGGGAAACCTGCAGGTTTTTCTCTAGGCTCGCCATTTCCATGTGTTAGTGACTGAGGATCTGGTGGAAGGAGTTTCGTTCCTATAATGTTACTATGGGGCAGATATGTTCATAGTAATATAATTTGTTTTTAGCTCGCTAGAGGGAAAGTCAGCTAGGTTTAGAAAAAGTTTCTGGCCAAGCCCGCGAAAATACAACGGACACTTATCGAGTCCTGATGTCAAATTTTTACTCCTGTTTGTTGCGGGGGAAAAGCAAGGGTACCCACAAGGAGGGGATCATGGCGCGTTTCCCAAAATTCGGGAGGAGGGGTGATTTTTCCCAGAATATTATAATTTTCTAAATATGTAAAACAGTTTATACCTTGGCATCATTCTACAATATTTGCAATACGTGCGATGAGGCGGGGGAGGAATCAGAATCTATTTCCTTAGTAAATCATTTACTTTAGCGGGTTTCAAGTCACTTTTGCTACTAGATGCACCATATTAAATTAGATTAAGGAAAGGAAGACTTTAGGTGGTGAGAGGGTCAGATCAAGTAAAGTGTTCAGTAAAACTTACAAAAAGCGATTGCAATATGATAGCAGTAGACATACTGTCGTAATTAAATACTTTGTGTTGATTGTGATATGATTTAGAGGAAGATGAATGCGCCATTGATCTTGGGGGGAGGAGGGGGAACGAAAACCTGGTATATCATTTGTCTGGTGATATATTAGCCGGACTACAGAGACGATAGAATTCGGCACCTCCCGTGATGTTCGGTTTCGCAACAGCTCACACGTTCTGCAGTTGTACGCCACAAGGCTGAATCTCCTTCCTGTCCGAATTGCCAGCTTCTGTCGCCTAAAGCACCGCTCCATAGTCCGAATCCGCTGCAAAGGTGGAGTTGGAGGGGAGACGTTGAAGGTACGACAAGTGTACGCTTCGAGCATCTTGGAAATCCAAGAATGAGGCCGGTGCAGTGCTCATATAGTAACTGGAAAGTTTTATTGAGAACTTTTCACACCCAAAGTACCCCTGAGGGGCATTGGTGCACGTGCATTACAAAATACAATCATATATATACACATCAATTGGACACTATGTTTTTTATAATAGTATAGCAATTGTATAATGTTGTAAATCAACAAAACAAAATCTTCAAGTTCTTATTAAGTAGTGGATTAGTGTTGTAAAAGTACAATATTATGTAGTGTATGCAATCTAAATTTATTTTATAAAATTATTTAAATCCTGAAATTCTTTAACTGAATACTATGTATATTCCAATATGAAATTTTTCACCTTACTTTCAAAGACCGTGGTTCTCTCAAAATTTTTATAACTATTTGGTAACGTGTAAAATAAGCTTATGAAACATGTAGTACATCAAAAAGAGAGAAACATCTATTGGAGACATTCGAAAGGGTAATATTGCGTGTCCTATGTGTGAACATGTTCAATGAAGAGTTTGAGTTGCTGTTTTAAGTCCACTTTATGCACAGTAAGGCTAATCGGGACTGGACCTACAGTTTAAAGTGGGATCCGAACCACTTGTGCCTCCACCGGGTATCGAACCCGGGACCCCTTGCTTGCAAGGCAATGACGCTACCACTGCGCCATGGTGGAGGCCCTGTTCAATGAAGAAAACGATTTAGTAAGGAACTACACGGGATCCGAACTACCATGATCCTCCACTGGATATCGAGCACGGGACCCCTTGACTACAAGGCGGCGACCTTACCACTACGTCATCGGAAAGGACCAACGTTGAGATATGTGGATGGTGTTGATCAGAGACTTCAGCGTGGAAACTGGAGAATGGAAAACAAATAGTGACAGATGGCAGAGTCGGTGAAGGTTCAGCAGTGGACTGTAGTGATATGTTGATGAAGAGAAGAGCGTTTGAAATCTACTTGAGTCGGCTCCGTGGCCTGCACATTCACGTTCGCTATCTTGGCTGTTTCTTAAGCCTGGTTTACATTGGTCGAGTAGACGGGAGAGTAGCTGGAGAGAGTAGGGTAAAGCGAGCTGCTATCCTCGTGTAATGTAATGTTTTTTTTATTACATGAAACCCTTTCAAATACCAAAGTAAAACCTATTTACACTGCAAAATGGTATACTGATCAGCTGAAATCAACAACAATAAAAACAAAAATTTATTAAGAACAACAATCAGTACATGATTATTTGACAATTCTCCTGTGCGAACATACTAACTACAGTTTCACTCTTCTTGCCTTTCGAGCAGCAAAGCCATTGATAACATCATCGAACACAAGTGATTGAACTCTGTACTTCTCAACAGACAAAATAGCCAGGTTAGTCAGCTTTCCTTGACTCAAGGAAGGACGCAAGTAATTCTTTATAAGCTTTAGCTTACTAAAACTCCTTTCACAAGATGCAACAGACGAAGGTAGAGTTAAAAATAGTTTCAATGCAGTGACAAAATTTGGGTACAACTCAATACATGATATTGTATGATGAATGAGAGAGCAGCAAGTGGTGACAATTCTGACAAGTATTCCAAGTGAAAATCTTTTAAAAATGCTTGCGCATGATGTTGAACAACAATTCATGAAGTAACTCACTTCCGTTGATATCCTCGGTGTTTAATAAAGCCAGATCAAAGACTCCCTTTCTCAACGTTTCTTCTGATATAATTGCCATATTGCTTGGAATAATTACGGAAAAATTCTCCAAAACTCCTTTCATTAGCTTGAATCGATCGCCTATTTGTGACAAAATTGAACCCAATGCACAAAACAAGCTCTTCCTAATTTTTTGTTCTTCATTTATGGCTACACTTCCATCTTCTGCAACTTCATCGAAAAACTTTTTTTTGGGGGGGACGCTGTTCTTTACTTGCAATGTTCATATCATCGCAGATCTGTTTGCTTTTCTCAATAGCGTTAGTTACAATTTTTTCCCGATTAGCAGACAGAAAGATTTGCAGTCCCTGTAAGTGACTAACACCTATATCTATTGTAACAGACTTTTCTTGTAGCTGTAAGTTAACGTCGTTAATTGCTCGAAGGATATCAGCCCAGCAGAATAAGAACACAAGAATGTTAGACTTCTTAAGCTTTGTAGCAGGCATTTGGCATCGTGTACATAGGCGTAGCTATGGGGTGTGCCGGCACACCCTAATGGGCTGCTTTATCAAAGAGAATTAGATTAGATTAGATTTATTTTCTTTTTGTGCGAGCCATAGGCTGTACGCACTACATATTTTTTTTTTCTACACTATTTTGTTACATTTAGTTTTCGACAACTGGGGAGAGCACTGGAGCCAGTACTCGCTCCAGTATAGTCAGGACAGTCGAGTGGCTGTCCAAGGAGAACAGCGACTCGACCGAGTTGATCCTCCCCCATCGATTTTTTCACTCGCGTGTAAACTCGACAGACCACTCGGTCAATGTAAACGCTTTTTGAGGACAGTATAGAGTCTGTGTTGTGTGCTTTTGCTTATAAATTGTAATTGTATTTTTTTAAAAAAATCAACCATAAATAGGAGGTGATACAAGTCCGACAACATAAAGTTTGTAGAACTGTACCGTGAATATGAGTGTTCATGCGTTGTGTCGATTATAGGAACAAACAAAACAAACTACGGGCGTATGAGGCCATAAGTGCAGGGAATAGGACTTGATGTATTTGCCGTGGGAGAAGTAAAGAATTCACGTTCTACGTACGTACAACCAAGAACAATTGAAAATAGAAAAATAAGGAAGTTAGTTTTCTTTCTAGACATATCCTCATGCATTGTTGTATTAATTTCTCGTTAAAGGAAGTGTGTAAACCGTTTCAGAGCTATTTGTTTTATCACCAACGACGTCGATGGTTCATTCTGTCAAAAGAACATCAATCAGCTGCAGCCGCTATCCCACTTTGCCAGAGTCGAGTAGAAAGTGTGTAAACAGCTCCTCGCCACAGAAGGGTCGAGTCGAGCAGACAGGCCAGTAACTCGTCCCAGTAACTCTCCCGCTCACTCGACCAGCCTTTGTGTTGGGAGTTCTAGCCACAATGGTTCTGTCTCCTGCTCAAGTAGTGACTCGTTCTAACAGCTCACTCGGCGACCGTGAGGTCCTGTGGTGAGTCCTCCGAGTAGCAGCAAGTAGGAATGTGAAAAATATGATATTTGATGAGTAGAATTAATTAATTAATTGTCCAGACGTTGCTGCAGTAAATGAAATGATCAAAAAGTGGTTATCTAGAAACATTCTTCCTCAGTGATCAGGTAAAATTAGAATTTTTTTGGTCGACCAGTTCTCCACATAATCGTGACCAAAGTTATCTCATAAACTTACACAGGTTTGACGAGTAAAATGTTCATATTTTCACGAGGATATAAGATCACCTTGAGCAGTCGATTTTCGGCCTCCACTAACCATTACCAGTGCATAGAGATCGGTTAGTTCATCGAACTCTCCAGCCTAAATATTGTCTATTTTGGTGGGAGCAGGAAAAGGCATTTAAAGTTCTTGCCTTGACTCATTCTCACCCAACAGGTTGGCAGGAGCCCCGAGTGAATAGCTTCCTGGAGATGAGGCCTGCTCGAAAAGATTTACAAAGACTTTCGACCTTGCCACCGTAGTTCATAGTTTGGAGTCCTGGTGTGGGCATGGTTGTTTTTGTAAGTTTCATTTCATCGATTTAATTTACTCATCCTCATTGTCCCCCTTAACCGAAAGTGGCAGAAAAGCGCTGCGAAATACCAAATATACAAATACAGTGCGTTTGTTTTGGCTCTGGGCCAAGATAGTGCGTGACATGGAGCAGAGGCCGGCATTTTCGTCCCGTAACGTCTCGCTTATTCACGCACATACCTTTATCATGTAGACAATTATATTGCATAACGAGTACTAACCTGTGCTATAAGAGTTGTTCAAAGTTGTTCACGCGCTGTCTCGGCCCAGAGCCAAAACGTACAAATCCACTTGCATGGCAAGATTTTTAGACATGTTCAGTTTATCGGATTTTGGAGTTTTAGAAAAATCGTGCAGAAATACGGCTCAAGATTCAGAAGAAAAACAGACGCTGCCCCTGAGTTTTATTACCGAAAAGGGAAATTTTTCTCCCGGTAGCTCCCGTCCTTGCCCGGGAATGTTGTAGAACAAGATGCTTCCTCGGATGGCTACAGATCCCGACTCATTCTGCGGCGGAAGAACATTCTGTAACACGCCTTGGCGGCCGGACTACAATGGAGCGAGTGAAAGCGCCTGACCTTCCCTGGAGAAGAGGGGGCAGTGACCCCCGGCGCCTGACACCGCTTCCAATCCGGATTCTTCCCTCCACGAACAACCCATTGTGGTGGACGGAGGAGCAGATCCTTGCATCTGTCTTATACCTGAATCACACGAGGCTAGGTTTCCTGCTGGATTTTCCCGTTCGACTTGGACTAGTTGTGTGGTACCAGCGATATTCCCAGCAGGGAATTTTCGAGTCGAGAATTACAGAAGAGGAAGAAACAGGGAAATGAGACGTTAAGCACTACACAATTGCTCATTTATAATCTCACAGTTGCTTCTGTTTTTCCTCTTGTAGTGGAGTATAAGCGCCTAAAATATTATATTTCGTTTCAATCTGAACTCAGCTGATTAAGTGTAATGAAAAGGTAAGAACTTTCATGTTATAAGTTTAATTAATGCTGAAGACTTAAGATATAGAAAATTTTGAAATTTGATGCCTAATGAAAACGAAATAAATTAAGTACAAATACAAGATTTCCCCCACCCTCAATTAACATACCAATAATGTTTTTGTGATATGCACGAATAAAACTGCTCACAAATGTCTAATTTGATTCTAAATTTGCCTCCACACCCCCTTAAATCGTTCGCATGCCCTCCTAGATCGAAATCTTGGGATCAACCCTTAATAACTATGCATTTTTGTATTTATTTTTTTGCCAATGAGGAAAGAAAGGGAAATTTCTGGCATGCGACGCGGCACAGGAACATCACTGTGTAGCACTTGCTCATCTGCTGCTAGTTTTCGCCTGACACGATACTTGCTACCGTACTTGTCGGTATACTTTTGTTCCCGCAAGACATTGCACAGAGCAGACAAGCTAAAAAGCAGAACGTCGTAGGAGAATACCTACTGATATTATTAAAAATTGAACTGAAAGGAATTCAAACAAATGTTTGGGCTAGAAATTGGCTGGAAAGAAAATATGGTAATCACCGTGTAATCAACAAGCTTTTTAATTAACTCGAATATGAATATTCATACATGAGATTCGCAATTCATTCATAAATAATAATAATAATGATATATAATAAAGAAAGAGATTCACGTCAATAAGTGTGCAACTGACTAACTGCCTGCAATGGTCACAAAAGCCGGATAGTGGATATAAGGACTTCAAATTATCCGATCTCCGTTTTGGATGCAACGGATAATTCGGATATCCGGACAATCCGAATAGTGCCAATATCCGGATAATCAGAATATCTGGATAATTCGAATATCCGGATAGTACGGATAATTCGGATATCAGACTAATACGGTTATTTCTAATGTCTGAGTATTCAGATAATGTGTATTCAGGTCGATATATTTTTATCAAGTTCAGTATTTTATTCTGGTAAGAATGGTGTCTGAAATCAAGGAAAAATATTACCACATAAAGGATCGGGACACCAAACAGAGAATTTTATCATTGTCATGTTATATTCTATAAACTGAATCTCTTCTACGTTATTTTTTTCACGCCGGAAAGCTTTGTGCATTTATACTGAACTTAGTATTTGCATTAGGTTAAACGATAAACATTTAAAAAGAAAAATTATGCGGAGAATGCGTAAAACGGATAAACAGACAGATTGGATGAAGGGTTTGCAGAGAATCTGTACTGTAGAAATACGAACATGACGAATGAAGAAAATATGCAGAGAGCCAAAAAATCGAATAAACTTAAAACTGTCCGGATAATAAACACATTCGGATATTTCAGATATTCTGGATATCAAAATATCCGATAATTTTATCCGGATATGGTCATCCCTACAGTGGAGCATCAGATACTCGGAAGTCAGTTTCATCTTGACGTCAGAGAAACGTTGCCGCGGGTTGTAAACTCGAGGGCTGGAAGGCCTTCGGGGTCTTGGCGCCGACGGGCTAATCCTTTTCTTTTCATCTTTTCTCGATTTGGCTAAAATCCTAAAATCCATGTGGGAGGGCCCTCAACACAAAAGAATCATGCCTATACTCTCTCCGGAAATAATTTATGACAGGAAATCGGTAGGAAACATGGGGCCACAAATAAAACAAATATGCCGCTTGTTCTCTGTCGGCGTATTTTGACTGGTGGCCTCACACTGTCCAAGAATGCGCACGTGGTTGTACTTGTGCCTACCATTGTGCTTCTCTGAGAGAACCGATGGTTGGTTCCGTCCGGTGGGCGTCTTAACTGCTACGCGAGAGATCCGGGTTCGATTCCCGGGACGGTTATCTCAGGTGGGTACTTTTCCATCAACGTCCCTCGAATAAAATTGATACTGGGGGGAGAGGATGCCGAGATTGCGAATGTGTGTAATCCATACGTCCGAACCTCCATGGGTCTCCATAGCTTGTTCCAATTATAAGGGGGGTGTAAGGGGTGCTCCTTCCACGTAGTGCACCCAATAGTCAACCTCACTTCCACGTAGTACACCCTGGACTGCAGACTAACGAGGCTCTGGCGACTGGCCCCATAGCCAGTATAATTTTGTTTGTGTTGTCGTGTGTTTTGTCCTTATTTGTACTGAGTGCTCCTTTACAGCCTCAGCTTTTAACGAAAGTCAGAAGATTTTAATATTTTAGTTATGCAACGTTAGAGTTGTTATGTGTAACGATAAGGGGCTGGACCCCGTATAATGTGACGGGTGCAAAATAGCCTTAGTGCTGACGCACCCAAAATTTTAAATTCAAATCAAATCAAAAACCAATTATAAGGGTCATGTTATACCTAGGTATATAGGTATGGCAAAGTGGCCCTGGAGCTCAGGTTTTAAAATTAAATGGAATGCTGTAACTTTATTCTATCTTATGAGTAAACAATCTAAAATTGTTATTTGCATCAAAATTCAAGTATTATACACAATTAAGTTAGAAAGTGTATTTTACATAGTGTTGGTTTGTTTTAACTTTTTGATTTACCTGTGTTTTGTATTGTGTCTCACCCGTGATAGAAAAAAAATCTCCATTAAGTGTTTCCCCTTCAACTCCACTAGAATATTCAAAGGTCAATTACCTTCTCTCTTTGTCTTGGATATTTTATATTTATCATTTGCCAATTCACAGAAATTAAAATGAATTTCTTATTAAGTGAAGAGGCAGTGTTTCGTCTCTCCCACCCGTGACACAAAATTGTTCACTTACAGCTACAAATCTGGGAAAGTATTTTAAGGGTAGTTACGTTTAATCAAGTGTTAAGTTTCATATTTCATTGCACAGAAACTGTACCAAAAATGTATGTTGCTTAACTTAAATATCAGTAGAATAATTACTTTAATATAAAAAATGCAGTCCGCGTGTCCCACCTGTGACAATGGAATGTCCAATACCCACACACACGTAGGGGTTGAAAAATACAAAGTGAGTATGTATTCGTGTGTTTTCTGTACAACGTGTATCATTAAGTCAGAACAATAAACATGCCATTATAAATTTGTGCACTGTTGCTATCTGCAGCGATGTGGTATGTATGGATGTATTGCATAGCTTTTCGTGAGAGTTTCAATCAGGGAACAACTAAGAGTAAGAGAATGGGGGAAATCGAAATATATCAATATGGTGGGAAGAAAGGAAGATGCGCGCTGGCATGGTTCAGATTAGGTGGATGGAAACAATTAAGGAAGAGAAACGAAGCAGGGGAAACTAATTGTTCTTTGTGCGATGGAGAGGAGACGGACGAGCATATCCTAATGAACTGCCCTTCTACACGTGACCTAAGGGACAAATGGATGTAAAACTTAACAGGGAGGGAGGTGATAGAAGAGCTGGACGACAAAATAAAGATAAAGGAAGCGGAACAGCAAGTGGGGAAATACCTGGGAGAAGTAAGAGAACGGCGGGGGAAAGCTATTAGAGAAGGCAGCGAAATGAGCGATCACGCTCCAACCGAGCCGTCTTTATTGTAACAAAGTGTAAACATCCCTTATCACATAACGATGAGGGGAGACTGAAAGTGTGAAAGACAGCCCGATAGTGCAAGGGGGGAGCTTCTGTGGGAAGTGAGAGATTGGAACAGAGCACAGGTATATAGAGACTGGAGGCCAAATGAGCCGGACACACAAATTTATTTGCATGTGCAATATTTGGATTGGTAAACTATGCTTATTATGTTTAATTTGTTTGTATCTGATCCACTACTAACAGTTATTTGTATGCTAACGTAAAGAGGGTACAATATTAATACATAACATTGAGGGAAGAGATAGTGTGTGTAAAGTAAAATTTAGTTAGTGCGTACAGCTCCCGCAAGGAAAATGTAAATAAATACTAAATAATAAATATAGAGTTCTGTAGGAAGGTCACTCCGGCGCAAGAATTAATTACTTTTAATTAAATCTTGTGTTAATAAAAAAAATTAGATGTTTTGAGGTCACATTTCAAAATGTGTAATTTGATTCCATGAATCAAACACTTTCTTAGATTTTATTTTGAAAAAAAAAAATGCTGGCTTATGGGAATAGGGCTGGCGATTGAATAATTTTTCGTTTCGTCTACTCCTGTATATGTGTCCTACAACTCGATCGATGGATATACATTTTCTATCATGTAACCAAAGCGTTCCAGCTTCTTTTCTTTTCTCGAGAGCGTCGTTGAGATAAGCCAGAACAGGCGATAACATTCCTTGGAACAGATCGGAGGCAATCTGGTGGCAGCGAGAGCAATTACCTGGCCAGAAACATCTTTGCGTGCAACAATAGCGTTCCGTTCCTTCGGCGGCGAAGAATGATGTCAGTAGGCTAACGGGCTTCTCGGAGGAAAGTGTTCTCGCTCCGTGCTTTGCCTTCAGGCGACCGGTTCCTGCGCCGATATTAGTGCTAATGCTTCTTTTCTCTATATTCTGGTGCTGGGTATCGCTTATTCTCGTATATGATCAGTTATCTCAGTAATTGCACCAGCACATGTACGTTCATACCGATTACCCCTCGCAATATATACTACTACACACAATTTAGATACTACTCAATTCAAGGTATTATTATATCATTGTGCAATCTCTTTATTGTACAAACATTCCTTTATTGTGTTATTTTTCTTTCTTTCTGATTTATTCATTAAACTGTCTACGACGCTAGGGGCCATGGGTTCGAATTCCGGCCTGGGCATGGCTGTTCTTTGTATGTTACTTCATCATCCTATCATCACTCATCCTCATCTTCGAAGGGTCTGGCACCTCGTTCTCGTCTCGATTTTTGTAAGCCCATGTAGGTATTTATTTATTTATATATTAAACCAATGATGCCATAGAAGATTGTTCTATTGAAGCATACATACATTTTGTGCATTACATAAAAGGTTTTACTAATTAGTGTACAGACGAACCCCTCCCTAATTTCTCCACTGACCCAGCAGGGTTATTTTGAATGCACAGACATATTGTTTATATCAAGCCCCGGATCATTTGTCACTACTTCATTATAATGTTTGGCCATCTTCCAAATAGGAGATAGCTTTACATAGTTTCTTCGAGATTTTGGCACATGAAAGAACCCGGGTTTCGGTCTGGTTCTCATTTGAAGCACGAGATATTGCAATGCAAATACTAACTCCGTAGAGTCTATTTTGTTATTTACAATTTTATGTAGCATGCTAATCAAATTTAGATGAAACCTTTCTTCCATTTTTTCATGTTAAAGTGAGATTCGAGCTCACAGTATGGAATGAATTCAGGGTACACTTTAGATACCTCAAGAATTTGGACTGGATCATCTCTATTTCCCTCATATATTTTTTTTCAAAGGGCTGCCATATTACCGATGCATATTCTATGAGTGAGCGTACTAGAGAGCCATACAACATTATTAATATTGATCTACTTGCCACGTCTTCCCCACATCTTTTTATGAACCCTAGTTTCTTGCACGCTTGGTTGTCCTCGTCTCGAAATTCCAGACGAACCCTCGACTTGTCTCGTCACGGTACTATCATTAAATTGAAACACGAAAGTAGCAAGGGGGAATCTTAGCATACCGGATACACTGCTCATCTTTTCTTCGTTCATTTTATAGCGTTTTTGCTTATAGGGATTTCATTTCATTCCTATCTAGTGCTTTCTTTGTATTTTGCTTTCAATCCTTCAATCTGCCATTCTGCGTATGCGTAAAGCCACTGCACCCAGGCACGCATATAGAAATTCATTTGGGGGACCAAGGGTCTCAATAATAATAAAATTAGAATAATTATATTAAATTAAATATGTATAATTATTATTGTATTGTTATTGTATTACATAAATAGGTAAAAAGATGGTAAAAGAACAGATATGTAACAGATTCATTATCTAGCTTACGTGTAGTTAAGATCGATATAGTTTGTGAAAAAAAACTGTCCTGGCAAGGAAATTGCTGTCAAATAGATAAATAGATTGAATAACAAAAAAGGAATTATATCCAATTGTAATAGACAAATATACTTGCACAGTGAATACTTTTAATTGCCTATTACAATTGACGAAAAGTAAAGTTGATGACTAATATTTTTTGCATATTATCATAAGAAAGTGTGCAGAAATCTTTGGAAGTCTCCTTCAAAGCCGTATGAGCCAAATTCCTTGCCTTCCAATAAGTTCAGCGGAAATAAATGACCATCGATTATGTAACAAATTCTAAGCAATTACATTTTGATTATTTAATTTTAGTAGTTGGTAAGTTTTTCGTGAGGGGGTCCGGACCGCATGAACCCCCATTAAATACGTCCAAGGTGTAAAACCACTGCACCCCTTGTATTCGGGAGATCGTAGGTTCCAATCCCGCAGTAGTCCGTCCTGACATATTTTTTACATTGCTTTCCTCAGTCACCCCAGGGCAATGCTGCTTGTAACGAAGTCACGGATGTTCACCTCCACTTCCACCATCCTCTTGCCTCCCAGTATATGCCTGGTACACATAAGCTGACGTTAATTAGCCAGCCTTCGTTAGCCTTCATTAACCAGCCAGTGGTAATGAGACAGGGCAACGCTGCGAACCAGTTCCGTTCGAGTAAATACACGAATCGACTCCAGATTGTGCTTGTGGAAGAGAAAAAAAACGAAGGCAGCAAAAAAACAAACAGGAAAATATCCGGAACCGGCTACTGCATCCCCCCTCCCCCTCCTCATTCATAGAGCCCCCGATTCCCCGCATCTGCTGATCCACTTTTAATCAACGGCATCACTTTTCCACTCCTGAAGCACCTGGCTTCGGTCGTCGACTCCAGACATCACCAACAACTCCGGAGCCACTTTCCCAATTCAACGAGTTTCCAGTGGTGCCAGGTCCACATGCAAGAAGCAACACTGCCAATAACCACGTGCGTTCGCATACATATACAACGGAATTAGATACATCAAATGCGCCAGGGTGTGTCACAGACAGGTGGTGGAAGAGAACTGTCTTGGCTGAAACCTGGGCTGTCTCAACTATTTTTTTCCTTAATTACCTCCCGTTTTGGAAAGAAAAGGAAGCTTCACATATATTCTAAATTCTAATTTCAAACAATCTGATCTGTGTGTGTGTGTGTACGTCTTCCTTGACACTCCGCTTTAAAATGGATCCATTTTGTACTGATTGATTTGTTTTGTTTTAGTTGACTTTTCTGCCACTATTGTTTGTTCGCGACGATGGTGATGAATGGTGATAAGATCGAGGACACAACACGAGCCTCACAGAGGAGTCCAGATACCAGAGCGTCGTTAGTCTGCAAAATGTAGTCCAGTTTCCTACGTGGAAGAGAGGTGAGTATTTGGGTGCTTTCTGAAAGGGTCATCCCTGTAGTCCACTCTAGAGCACTGGATCCTAATTGGTGGAACCAACCTCCGTGGCAGAGTGTTTATCACAGCGCGTTGTACGACGCCAAGGCATGGTTGTTCTCTGTATTCACTTTCATCGTATCACCATTCATTCTCATCTTCGCGATTAGCCAAAAAATGGCAGAAAAAGTAATTAAAATAAGCGAAATCAATCAATCAGCCAATTGGTGGTCCAGAAAGAACTGGGTGGCCGAGGCGTCCATGGTAGCATGTTTTTTCACCGTTGTACCATCTAATTTTGTGGTATGTTTTGAGTATGTAAAACCATTTAGTAATCATTAAAGATTACGGAACATTTTCTCCAAGTCTAACTGTGGCATTCCTAAACCCGAAAATCCGTCCCTATCCAGAGAAAGATCAATCCACTCGTCCTCTTGGATATGGTTTGTCATGTCGTTTCGGTTACTGAGGGTCGGTTTCCAAGAGTCACGTGTCGCTTTGGTCTGAAAGCTCACTAAGAACTTGAATTTATGAGCTGGTTCAAATGAGTTGTTGGTTTTAGTTTTTACCGAACATTGGGCAGAATATTTTGTTAGAAGTGTCCTTTCATCAAATTCATCTAATCATCATTCTTCATCATCGTCACGATTAGCCTGAGAAAACTTGACATAAGAAATGTCAGATACTTACATGTGTCATGTTGCGACTGTGTTGAAAATTGGGTGATATTCTTTAATTTTCAACTTTTCATTCGTTTTATACTCGCAGAATAATCGATAGTGAACCAACCCAATTCCCGTTGACTACAATCCATAGGTCGTTCTTGACCTAAAGCATTTAATATTATTAGAAAATTTAAGTATGTAGACATGGGTTTAATTGCCATAATTTACTTATATATATTGTTGTTGTTATGGTAACTTCTTGTTGATCTTGTTTGCTCCAATGTAAATAGATAAATGCATATTTTGTAACAAATAAATGTCATATATATAGGCTATGTAATGTAGCAAGTAGGTACGGGGACTTGTAGGACATTCTGTACAATAGTAATAATAGTACAGTCAATGAAACTTCTGGGTTGTCATGATCCCATTGAAAGTCAATGAGATTGTTGCAACATATAACTGCCCGTGACTGTACTGTGTTGAATTAGAATTCTGAATTTAGATATAATGTGCCCTACATGAGGGTTATATGCGGCATGGCTGATTCAGGAGATCATCCATCTTCTCCCACGTTGTTTCACCAGATTTGGTGGTAGAGGGTGTCTCCTGGCAACCTGGTCGCGTAAACCCGTTCTGTCCTTTGCCGAAGGTCACGGCCCTCCGCACCGCGAGAGGCCTTGATTGAGGTCGCCCCTCTGGCGGCAGGGGCCTCCTTCTTCCGTCCGTCCGGTTTCCAGGCCCCCGGGGGGCCCCGCGTTATTTGGGTAAGCGCCTGCTTGGCCTCGATTGCCGCTCTTATCGGAGCAGATCGTCTCCTCATATTTTGGTGGCAGTGACCACACTCTGGGGACACGCAAGAACATGGCGCTTTGGAGAGAAGTGGATTAAGGTTTGACTGGACATTTGGTCGAAGCCAAAAAAATCTTTTCTTCGAATTTTCCTCTCGCTTGTGGTTTGCTTTCAATATTGTCTAGATATTATCGATAGTTTAATAGACTTATGTAATTACGAAACTATTGAGAATATCTAGACAAAAGCAAACCTCGTGAAGATTCACGTGAATGCTCTAGAAGGAATTCTAGCAGATGTAATTTTTAAGATTTTGGAATATTCTAGCGGTGTCTTGAAATAAGATCAAAGGTCAAGGGTCCAGTCCAGTCCACGGCTTGACTGCCCGTATTCAAACTGTATTGCTTTCATTTTATTTTCATTCTACTTCCATTACTTTATTTTTCTTTTATTTCTTTATTTTTCATTTATCTTTTTTTTTCATTTTTAATTGTATACAATTAACTGTAAAAAAAATTGACCCCTGTATTTAATGGTTAAGTGGAAGAGAAGGCATTAATGCCTTAACTTCGCCATGTAAACAAAGTAATAAATAAATAAATAATACATTTTATTGGGTTGAAAGTAATATCTTAGTATTGGAACCGATTTTTAAGCCGGTTCGGTGGGCGAGTGCGTGAAGTGATCGACTTTCCATATCCCCAACGAAGTTTCCTGGGTTCGAGTTTCGGCCAGAGCATAGATGCACTTTGTGAATATCACTTATCAGTTTCACCTAATCACCATTCATCCTCATCGTCGCGATTAGTCAAAAGTAAAATAACCAAGGTAATTAATCAATCGATCGATTTATGCATATTTTCAAGATTGTTCATCTCGTTCATGTGCCACTGAGTGAGGGTGTTGGAACGGCTTTCTTGCATTTCATTTAGTAGGGTGGAAGCAATCTTCGAAAGCACCGAGCGGGCAGACAATGTGGCTTCCTTCCGCCTCATAAAAAGGAATTCTGCTTTTTCTGGGCGAGATGGCCAGATAGTCGTCACGGGTCGGCGTCGAAGCGGAAGCTTTGGATTCCTGCAGAGATCAGATCGCAGATTGCGAATGCTTCTGCTTCGCTTGCCTCTACGTTCGTCAAGACAACTGGACGTTAGGGGTTGAAGCAGTGTTGCTATACTGGTTGTATTTCCAGCTGGTGGCTGCGAAACAGCGAATCAGTGATTTTTCTTCGACTGACATCGGGCATTTTCGAGTCACAAGGCACCGAACGCTCTTAAGCAGAGAAACGCGGCAACAGAACTTCTGTCTGCTTCCATTCGAATCAAATGGTGTAACTCTCAGTACAGCTTAACGCGCGGAATTTCCGTGCCAGATGTCTGCAGGTTTCTAGTGTGGAAATTTTCCGTTGGCCGCGCCTCCAAATGTCCTCTCGTGTAATTCCGCGTCTCTTCGTTTAGCTCCGGCAAGCGTCATGCTCTGCCCCGCTGTAGCCGAGCATGGAAAGTGTTCCGCTAGGCGGCGTGGTTCGGAGCGTGGTGGCGAGGTACAGTGGGATCCATGAGTATTACCGTGCAAATTGCCCATAACTATTTTCATTAACTTCTCTTTTACATCCTGTGTGTTTTTAAGCGATGGAATTTTGTGTATGCTGGTGCAGAAGTTGTCAACAGCTTATTTTAAGTTTTCTTTTAATTCTTGAAGCTCTTATTGGGTCAAATAAAGTGCACGAACAAGGTGCAGCACAATTTGCACGGTAATGCTCATGGATCCCACTGTACATGGGCGGACTAACCTCGGAAAGGCATGTGGAATTTTCCACTCGGTAGCTCGGGGCGACGCGTTTCCTGCGTCTCAATGGGCGATACTCTTTAGCGGGACGAAACAAATAACCGTCGGATACACTACATAGGTTGCTATTTATGTATCCGGAACTGGCAACACTAATGTTGCTAGGTAACATCTAATATATTCATCGTACAGTTGGACATTTCTATGGTATATGTACCCAGAACGTTGTGCTTACGGATGCTATTTTTGTTTGTTACCGGGACTTGAAAATTTCATCGGAGGCCAACAATGGAATTAACTCTAGAACATTTTCGAGCAATGATTTTCTACGACTTTCGACGTGTATTATGTCAACAACAGTACATCGATAAACTCACTTCGACTTTTGGAAATGAAGCACCGTCTAAAAGCACTGTATATCACTGGTTTAGTGAATTCAATCGTGGCCGTCGTTCGCTCACGGTCGAATCTAAAGAAGGCCGTCCAAAATCGTTTGTTGTGCCAGAAAACATTGATGCTGTGCGAGAATTGATAAAGGCAAGATCGTCATGTGACATATCGTGAGATTGAGGCATCCCTGGGCATTAGTATGACTAGCATACATAAGATATTGCATGAACATTTAGCCGTAGAGAAGATTTTTCGCGCTGGATCCCGCATAATTTGACAATCGCTCAAAAAAAGGCTCCTGTCGATTGGTGCAAACAAATACTCACAAAATACAATCGTGGTGCTTCAAAAGTCGTGTATAACATCTACACAGATGACGAATCTTGGATCTATGCATATGAGCCCGAAAGCAAACAGCAGTCGACGGTGTGGGTGTTCCAAGATGAGCCAAACCCAACAAAAGTTGTTCGTGCAAGAAGCACTTCGAAGCAAATGGTCGCCTGTTTTTTGTTGTTTTTTTTGTTTTTTTGGGGGGGAAGAATGAACATGTGGCTACAGTGCCACTAGAGAATCGTAGAACCGTCAATTCTGAATGGTACGCAACCATTTGTTTGCCAGAAGTCTTTGGGGGAAATCAGAAAAAAACAACCTGCGACGCAGGATCATACTTCACCATAACAATGCGAGTTGTCACACATCGGTCCAAACAACTCAGTATTTGACAGGTGAAAACATTGAATTGATGGGTCATCCGCCGTATAGCCCTGATTTAGCACCCAATCATTTCTTTTTTGTTCCCGTACGTGAAGAATAAGCTACGTGGTCAACTATTTTCCACGCCAGAAGAAGCGATTGATGTGTTCAAAATGCATGTTTTCGAGATACCTCAATCGGAATGGACGAATTGCTATGAGAATTGGTTCAAACGTATGCAAAAGTGCATCGATCATCATGGAGAATATTTTGAAAAACAGTAAAACCATTTTCAATTATACATATTTTTTTTGTTTGTTATTCCGGGTACATAAAATATCAACATTCGTACATATTCCCAAACGTACTCTAAAACGAGAGAGTTCTCCGATAACGATATCGTCAGAACCAGAAATTAACGGGGGTTAATGCTACAACTGCACACGTGGTCCTACACAGTGAAGTTTCCGTAATGACCACCCACAGATCGGAATGCAACTGACAAGAACAAAAATACGCTTGGCAATGTTGATTCCGGAGAGTGATGTTACCCCTGCAACTTTTACTTCACAGTTCAGTTCGTTGCCACCCATCGAGCCACACTCCCCCGAAGACGATTGAGGGGGCAGGAAGAGCCAGAAATAGCCGTCAAGGTCAGCCGCCAGCTGGATTTGATTGATTGGCTAATTGATTGATTGATTTGGTGTTTTAAGTCCACTTTATACACAGTAAGGCTAATCGGGACTGGGCCTACAGTTAAAAGTGGGATCCTAACCACTACGTGCCTCCACCGGGACTCGAACTCTGGACCCCTTGATTACAAGGCGCCATCAGGGAGGCCCACCTGCCAGCTGGAAATACAACCAGTGTAGAACCAGTGAGTATCGAATAAAACTTAGGAAACAGCAAAACATTAATAATATTGATTGATTTGATTGATTGATTTGGTGTTTTAAGTCCACTTTATGCACAGTAAAGCTAATCGGGACTGGACCTACAGTTTAAAGTGGGATCCGAACCACTATGTGCCTCCATCGGGTATCGAACGCGGGACCCCTTGATTACAAGGTGACATTAATAATATGAAATGGTACATTTGAGAAAAATATATATGAACATTTTCACAACGGGCAACATACCGTTAACATCATTGCCCGAAGTGGAGGGAACGTGGCCAGTTTTCCCCCAGTTAAGAAGATATTCATAAAGTAACCCAGCTAGGATAATTTGCATAAGCGTCCCCAACACACAACTCGAATTATAACACCATTAAGCCTTGTTTCCATGATATGAAAAACTCAATATGCTAACCAAGGCAGAAATTTATTTTATTATAAAACATACAATGAACATATCGTTTCAACCTTCTAGCAAGGTCTTCTTCAGTACTTGGTGCAGAGTCTGAAGAAGACCTTGCTAGAAGGTTGAAAAGTTACGTTTAGTTTATGTTTTATAATAAAATAAATTTCTGCCTTGGTCAGCACATTGAGTTTTTCAGAACTCGAAATACATTAAATCACCTTTTGGTACGTCAATTCACACAGTTAAATGCATAATCTTGGTTTTTGATGCATTTTAGTACGTCACGCGGAACAGCATCTGAAAAGCGTGTCCTTTGATGCGTTTCTGTGCGTATCCCTAATCACGACCAAATACCCCTCCCCTTAACAGCTAAGAATTTCCACTTCGAGCATTAAGTGAGAAAAGCTGGTTAATTTGAAGAAGTTGAATGCTCTTAAGTCCGAATAAATGTTTTGATTAAGTCCATTCTAGTCTACATATGAATCGGATATGTTCATTCTTTTTATCTGGGGAGAGATGAATATTTTACCTTTGTTGCCGGAGATAGATATGTCAAGCGTGCATCGGGGGGTCCGCTGACATCCCCTCCGTTCATTTGTAGCTTGATTGTCGCCATGATGGCTTATCGTGTCTCATCCAATTTATCGAACTAACTAACTATCTAACATTGTTAATGGCTGCAGCAACACAAGCCTTCCTTCCATCTGTCCCTATCCTGGGCAAGATCAATCCAAACTTCATCAAGGCTTTTGCCCCCCTCCCCCCCAATCAGAGGGTCTGCGCACGCCTATGCTTTAAACCTAACTAACCAACTCTCTAGGGTTCTTAAACCTGAAGGCTGTAGCAACACAAGTCTCCCATCTCTCCTTATCCTGGGCAAGATCAATCCAATCTCTTCCATCCTTACCGATTTCCATTAGGTCCATCTCAACGCTATCGCTCCATCTTCGTCTTGGCATTCCTACAGGTCTCTTACCATCAGGTTTCCCAACAAGAATCCTGTAAACTCTTCTTTCCTATTCCATTCGTGCCACGTGGCCTGCCCACCTAAGTCTTCTTGATTTATTCATTCTAATAATATCTGGACATGAATACAAATTATGCAGTTCTAAATTATGTAACCTTCTCCACTCACCTGTCTCCTCATCCAATGTATCAAGTTCATTCATTACTTGTCATCACGATAGACAAACGCACACCTGCCTCTTCTATGATTTGAACTTACAGTCTCCTGGGTCGTAGTACGTGACACTAACCACGCCGTTACAGTGCTTTCGGCTACACTCCAGTATAGCTCTTAAATGTGTGTGGAAGAATTATCATAGTTTTCAAATTAAGGAAACTTAAATACAGGGATTTATTTATTTAAAAGTGCGTGTTGGAGAATGCGCTGAAGTTCATAAATTGTTAATATGATAAAATTTATTACTTTTGAACGTGCCAACGTAATGTAAATTGATACACACACAATTTAATATTAAAACAATATTTCTCACCTAAGAAATGAGAAACGTAGTAACAGAACTTTTTTTAGGTCGACACTTCATTTCTTGTGATAGCTGCGGACATTAAATATAAGTTATGGTGACGTCAACGCTTTCCACCAGCTGACACCTTCGTGGATGTGTAATATAATTAAGACGTTTTATTTTTTTATCGACTACGTTCCGTTGTTCCACACCCAGTGATTTTATGGCAATGATAGGGTCTAGTGGTTAAGTTTAGAGCGGATTTTGTGTGGATGTTGTTTCAAACTGTTTCTATTTGGACTGAGGGTGTAAGGGGTGACTTTTTCCTTAGACACTTCCCTTTCACGTAGTACACCCTGGACTGCTTTCTTAGAATATAATTTATTTTGAAGTATGAACCTTTACAGATGTGCATACCATACAAGGATGAAAAGTGTTAGTGCAATTATCCTACACCCTTCCTCCTCTCGGTCTACTTCCACATTTACACTGTTTGGGAGTTCACAAACACCGTCTTTCATTTCCATTCTTTCACTACAATTGCACTGTTAACTGAGTGATTCCTAAATTTTCTCAGATTTATTTATTTAGTAGCCCCCTCCCCCCCTTTCACAAATTTTCGCTATCCCTAGCTTCTTTGATCTCTTTGCCCAGACATAGTGTACGAAAGTTCTCAGATTCCTTATTTGCGCCTCCCCCCCTCTCGGTCTCCCCCTCCTAATAACGGTTGCCATTATATTCTCAATGTTAGCTTCATTTATTTCCCTGATATATCTTTGTCTTGCCTCCCCCGTTTCTTTGCACTGGAGGGGAATGTGAAATTTCGTCTCTTCTTCATCGCATATGGAGAGTATAATCCTCTGTGGGACTCCTGTTGTATCGTCCCATATGTTTGTGATTGTCACTTCATCCATCTCACCTTTTAACCACTCTTCGCGATTAGACAAAATTGGCAAATAACAGACCAAATCAATCAATCAGTATTTCGATTGTAACCTGATCCCAATATTTATTTTAACAATGCTGCTGGCATTTCAACTAAGCACAGTGGTTAAAGATGTGAAGGTGTTTTGGAGTGTTCTAAGCAAAGTCTAGCACGTTGCTTTATATCTTTCGAATCAAAGACCTATTGAAACATAGTCTCAAGGCGCTTTTTTTCTTTAGAATATCTTTGTAATATGGCGAGCGAGTGACCAATCCCTGCAATAATGATTGTGTTGCAACCGACCCAACTCGTAGCAGCCCTAAACATCTTGCAGTGGCAGCTGACAGCGCATTCGGCAGAGAGAAATTAGCCTTGTTTCTCGGGGTAAGCGGGGGCAATGGCCCAGTTTCCCTCGGCTGTGTGTGGCGATCGGCCTTGGCACTTGACTCGCTGCTCCCCAAGCGCTGCCAAGAGAAAACTCGGCCGACCAAGCTCCTCTCAAAGGCTGCCAAGGGTTTATAGTCTCAAGGTGCAGGAAGAACTGCGAAAGTGAAAATTTTCGCGCTTATTTCGTCGCGGATTTTCGTTCGCTCTTATTACCCTTTGTGTTACATTTGTTCGTGCTCGCTTTTCGCTTTTATTCCTTTACTACTTTCACTTTTATTCTTGTAAATTAAGGGGTCACGGGTTTGACCCCCAGTGGAGAAACATCCAATAGTTCGGATGCCACTTTAAACTGTAACTTCAGTCTCGATTAGGGAAGTTAAGAAAATCCGGATTTCAAATTATCTTATATTCGTTTCGGACGCAACGAATAATCCCGATATCAGAATATCCAATATCCGGATATTTGAAATCCTGATATAAAATTATCCGATATCTGGATAATTTTTTTTTCGGATTTGGCCATACCTAGCCGCGATTAGACTATCTGAACGAAACAATAGCCTTAAAAGAACTTTTACTTTTGTGCAGGTTTGCCCAAAGGAGGGTTAGTAGGGGTTGACCCACCTTGCCCACTTTTGGACAGAATTTTCGAAATAAATAGCCGATCTTAGTGTCGGGGTGGTTATCACAGCGCGGTACAACGGCAAGGGTCCCGTATTTGAATTCAGGTCTGGGTATGATTGTTCTTTGTTCATCGGTTATCCTCATCGTCACTTTTTTGCCAAAAGTGGCATAAAAGTCACGCTAAATAACGTAAGTTAAATCGAAAATAATTAAAAGTCAGATACGTGAATAGTAAAGGTTCGCTAAAAATTAGAACTTTTCCCTGTGCAATGTCCCGTACCATGAATGCGTGTAGCGACGTGTGGAAGTAAGGTTACAAACATTTTCGATCTCGGCCATACTTCCGTACTGGAGATGAAGTGTGGAACATCACGATCTGGACGCCTTTGCCAAAAAAAATCATTTTTGAAATATGGAAGACTTTCATGGAACTATTTATTCTTTCGATCAAATGGTAGAAAGTTAAAACATGAGGTTTACGCTGTACTTTGCCAATCATATCGTTCTGCTGAAGTATTAACTGAAATTTATTTATTTTATAGACAATAGTTTTGTACGATTTTCGATCAAATTAATAATGCCAATATGTTGAACCCACAGCGCTCACCTCCAAGGCTAGAGTGGTAAATAACTGGCAACACAGGAGTCCTTTTTTATAGTGTTATAATAGTAGACTACTATTAGTATTGTAGTAGTATTTTGTTATTTTTTGCAACAAAAAGGAAGTGGATTTCCTTCACACCTGAAATGGAATCCAGCAGCTCCCCTTGTCCCGGGAAGCAACAAGTTTAGTTCTTAAACTTCCGACAGGCAAATGGTTGTGTGTGTGTGTGGGAGGTTATTTTATTTGCTTCATTTTACTTCGCTTTTCTGCCACTTTTGGCCACGTGAAGATGAGGATGGAGTGATAATATAAAAATGACGAAGGGACACTCGCAAAGAACACCCACGTCCAGTCCGGGATTCGAACCCAGGACACCTGCTAAACACTCCGCTAAGGAATTCGGTTGTCCCTGTGTGTGTGAAAGACAGAAGCCGCTCACGGTTATTGCGTATCGTTCCGACAAATTCCTATCGCTGCACAATGCTTGTATTTCCTTTAATGGAAGCCGGATGCCTCGAAGACACCTTGCCACAAACGATGGTTAGAAAACCCTTCTTTAGAGAAGGTCGACAACCTTTCGAAGACAGCCTTGTGGCGAATCCATCGCAATCAACAAGCTCGTTGGATTCGCCACAAGGCTGTCTTCCGAAGGTTGTCGACCTTCTCTAAAGAAGGGGTTTCTAAGCATCGGTGATCGCAATGGAAATAATATCGGAAAGACGTTAGCCTAATCGTTCTGTTTTGGACGGATGCACGATTTTTATGGAAGGATCACAACACGACACCTGCGAGTGCATGAAGCGATTAGGCGAGTTCCGGGGTCCTTCTGAATGACAGGAGGAGGAAAGGATCGGCCAAGAACCTCGCAAAATTGTCTTGTTTTGGTATCTGGTGCATTATCCGCCGACGTCGAACCGTTCTTCTTTTGTGCGGGATTTTTACCTGTCGCCCGCCCGGGGCTCAGACGCACAGGTACGTTGTAAATCTCGACGTGTCGTTGACCTCAACAGGAGATGCGTCGTAAAAAAGATTCCCGCGCTCGTCTCGCAAAACGGAGTGAAATCTGCAAGGATGGCTCGGGGCTGTCGACGGTTCTTTGGCATTTCGTGTGAGACAACCTTCGCTTTTGTCCACTCACGGTCATGGTTTATCCAAGTACCTCTGTCACCATCCCAAAATATTCGCGACACCTCTCCTAAAACTCACAACGCCTAATTTATGATCTTTTTGATTGATTGATTGTGTTGCTTTATTTTACTTCGCTTTTCTGCCACTCTAAGTGTTAAGGCTGGGTTTTTATGTAGCCAAAACATGCTAAATATGTACAAAAACATTGCTGAAACATGTAAAAAATACGTAACTATACTGAATCATGCCGTGCGGTCTGTGCTGACCACACGTCAACCTGGATGATCGCCCACCTCTGGTGAGAGTGAGGCCGGCTGTTGCGCCGGGGGTTACTTCCAAGCGACATTTGTCGCTTCAGTCTGAAAGTTTCCTAATCGAGAGAAGTAGCGGGAAAGGCGTCGAAGCTGTGACGAAGCTAAATATTTTTATTTTGCAGCGTTCTGGTCACCGGGCTGTATACCTTCTGGGTCTCCATTTCGCAACGATCCGCGATGATTGGACAACTCCTGCCCGCTCACTCTTTCGGCTGATATCGCGTCAATTTCTATCTCCAACGTTTCGGCTTGATACGCCACTCGATTAAATTACGCCGATCCAGCAGCGATTGACCCTTGCTCCGATGGACGCGGATCACAATGGCCTCCTCCGTCACGAACCGGGACTCCGCGGTGCTGGAACGCTCCTGACGTGACTTCCGGTAAATGATAAGCACTTTAATTTCTGCGTAAAAGTGAAAACGACCATCGGTTGCTGGACGCAAGGGTTTATCCAGAATATTCCATCTAGGGTTGGGGTGGGAGGAGTTATTTTAGGGGGTAAGGAACAAAACAAAAAGGGTACAAACAACCTCCGAAGAAAAACCGCCTCTCCAGCATATATTCGAGGGTACCTGCTTAGTGTCCTGTTACCTTTAAATATGCCAGGGCATCAGTTTCTCTCAATTTAACGGGTTCTATACCCGGTGGAAAGCCATAGTAGTTCGGATCCCACTGTAAACTGTAGGTCCAGTCCCGATTAGCCTTGCTGTGCATAAAGTATAGTGAGTTATGCTTACGTTTGTTTCAATTATTGTCTTTTGATTCGCGAATTTAGGAGATGTTGAGGAAATGTGGGGGTGTTAGGGTATGTGGGTACACCCCATAAGAGCTTTTCGGAAATGTTTCTCGCTTGGAAGATGATGCATAGGGGTTACCATTTATTTGGGAGGGGTCACGCCATAATATTGAATTCAATAGTAATAATAAAAAATATTGCAACCTAATAATAAACTATTATTTTATTGCCAATTTATTATAATATTATCACATCCTTGGATAAAGTAATAATAATACACTGTAAAACCTGACTGAGAAATGAAGATTTCCGTTGCCATTCAACTGTGAGATTTTAATCCAAATATTATCACATTTTGAAAATGGCTCACGACACTTCTATTAATCTGAAACCTATTATGCTTTATGGGGAGAAAGTAAAAATTGCATCACAGGTAAGATAGATCGATAGTCCATTGTTACTTGCTTCTTTAGAATTGATATCAATATCTCTTCAATGTAGCAGCGATCGCTTCTTGAGGATGGAACAATAGAGAAATCTGAGATCACGATTGGATTCAGCTCCAAGGGATATCTTTTGATGCTGAGCCTCGCTATTCAAGCATGTCAGTGTAACCTACTAAATACTTCTAGGTTTACAACAGAAGAGAAGATGTAGAGAAGACTGGAGAAAGGAAGATAATAGGGAATGAAAAAGAAGAGAAGAAGAACGAGGGGATGGTATAGAATGGGAAAATAAGAGGAGGGAACAGAAGAAATTGTAAAGGAAAATAAAAATACAAATAGAAGTGAAGAGAATGGATGGAAATGAAGAGAAGAGAAAAGAATCGGGAAGAGGGTGTCACGGTATCTAGTGACATGTGAAACGCAGTTCGATATAAATTATTTTTTGTTTATTGATTCATTTTATGCACAAACATGAAAGTGTGAGATTTGATCTTATTTTGTGAATAAACTTGTATCCGAGCCAGACACTCGGGAGTTGGGGACAGGTTTTTCTTGAGTGACAGCGGAACTGTCTTTTCGGCTTAGGACATGACATATTTGCACCAACGCGGAGATAAGGAAAGATTGTTTTCGCCGCTACCGAGCTTGAGTCGCGGCAGGCGTTCGAACCCATGTTCACGGATGACCAGGAAAGCCAGCTGGAGCTCAAGCTTGCAAGGATCGACGACGCGCACTTGACCGCGTTTCAAGACAATGGAGAGAGGTCATTTCCATCCCCTGAGAAAGCGAAGCCGAGCCACCTTAGCGTCATCCCCAACGGACAAATTCGAAAGGGACATATAAACAAGAGTACCACGATCCCAGAGACAGTTTTTTTACCCGGATTTCATAGAGAGAGCATCTCCGCGCTACACTCTCGCGTGATTATTGTTTTGTGTCCGTGGACTTTGTTTCCTTACGTACCGTGAGTGAATCGCAGATAGAGCGTTACCAGTGTGCGCCTTATTTTTGGTGAAGATTACGCGGTGATTTGTTTTCGCCAAGCGTGGACTACATAAGGATGGAGGGCTAAAGAAGATAGAGAAGGGGGGCGTCGCTCCCCCTGACGCCTGCAACGACGCCGAAGCCAGTCAGCCAACGCCAAGGACGACACCAAAGCCAAACACTGCCCAAAGCCCGAAGAACGTCTTCAGAACGACGCCGATCGAAGCCCGCCTCCAGAGAGAGAGATTGAAGGACGACTCCAGAACGACGCCGATCGAAGCCAGAGGGAGAGATTGAAGGACGACTCCAGAACGACGCTTCCAGAACGACGCCGAATCGAAGCCAGTCACCAGAGAGATTCCGAACCGGCGCGTGACCACGTACACCCGACGCTAGTGGCAAGAGGAACGCCCGAAGTTCTGAGGAGGTGCAAGTACACCATATCGTCGCAATTATTCTTCATCGCGATCGACCTCGGAGGACAATTTCGCCACAAAGGAACCGTGTGCAAGTCCCGCGTCCAGGAGAGATGAATGACCACGCCATGTAGCAGAGTCTGGTACAGTATACTTCAGAGGGTCTCATGTACATGTAAACGTGCGTCGTTAGTATCAACACCGTACAGTTAACGCCGAAGCCTCACTTATTAGCAAAGTTACTCAGGAAAAACCTAAACCTAACCCCGCGTCTGATAATTTTTGGTATTGTTATAAAAAAAGAGTTATTTCATGTTCAGATGTGCTAATTTAATTGTCTGCATTCAGCGTTAGAAGCTCCATTTCATTTCTTTAATATTTAGTATAAATTGTGAAAGTGTGCTCCATTTCTTGTGTAACCGACCGCCCCGTCGCGCCATTTAATTTGTCGATAGTTGACTGGTGAGTCCCTTTTAATTGTGGAAAGCGTAGTTGTTTTTATTGCAAGGTCGTGTGCGTGAAATAGTATTATTTGTTGCATAGTGGTTTTTAAGGTAATTTTTGCTCGCGCCGACGATTGATTAGTGTATTCCGGCAGCTGGAGCCAATTAAGTTTTTGCATCACTATGTAATTGAGTAGTTGTTCTCATGGGACGAGAGAGGCTTGTGTGTAATGCCCCCGTCCGAGATACTTGTATGATGTCGAGCTTGCGACTCGATGCATACGTTCATTCGAACGAAAGATTTAACCACGCCGACCCAATTGTCTTAGTTAACCGCTTTCCGAGGGCTGGCACTTAAGTTAATTTAAAAGAGCACAGGAGCTGGCAGACAAATGCCCTAAAATCACATAAAGGTTTAAAAATTAAAAGGAATGATATGTTAATGAGATCCGTAATATGTATTTATACTTCATATGTAAAAATACCTCATGTGTGTGAAAGAGAGATAGAGTGAATGTTGGGAGAGTTTGAGGAGGCTTTGTAAACAGTTGTTGATTGCAATATTTTTGTTGTTACAATATATATTCACTTTTTTACCGTTCGTCAGTGTTGTTATTTGACGTTTTTCAGGTACCAGATATTATGCTATTAGTGTTTTATGATTGTTCGAATCTACATATCAAAGGTAAACAAAACAGTGTAACATTTCAAGGTATTAATCTCCGCCTCGCAATACTATGACAATAAACGACCGTCTCAGTACCGAACTTGAAAACCTGGACCGAGAGTCACGACCGGTCTCCCGTACACATAACGACGTTTGGCCCCGTGCCGGGGTATGATTGACACGTCATTTCGGGGATCGTGAGTGCACTCGTTACAAGGGGGAAAATGAAAAGAAGAAAAATGAAACGAAGAGAAGGAAATAAAATAAAGATTAAAGAGAAGTGAAGAGAAAGGATGGGAATAGAAGAGTAGGAAATTAAATTAATGGGAAAAAGAGAAGTGAAGATACGAGAAAGAAAGTTAAGGCAAGAGAAGAGAAAGGGTTAAGATAAGAGTAAAATGAAGAGAAGAAAAAAAGAAGCAAAGAGAGAAGAGGAAAGAAATTATAGAAGGAAAGGAAGAGATGGTAAGAGAAATTGAGCGAAAATATGTAAAAGGAAAAGATGAAAGGAAGTACAAGAGAAATGAAGCAAAAAGACGGGAAGAGTGAGAGAATATGTAATTATTTACACTCTATAGAATTGAACTTTTGACCACTCTTGCACATAGTATTCATTCTGACTTTATCAATTATAGATATTTTAGTGATCTTAATTAGACATAATCTAGATAAGCTAAATGAAACCAACAGAATTGAGAATGTACAAACAAGTGCGTTCGATTCCTAAAAGTGAAAAGGACGGCGTTTACCCCAAGTTAGGGAGACAAATTTATGGTAAATAAAAACTGAGGAGAGCGGTAAATAAAATGTTAGATCAGCGGTATATCGTAACAATCCCTAAGATTGTACCAGCGGTGGAAAAAAATTGGCACACACTTTTTCATTATGAGAGGAAACAACATAGAAAGAAGCTATAAATTGATACATACTGTATACATACACAAGTACTTAGCTGTCCAACCAAAAAGAAAACATCAACACAAAATCACTTCATTCCTAAATTGCATATTCGGGGGAAGAAAGGAATGCAGCTTGACAGGGAGCGAAGTTTTCGAACTGAGATTATGTGCATGGGAAATCCCAATTTGCAGCGTCTTCCTGATGTGATCGAAGATAAAACCTTCGTCAGCTGCAAGTGGTAGGAAACTTTAGGCAAACGTTTCGTTACAAATCGACAGTTTGCGCGCACAACCTTGATTGCCGGTTTTTGCGTGTTTTCTACTTAATTTGATGATACTTCACGGTTATTTCGCGAGAAAGCGTTAATTTCGGGGAAAAGCACACATTTCGCATTACTTCGTGAATAAAACTCATGCATATTTCATCATTGGGGGTGTAGTTACGTGCAGAATGTTCAAAATTGCATCTTTTTTCCACATTTCGCGATTTCGCGCATCGCGAAAATTCAATGTCCCTACCCCAAGTATACTCCTTATGACACCCTAAAGAAACACTTTCACACGATAGAAGAAATATACATCAGTTGCTATTTTTACATAAACATCTAAACAACTCATTAGACTCCTCTCAACTGCTCTCAGAAATCCACCGAGAGAACTGTTCCAAGTACCGAGAGCTCTAACAAAGTCAGCCAATGCGGCACCCACTCGGAAAATGTGTAGGTTGTACAACAAAATTGCAAAATCACATGATAAGGTGGACATCTTTCAAAGCTTACTAAAGTTCAGAAGGGAAATTAAAACTTACTTTAAAAACAAGATTTGACGTTATTTAGCAGTTCAGTCATTTTCTATATACATGCTTGGTTTGTTCAAGGGAAAGAAGTGATGTTAAGGATCAGTTTCTTGCTATTTACTGTTATTATTTCTATACCTCATCATTTATGTGTAATGTCTGGCTCATAAGTTTTTCTTTGGTTGTTTTGTTTTTCTCTGTTTCTATTCTTGTCATATCATGTGAAAGATTTAACCTCACTATTTCTTTTTTCATATTACTTTTTATATTAATTTTTACATTACTTTAATACATATTATCATATTATTGTACCTTATTGATTCTATTGATTGCATACTCTGTGTAACAAAAAATGTGATAATACAAGACACTGTAAATGGACATTCGCCTGTAGTGTCATGTCTTTATTAAATAAATAATCAATACATACTGTTATATTTTTATTATATCATGATTGATTGATTCATTTGGTACATTTTAATTCGCTTTTCTCCAAATTTTGGCTAGACGCGAAGAAGCCAAAGAAGATGAGGATGGGTGAAGATATAGTGAAATTGATGAAGGGATACTCACAAGCAACATCCATGCTCAGCCAGGAATTCGAACCCGGGACCCCTGGCGTCGGAGCGCGATGTGCTAACCTTATTCTTATATCATCTTTTTACCTGTTCATGAAATAATATTTTTTTAGTATTAATTTTAACTCCACTTTATGCACAGACAGGCTAATCGTGACTGGGTCTACAGTGTGAAATGGGATCCGAACCACTATGTGCCTCGACTGGGTATCAAACCCGGGACTCCTTGATTCCAAGGTGATAACGTTACCACTGCGCGATCGGGGAGGCAATCATGTAATAATAAATAATAATATTTTTTATAAATTGACCCGTTTTAATAATTTTATTAGGTATATCAATGTTTAAACTTATTATTTGTTATAAACGGGCCTCCCCGATGGCGTAGTGGTACCGTCGTCGCATTGTAATCAAGTGGTTTCGTGTTCAATACCCATGGAGCCACAAGATTAGGCTTTCTGTGCATAAAAATGACTTAACAGATGAATCAATACATGCAAACTAACTTTATTATTATTGTTTATTATTATTTCTTGTGAGACACTTAGTTCGAATCTCTCTCGAAATATAGTTCTAGATAGTCATCACTAGAGACCGGATGTTTAGGCACTAAAAACATATAAAATAGGCAGGCAAATAAGCACTTATAATTTTCAAAATAGGCAGTAAAATAGGCATTAAAATACAAATAGGCAATAAAAAAGGCAATGAAATTTAACTCAAAATAATGAAGATAGACTTACAAAAAGAAATAGGTGTTTAAATAATATAAAGACTTACCTGTACATTCTTTATACTTGCTTAAAATAAACCGGGAGCTCATCATTAGAGACAGCAGTCCAATGTTGTACTTAATAAATCACTGCAAACAGGCGTCACGTCAGCCCGAAACTTTTTATTGTATAATGGCTACACACAATAGTCTGACAAAAGAAATTGTTGGCTACTTCCAACCAGTACGCAAATTATTTAAATATACACTTTATCACTGCACACAGGGTTATTTCAGTTAAAACATTTACACTGTATATTCCACACAGCAGTTCGAACTAAGAAACTGTTTAAATGCATTTCAAGTTTGTACTGTACGGTTTGGCAGTCTCTGAATAAGAAGCACTAATTGCGGTACAAGGTATTTCTTCAGGTGATGTCTGCGATCGGACAACACATTTTTTAGAATTGAAAAAGATCTTTCAACCTCCACAGATGTTACCGGAGCATACTTAAAGCACGCGAGAACATGTGGATCTAACTCAGTTTGTATATTTTCAGCTTTCAGAACTTGTTGAATTGCCCTTAATTTGTCCAAGTCCTTATTAGCTGCAATAACTCGCTAACTGTTATTTTTAAATTTCTTGGAAGCATCGGAAACTAATCCTGGAAACAGGAAATGGTATGCACAGAGTTCAGTCATGTCCCAATTTGAAAGAAAATGCCTAAAATAGGCAATATCTGGCATTTATGAAATAATATAGGCAATATCGTATGAAATAGGCAAAATAGGCAAAATTAAATTGCCTTTAAATGAAGCTAATCCCTCCCCTCTGGCCTTCGCAACATTCGTTTTCATCATATCTCTAACAGGAACGAATAGGCATTTTGCCTAACATCCGGTCTCTAGTCATCACCAACAAAGAACGGTAATTGTTCGGTACAGAATGCAAACGTCGTGGAAGACCAGCTGATCGCAAAAAGCGTTGTTCTCTGTCGGTGCGTTTGCCGAGAGGAGAAAGCGAGTGAGTCAGGGCGAAGGAGCGGGTGACGCAAGGACGTTGCTCGAACCGGGAAATCGCTCGCTCGTGCAGTCAATGGACCAGGGCTGCATTGCGAGGAACCAGCGGACCACGGACGGCGCTCACGTACGGTGCGGGTCTCTCCATGCAGAACTACGCCTAGTGCATCCAATCAGTATTGCCCACTTATCGATAGCTCGTTACATATCGACTATTGGCCCCTAACCAGCGCTTGAAGTGGGAATCGATAGGTTGGGAATGTTTGATCGAGACTTGGTGATCATATTGTTTAACACGGTGTCGGTAGTTGATATACTCTGTCCCCGCTATCTCTGGAGAAAGACTGCGCATAGCGGCAGAGAAGGGGAGGATCGAGGAGCAGAGCGAAGCAGTACACGCTGCTGCGATGGCTGGTAACTGCAGTCGATTTTCCTCCTCCAGGGAATCCGATTCCCTCTCATATGTTCATTGGTGCATCCGTCTCGTGTCACTTCTTGCGCAGGGGCTAGGTTTCGTTCGCTTGCTCTAGAGATAACTGAGACAGAGTATAGTTGGGCAATACCATTGCCCCTAGTCCAATATTTTGGAATTGTTGTTACAAAGAAACAGAATATTTACTTCGCTTTTCTGCCTCTATTCGCTAATCGCGAAGATCGGGATGAGTGATGATATGATGAAATTGATGAAGAAACACTCACAAAGAATACCCATGCCGAGACCGGGATTCGAACCCGGGACCACTAGCATCGTAGCGCACTGTGCTAACCATTCTACTACAGAATTGTATTGGCTCAAACCAGGAATTATAACTGAGAAATTTAGTTCAAGTCAATTTTCATGTTCATAACCAGCGGTACGCAGTTTATATCTTGGTTAGACTTGAAATTTTTGGTACAGTACAAAGGGTTTTTCAAAATGAAATATTTTGTCTATAATAGTCTATATTTCGTTATCATGAATCACATACGTCAAAATCTAAGACTCGGAAGGCGTTTCTTGGCAAAGTGCCCCTGGATCTCAATTTTTAAAATTAAATCCCTGCTGTAACTTTATTCTATATGAGGCTACAATATAAAATTTTCATTTGTATCAAAGTTCAAGAATTATACATAACTTAGCTAATAGTACAAGCCATTTTACATATTGTTTGTTTAATTTAATTTTTTAAAATTTAGTTTTGTATTGTGTCTCACTCGTGACACCAAGGAACAATTCATTTCTCCATCAACTGTTGCATTTCCTCTTCAACTCTTCTAGAATATTCAAAGGTCAATTAATTACCTTCTGTATTTGTGTTAAATAATTATTTCTCATCATTTGAAAATACAGAAATTAAAATAAAGTTTTTATTAAGTAAAGAGGGCGTGTTTTATCTATCACCTATAGCTACAAATTTTGGAAAATATTCTGATGGAATTTATATTTTATCAACAGTGTTTATTTTCGTAATTCAATGCACAGAAATTGTAATAAAAATGTTGCTCAAGTATTAGTAGAATAGTTACTTTATTGTTAAAACTGTAGTCTGTGCGTCCCACCCAGGACATTTTTCTTGTGAGAAGTAAAATATGAATATCTTTCTTATTAAAAAATGACTTGGATTTCATTTGAATAACGAATGAGGTTAAGTATTCCCACACCCTGAGGAGCATCAAGTGAATGCTGCGATTTCTCATGTGATCATTTTCTTGTCTTTCAATTAAATAATGTTCTTTGGTTAATAGATCATTTAGAACTGCATAATGTGTATTCTTGTCCAGATATTATTAGAATTACTAAATCAAGAAGACTTAGGTGGGCAGGCCATGTGGCACGAATGGGAGAGGAAAGAACGAGTTTACAGGATTCTTGTTGGGAAACCTGATGGTAAGAGACCTGTAGGAATGCCAAGACAAAGATGGAGGGATAACGTTGAGATGGGCCTAAAGGAAATCGGTAAGGATGGAAAAGATTGGATTGATCTTGCCCAGGATAAGGAGAGATGGGAGGCTTGTGTCGCTACAGCCATAAACCTTCGGGTTTAAAAACGCTAGAGAGTTAGTTAGTTAGGTTTAAAGCATAGGCATGCGCAGACACTCTGATTGGGGGGGGGAGGGCAAAAGCCTTGATGAAAGTTCAGTCGGAAAAGAAAAACCTCACATTATCTCACTGTTTTAGTTTCATTGCATTAATGTGTGTGTGTGTGTATAATGCAGCAACATAGAGGCACCAAAATAATAAATTGTCTCTGAAATGTGCCGCCCTTCTTTTCCTCCAATCAATTGTGTTCATGCATTTAAGACAAAACTATTTAGCAGGAAGAGTATGATGTACTTAGTAGTTATAACTTCTCTCTCTGGTAATTTACAATGCATTACAGAAAACAATAAAATTGCGAGCGAAGGGAGCAAGAAAATTTTTAGATCCAATTTTTGTAAACTGAAAAATATATTGATTCAATATGGCACAAGAAATTTCATGGGGCGCCATGCCATTCTCTTTTACAGTTTTCTTAATTTAGATCGTTCGGCGCCCAGGGCCAACTCCCGCCGCCCTCTAGCTACAGCTCTGCACTTGACAGGACTATAAGAAAAGCAGATGCTGCGAGCAAGAAAATGTATTTTTATTTGTATAAAATTTGATATCGAGGGGGGCAATTTTCCTTTGTCCCACCGTGCAGGTGCTCTTGGCCGTCTGGAAGAAATAATGCAAGAAAGATGTGAAAACTGATTCTATATTGAGTATCCCTTTGTCCTGCTACTCTTAGATTCTTACCTCAATGTTTTCCCCCCTTGTCCCCCCTAGAATTGATTTCCGTACAAGGTTGGGGAGGGGCAATGCCCATTGCCCCCTTGAATTTGCGCCACTGCACCCCTTCCCCCCGTTGTTGCTTTAAACTTTAATCGGCTTGAAAATATTATATTTTCTTTAAGAGTATAATATCGTTTAATAACAGGGATAAGATTCCTCTACACTAAATTTCTAGGTGAAAGTATAATAATGTAGGGACATCGACATCTACACTATGTAAAGAAAAATAGCGACACTTGCTTGGATATGGTTTCCACAAGATTATAAGGTGAATTAAAACAATAAGAAAATCAGGATTTGTCCACCAGCCGTAATTGTGAAGGAGCGTTCTCGAATGGATTAGTAAACTGTAGAACGAGCAGGGGTGCTACGGGAGGTGGTTTTGCTTAAACGATGACATTTAGCTAGGTCTTTTCTATTTTCATTTTTTTTTATGATGTTTCAATGCAAGAGGCTCCCTCTAGTGCTACTCTGTTGCTTGTGAGGTGCATTGTGCAGGCGGGAAGTTCGCATCCCACGAAGCACTCATCGGCCTCCATGCAACAGAGTAGCACCAGGGGGAGCCTCTTGCATTGAAACAAAATAATAATGAAAATAGAAAAGAACTGGGGGCGTTGGTTAATGAATCTTGTGAAAACCATATCCGAGCAAGTGTCGCTATTTTTTCTTTACAGAGTGTAGAAGGGGGAGCAAGGATGGCCACACCTTCCCCTTAGAAATCGAATGTCAACCTAAAAGTATATATTTCGCACGTATAATTTGATTTCAGTAATAGTAATTTACATTAATGCGATAATTTGAAATTCGAGTGTTGTTCTTTGAGTAGGCAACACTATTATCAGGGTAATATACCCCATGGAAAAATACCTTGCCCTTGCTTGTCCCTCCGTTGAAAAAAATTGCGGACGTCCCCCCCCCCCCCCGACGTGTGCACGCCTATGGTTTAATGAACGTGTCATGTCCACTCGTACCCAAGTTCCTCCAATCATAAAAAGTAAGAATGTTTCCGTTTATCTCCTCAACAGGCGTTTTCCTGGAATGGGGAAGAAGAGAACCTGTTTCCAACACCTCTGTTTGGAAGGAGACCATGGAATCTGGAGAGGCCATTTTCTCTTGACATCTCCTCCGCCACCTGAGGCCAACACACCGTGTTTTGACAGGTAAGTCACAGCGGCGAGATTGACAGGAGGAAGCCTTTTACCTTCCCAGGTAGAAAACCCGCCATAACATTATCCCGCGACGCCCTAAGGAAGTCCGGGTCGCATCCATTACAATGTCCCGTTGCTCCTCGCAAATATCGCGCAGAGAATGGAAGGGAACGAATTCTTCCGGGATTCCCTCAGGCTGATTCGCCATTTGTGACATAACCCCGACCAATGTTATGGCAGGTACACGTTGCGTCCCTGGCCGCGGAAAATTGGTTCCTCTTCGTTTCTTGTTTGGTGCTGTGATGTATATTTTGAAACCTGTCTTCGGAAAGTATTTTTTTAAATATTAACTTAGTTAACATTACTTTATTTAAATGTAAGTCAATACAAAAAATAACGCGTTTCAGCTATCATTACTATGCTTCCAAATAGCTCGTTACCGTTACTTTGATTACAAAAGTAAAGCTTTACCCTGACCGTTACTTTGTCATGCAATGGCATTTACTCGACCGAGAAGAGAATAACCCTATAACAAAATAATTATTGTAATAAATTATTTTCGTTGAACTACTTTAAATAAATATCCGAGTTTGGAACTTCAAATATTGAGTAATGTCCTGATGATAATAATAATGCTTAAATTAAAATTATTATAAGTATATTACTGCCATGCGGAGATCCGGGTTGGATCCCGGGGTGGGTCAAAGGTCAGAATTTTTCCGGCTTTGCCCCCGCATAAAGCGGCTCTGGGGCTCACCCAGCCTGAAATCAATGGGTACCTGGGAGCAACCCTGGGGGTTAAAGGCGGCTGCTGTTTTACATCACCTCCAAAATGACCAAGATCGAAAATGTCTGGGGCTCTACCCGCACATCCCCTAAATGCACCTTCATGGCACGGAGTTACATACATGGGGAGCTTTACCTTTACTTTTAAATTATTTTCACTGAGAAGCAACTTTAAATAAATATTTGACGCACTTTGAGACCCGTAACAAATTTTAAAAAATGAAACTGGGTGAAACGTCAGGAGCCACTGCTGCAGAAAGAATTCTGAACAGGTGTAATATTTCAGAATTTTTGAAAGGAGAGAAATTTAAATATATATATATGTGTATATATATGTATATAATATTATATATTGTTGTGGCACAGGGCGAAGGCCCAGGGCCACCGTAAGCAGTGAAGCAGTGAATTATCCCGCCCGGGGGGGGGGGGGGGGCAGGAACTAGGAAGGAAGGTGAATTGGGTCAGGAAGTCGCCGAGGAGCGATGTGGGCTAATTCTGGGACGGAGACCCGTGTCCTCTTATCAGCAACACGTCCGGATGCTGGCGGCCATTATCAAGAAACTGCCACATCACGTTATGCGGTGTTTATCGAGACACGGCTCAGCCGAATGTATTGTGCATGTCGCGGGGGAAGTGCTCTTCTGTTAACCCAGTTCCCTCGGATTGGGAGCAGGCGAAGGAACCAGCTGCTACTGCCCGTCATTTTCCCTTTTACATTTCTGATAGAGTTCTCTGTTTTGTTGGAATTGCTTTTGAAATTGCAGACGAAGGACATTCCCATTATTTTTCAGAATTTTTTTGCCTGTTTTTCAAAAATCTTAGAACCTTTTCTAAGAATTACATGTTTATATTTGAATTTGTATTGTCACTTGTTTTTGTACATTTTGGCTCATCGCGACGGCCCTCACCGATTTGTGGTAATTCTATCGTCTTGTAATGAAGTTATCCTGGGTTCGATCCCCGAGACATCTTGCTTAATGGTTTGATTTCCACTTGAAACTGTAGGTCCAGTCCCGATTTGCACATTTTGTTCCCAAAACTGCCGATACTCAGTCTTTTATTACCTTCAAAGAAGAAGCCTAGGCAAGTGTGTGAATGGGTCGAAGCTTCATGGCATGATGTGAAAACTAAGAGAGTGGTTAAATCATTTAAGAAATTTGGCATTAGTAATGCACTGGATGGTACAGGGGATAGATTGTTACAATATGACTCAGATTCTGATTGAGAAGAGGTTTCAAGTGACTTTTCATTTAGATCTGGAGGGGAATGTCTGGGTTTTGACGAAGAAGATTAAAATGTGTCCATTAGTTATTTGTTGAAAGTAGGCCCAAGCACGTATATTCGAGGCTAGCTGCGAAACCTGAAAACTAGAGAGTGCAATATAAATTAAAAATAGATCATAAATTGTGAATAAAATTACTCATTTCAATTAGATGGTGATTCTGGAGTTGGCAACCTGATTTCTCACGAGTTGGAAACCTAGCCGCCGTTAGTATGGCAACGAGACTTCCTTAGAATTAGCAAAATGGGTGTGTCTATCCACTTACACACGTGTTCAGGTCCTCCTTCCTCAATAGCTTAGGACCACGTATCATAGTGAGATACTCCAGATTTTGGCCTTAGCATACGCCACTAAGTAGGCCTACATATTACTTTCTGTCTGAAATTCAGTAAATTAATTATAATATTCAGTGATAAAGATCTTTTCTCAGAAATGTGCACAAAAAAAAGGACTGCGACTTATACGCCGGCAAATAAGGTGTACACAACAGTGAGAACCATGAGATAGGTCCTGTCTAGAAGCCAAAGCATTTTCCCCCTGAAACACCCAACGAAGACCTACTTGCATATTAATATGCGAAGGCTGTTGTCTAATGATCTTATCCTTCTCAATAATCGTCGGCGCTGTTACATACTGTGAGCACATCGGAGGTGGCAACTGTTGCGTGGTGGCGACCGGAAGGACGTCGCTGTTCTTGGCTTTTCGCAAGATCCTTCCCTTTCACTCGCTTGGAGGTCGGTGGACGCACGGGGGAAACTGATTTTGGCAAATTCTCGCCTTCTGGGATGACCTCATGCGAGAGAACCGGAATGACGTCATCTTCCGTGAACTGCTCCTTTCAGTGAATCCAAATACAGTTGCGTTATTTTTTTCTACCTTCTCTACATTTCTACTTTAATTGTTGCGATGGGATGAATGGCGGATATCGAACTTGGCGTTGACAGTTTTTCTCGTCTCAATACACAGGGTGAGTCAAAAGTGAGGTTACATAGGATGTTTCTGACCGTGAGTGAAGAAAGGTGCTGACAAAAGACAAAAGGGTGGAGGTAATTTTCCTGAGTGGCCACCACGGTCTCCAGACCAATGAATTTTGTTCTTTGGGGTCATTTAAAGGCGCTCGTCTTCTCAGTTAAGATTCGGAACATCCAGCATCTGAAGGAACGCATTGTGTAATGTGCAAACATGATTATGCAAAAGTTCTGGAGAACTTGAAACGTCGCGTGCACAAATTTCGAGTGTTCGCATCGTCGAAACAAGGCGCGAAACAGACATATTAAGAAAAGTTGTTTCAAGGTGCACACATTGAACATAAACTATAATTCCCTATGCAACCTGACTTTTGACCCACCCTGTATAAACACCCGTTTCGTTCTCGTTCCAGTCTCGAAAGTATATACAGAGTGTCACCGCACAAACCTTTACAGGGTGCAGAAACAACTTTTCTTAATATGTCTGTTTCGCGCCTTATTTCGACGCTGCGAACCCTCGAAATTTGAATTTTTATCCCGTGCGTGTGTGCGCACGTGTGCATCAGTGACGCCTGCTGAGATTAACATGATTACTATCTCACCATTACATCTGGTCTTAGCAAGGACGTGTGGTTCTAGTCAGTAGCGGCTTCTGCCTATTCGCACATTCGCACGTGCACACCCAAATAAATCTGTAATGCAAAACATTATTATTATACTTATTTATTGAACTGTATCTCCTTCGAAACATCAAGTGCTCCCACGCCGCTTCACCAAGAGAGATGTTGGAGAAGCGTGCGATCAGTGATGGCCGTGTGCACGAACGAAGATCAAATTTTAAACTCGGATCGGGAAAGGATCACTGTAAAATTCCATTGCACGAAGACGGTTCAACACTTGATCGCGATCTAGGAACATCAAAACGAGTTTATCTTCTGAACGGCCATTCGCCACCGTTTTGATGGCCGATCCTGGTTCACGATACTGACGCTTCGACTGCAGGCAGTTGTTTTTGAATATAAAAGGAGTGGAAAGTGATATCGAGGGCGTGCAAACGCTAGAGATGTTGGATGTACAATGCTGATAATTCGAGAGTTGTGTAAAGTAAACTAAAAACTGCCAAAATAATAATAATAATTTGTGGTTCTGTGGTGCAAAGTCGAAATGTTTCTAAATACTGTACTTTCTATCCCAGAACACAAAACATGTGCAAGTGCAAGGTAAATTAGAACAGAGCAATGTTACGATATTGCTACATGGTGTTGCTACACGACATGACAATATAAATATATAAGAATTAAGAAATGAAAAATTCAAATACTTACCACAATACAGTAATAATAATAATAAAATATCTTTATTGAGCGGGCGAGTTTCAGCGTACGCTGTTCTCTCGCGAATGCATTTCGTAAGGCATTGAAGTCCCGTAGAAGAAGGTTCCATGCTTTCTCCTTATTCTTTTGTCTTATGCCGTCAGTTCTTTTTTAAGATTATTATTTCTTTACACCCTACTACATCCTTGTACTCGTCGACAAGGTTGATCAGTACATTTCTCAAATTCAGATATGTTTGCGGCCCGAATTACTTTCTTCTCCTACACGTTGATACTTTAACACATCACACTATTCGGTGGGGTTCTTGATTGTCATTTGTTTTAGCCAACCAATCAGGTATAGCCTTACAAATTAATCTCGGATCATTTGAACGGAATCTCTTGAACGTCGTTTTTCGTTGGTGCAATGCAAATCTTTAAACCAAGTTCATTTAGAGTGGATCAAAATTGATCCCGCTCATCTGAACTTCGAAATAATCGGCGTTGGTGCACTCGGCCATGAATCAACCTGCGTCGACCGAGCCGTGCTTGGGGCTTTGAACGCAATGTTAGTCTCGCTCCCCATGACGCTGTTGAAGCAGTCGCGTAGAGGACGCTGATTGGGTCTTTTCACTTGAGCGCCGTGTGAGGGGAGGTTGCATCATTTACGAAAGCTGTGAACGCAGCGATCGGTGTGCGAGCAAAGGTAGTGTTGCAAACTCATTCCATTAGAGATCGTGTGACTTTGACGAGCCAACCCATACATCATTGCAAATTGAGGGATTTTTTTTTTTAGAAAAGGGAAATTTTGATGATATATTATCCCTCCGATTCTGTTCCGAGCACGACAGGGGAAGAAAAGGGGGAAGGTGAGGAGGGCAACTGAAATCGAGACGGGTGTTTTAAACATGCCTGATATTGCCTTTGCTTAATGCATCTTGGCTAAAATAAACGGTCTCTGTGGCGCAGTAGCCGAATTATCAACCCACGCAGAGGGAGGGTACAACAATCAGCCAGCTGTTTTGCATTGTGTGTTTCTGTTACTGAGTTGCGAAATTGTTTAGCGCTGTCTAAAGCTCGTACCTGTTTCAGTGCAAACTGTTTAATTTCATGATGAATAGGGAAACTGTACATATCGAAAGCAGAGACTTAATATTTAACGTTGTTGAATTTTTGGAGTGAAGTTAGATACACAGCCTGTAGCAATTGCAGCAATATATAGATACGGCGGAAGGGAAGGAAAAATTCTGAAGTACGAAGCAAGGCAGTGTGAACTGAGTGAGTACTGTAATTTTCTTTAAGATTTATTATTCTCTTGATTTCGCTTCATTTGCTTGGTTCGATTAATCTGTCATTAGAAATATTCACAATTGATTTCCTCCATGTGGTAGTTGGATCGGCTTCTTTGGTGTACGCCAATGTTATTATTTCTCCTTGTTCATTAATATCAGCGGAGCGGAGGAGGAAGTGTTTATGAAATATTTTCCAAATCGACAATAGTATTTCTATGTATTGAGTGATTTTGTCAGATAACGAATACTGAATTAGATATTGCACAATAACATCGCTCTGCTCGTGATTGGCTGGATAATTTCCGAAATATTTGAAATTTGTAAAAAATTCGATTTAAAAAAAAAATCATGAAATATAACTCAATCATAGCGTCATTTTCGGTGAAAGTTGATCAAAACTTGGGTTGCCAATACATTAAGCATCAATGTGTGCTCAAAAACGAGTGCGAGTAATTGACAGGGGTGTTATAACCCTTCTGGACGCGAGACTAAAGTGCACACCAATATAGCCAGACCACGAGCCGCCACTGGTCCTAGTCTATGGACGAACGACGAAGGAAGAAGACTAGGTTCGTGTAAACGCCACATTTGCACCTGGTGGTGAAAATTTGAATTTTTTCCCCGTAAGCATTCGCTTTCCCTATGGAAGCCTCTATACCAAGTTTCAGCTCAATCCGTTGCTTTGAATGGCTCCAGAGGGCTCTGAGTGGCGGAACTTTAATTGTGGACACCCTGTAGATATTCCGCCACCAAGTAAGGTTTAGAGCACCGTGAAGGAGGCTATCTGTCCACTCATGTATTATGAGAAATTTCCGGAACTATATAGATGTGCAAGAATCACACGCACACACAACAGCAAAGAGAGAGAAAGCAATGAAGAGAGGAAAGAGACATAATAATAATATAAATAATCCTTAGCGCGACAGCCCATGAAGGGCCTTGGCTTACCTACCGACTGCCGGTCTCCCTCCCACACTTTCCTTCGTCACCTCGAAGCGTGGAGATCTTCAACCAGTATTGGAATAGTCGGGGGGTCGGCCCGACGTATGATAACATGAAAGATAGAAGTAGGGAAACTGAAGAAGAAAAGAGAGAAAGATAAAGATACTGAGAAAAAGGGAATGAGAGATAAAAGAAAGAAAGTGAGAAACAAGAAGTATAAGAGACAGAAATAAAAAGCAATAGGGAGAGAAAGAAATTAGGAGAAAGAAAGATAAAGGAAGCAAGGAGAGAGAGAGAGAGAGAGAGATATGAGGATAGAAATAAGTGTTTAATACTTAAGATTTTAATAGTATAGGATATAGAAATTTCTTCTGTAGATGTGGTGTGAAAGTGACACAGTGTTTCCAACCAACTGTTGAAGTTTCTAGGTTGCTTGTCTATACGAGCGTTGTACTCTCCGGATATATTCTACAGATTGGTACTAGGACTACTGACATAGGTGTCGGCTATGAAGAGGGGCATGGTAATTTCCCCCCTCCCCCAAGAAGGTCAAGGGAAGACAGTGTACTTGCCTCTAAGGGGCAGAGTACTTTTGCCCCCTCTCCCAAATAATTATCTAATAAAAATTTTATTTTAAATTGATGGAGAAAATTCATTATAAATACGTATATAAGACTTATGTGGGCAGGCCATGTGGCACGAATGGGAGAGGAAAGAAGAGTTTACAGGATTCTTGTTGGGAAACCTGATGGTAAGAGACCTGTAGGAAGGCCAAGACGACGATGGAGGGAGGGATAACGTTGAGATGGACCTAAAAGAAGTTGGTAAGGATTGAAAAGATTGGATTGATCTTGCCCAGGATAGGGACAGATGGAAGGCTTGTGTTGCTACAGCCGTAAACCTTCGGGTTTAAGAAGGCTAGACGAGTTAGTTAGTTAGTTAAGCTTAATTCTCTAAACCATCCATTCCTTTCGTAAACAGTCTCATTGAAGTTGCTAATACAAACTTTTCATTTAAATTTTTTTAAAAAAACATAATAAGAAGAGAAGTAGTAGTAGTAATGATAATAATAATATAATAATAATAAAAGTTTCTATGATCCTGCCCCATTAGAAAAAATCCTGCCGGCTCCCTTGGTGTAAAGTACTATCTAGATTTTTGGAAGCATATACATAGCATTTATGCTAGCAAAAATGTTAAAGGAAATGCTTCCGTAAAGCAGGTCTAAGGAAGCCCTGTTGTGAAAGATTCTCCCCAGCATTTGAATTGCAGATGCAAATCTCCGTAGTGGCTGTAGTAGAAGAAGAAGACGAGCGAGATATTAAAATTCTAAACGAGACGGAACCTTCACGTGCGTTCGTACACAATTTCCACGTGTGTCGTAAAAAAGGAACAACTTCTCCCACATATTTCCGTGGGAGGGGGGAGTCGGTATCTCGCTAATCGCCTCGCTGGCTGTTCACACACGGTCCATAAACCGCGCCGCGAAAAGTAGTCCATGGCCTACTTTCCACGCGCGCGCATCCTTTTGTCCCCAAGCACCGTACCGTTATGGTAAATAACAGGGGCTGACTGTTAGCGCCATCCTCGCGGTAGTACCTTTCTCAGCCGCGTGGTGGCTCTGGGTGTTATCTCCCAGATCGCTCCGCTGATAAGCACAATGCTGCTTCCCGATGTCTGCCTCCCAAGTCACGACTACCAAAATGTCGTGAATAATACAAGCAGGGCTGCGTATATGGTTTCTGCTTGTCCTCCTAAATCTAAAGCTGTTTTTCTAGATTTGTCTGGTTCCGGAGAACTGTGCAAATTTTCTAAATTCTGGTTCGGTTGTGTCCAGTCTTTGGTTGATTGAGTTGGTATTTTAAGTCCACTTTATGCACAGTAAGGCTAATCGCGACTGGACCTACAGTTTAAAGTGGGATCCGAACCACTATGTGCTTCCACCGGGTACCGAACCTGGGACCCCTTGATTACAAGGCGACGACGCTACCACTATGCCATCGAGGAGGCTATGTTCAGTCTTTAACAAAATTTAACTTACTTAATTATACAATTACTTTCCATTAATTTTTTTGCATCTCAGTTAATTTTTATGTAAGGCACCTCAACCCAATATGGCCTTAGCCTACCCAATATAGCCTATTTGCTGTTTCCAAGTAGTTAGCCCTACATGGTTAATTCAACAAATAGCGTTAGTATGTCATTTATACTGACATTTTAATCTCATATGTCATTATGTAAATAAAATGTAAGTGCATCAAATACACTTATCTACCTATAAAACAACATAGCTGTACTTTCTTTTCAATTTTTGATTCATATTTTGATGTGAATGAACAAAATATATGACTAATTCATATTGGGTACATATGGTCTAAACGTAACTTTTTAATACAATCTTCCCTACACGCACGCATGTTATTATTTGGAATTGGCTCCAATTTTCAGTAAACGTCCAGAAACGTTCCCTCTTTTGATTGGATTGATTTGGTGTTTTAATGCACAGTAAGGCAAATCGGGACTGGACCTACAGTTTAAAGTGGGATCCGAACCAATATGTGCCTCCACCGGCAATCTAAACCGGGACCCCTTGATTACAAGGTGACGACGCTACCTCTGTGCTATCGGGGAGGCCCCGTTCCCTCTTTTGAATCTTGCCATACACCATACATCCACTTCTTAGCAGCAAACGTTTTGCATAATAGCTCCCGAGGATGAGGATATATGGTGATATGATATTGATGAAAGGACGATCAGAAATACATATAGACAGGATACAGCTCAGATCCCTGTGGATCTAGACGCCAGAGCCTATTTAGTCTACAGGTTTGTAGTCTAGGGTGCACAACGTGTAAGTGAGTTCGACACTTGAATGTGCTTCTATATTGAACTGTATGAGAATTATAAATTAATGAATATTTCTTGTCAGTGGACCAGGTCCGTAGCCAGGCAGGGCCCTCCTGCCACTGCCGTCAGTCCCCTTCACATTAGGTCATTAGGTAAAACTATTTTTTGTACCATTTGTTTGCAGTGAAAATGCAGACAGCAGCTATTACATTCATTCATCTTGTTCATGAGCCGAAGTCTAGGTAGAAGATTCTCGAGACTTCAGAAAGTTCTATTTTAAGGGAACTTCTTTATCTGTACCTTATCTGCCTCTTCCACATCTGCGACAAAGCTCGACAGCTCCCAATTTTTATGAACGAAGGGGAGTTTTATTGCTTCGGGCAGGGGTGGAATGTACTGTAGGCACTATAATTGAATATTGTGTATTTTTTCTTGTATGATATAAATATCTGTATCATCAAAAGTAGCATGGAGTATGTAGTAAGGGATGATGTCAGTAGAAGTCAATTCACACTTCAAGAGATGTTTTAGAAGATATAGAAAAAAACTGTAGTATTTGCATGATATTTCTAAACTTTATGTTTTACATTAAGTTGATGACTCCCCCACCATAATTTACCTTCATTTAATACTGTTATTCGAAAATAGTCTTGGTCTACAAAGCCCTCCTGATAACCCGTGAGCACCCCCCCCCCATGTGGGCCTGCAGTGGACTTGGGTTCTCATCCCGGCCTGAGCGTTTCTTCATCAATTTAATCATATCTTCACTCATCCTCATCGTCGCGATCAGCCAAAATCGGCATTAAAGTGAAATAAAATAAACCAATTATAACACCATTAAGCCTTGTTTCCATGATATGAAAAACTAAATATTCTGACTAAGGCAGTAATTTATTTTATTGAAAACATAAACTAAACGTAACGTTTCAACCTTCTAGCAAGGTCTTCTTCAAACTCTGTATCAAGTACAAATGTAACAAGATACATATATATGCCCTGTTTTTGTATCTTGTTACATTTGTACTTGATACAGAGTCTGAAGAAGACCTTGCTAGAAGGTTGAAACGTTACGTTTAGTTTATGTTTTTAATAAAATAAATTACTGCCTTGATCAGCATATTTAGTTTTTCATAAAATAACCGAAATCAAGAGAGAGAGAAAGAAAGGGTGCAACACCCTCCAACACACCAGACAGAACTTATCCTTCACTTTTTGAATGATTGTTTTGTTATATTTTACTTCACTTTTCTGCCACTTTTGGCTAATTACGAAGATGAGGATGAGTAATGATATGATGAAATTGATGAAGAGACACTCGCGAAGAACACCCATGCCCAAGCCAGGATCGAACCCGTGACCCCTGACGTCGTAGCGCGCGGTTCGCTCTTTGTATGCGTTTTCGATATTCCTTAGTAAAAGTAGCGAAATTTTTGGTGGGGATTTTTTAGGACAGGTTGTTGGTGGAGGGAATCTCCCCGTCCCCCCCCCCCTCCCCAACGCACGCTGGACCTAACTGATCACTCATTCTGATTTAGGGATGGTTCAGAACATCTTGCAGCATCCTGATTCTGATATTTCCCTTTTGCCTGAACGCTGCATACAGAGCTCTTTTTGTTACTTCAAAGTGTCTGGAAAATCCATGGACTAACTGCAGGAAAAAAGATTGCACAGTAGAAAGTGTGGACGAGAACCCGACGGCTAGTGAGTCACGTGATTGCCAAGAAACTGCTGAGCGTTTCGACCGGAAAAGATGTAGCAACGTTGTGCAATAAGCTTACACAGTTCTCTGCCAAGACGTCTTGTAAATATTGGATACATAGAAGTGTTCGAAATCGGAAGTCTTTTCACTGAACGCATGCGTGGTGCAATATTTTGGCTTAATTTTCGTTCAAAATGTATGTTATTTTGTAATGCATGTCGGCGTTATTTTTTGTAATTTTAGTGGCAAAAAATCTGGCGTTTTTAAATTTAATGAAAGCAAATTAAATGTTATGTTAAATTCTGTGAGAAATATGTGCTTTACTGTACGTACGCGAAATATGAAATAAGAAGAAATAACGCAACCCAGCCCCTCCCAGTTTTTGTGGAGATGGTGTGATCAGTTCCACGCTCCTACTACCTTTAATGTCTTAGGTACGCATTTAATAATAACCTGTGGCTTAACAACATGCCCACCTACGCCGGTCTCACTCTCACCAGAGGTTGGGAGATCATGCAACCAGTTACGAGTAACGTGTGGCCAGCACGACGAACGCCCAGTCGTTGTTGTAGATTTCCATGACCGGGTTACGCTACTCATTCGTAGCTCCCCAATTTTCTCACAATGGTGGGTGGCCACCGGTCCCATACGCAGGCCGAAACTTCCGGAGAAAAGTTGTTACTCTTTCCAGGAGACTGGAACCTGCGCACGTCCCGTAGCCGGAGCCCAATCCATGACGTCATGCAGAGCCATAGCTGGAAAAATTCCCACCTGATAGAACTCACCGCAGGAATCGAAACCCGGGTGATCCGCGTGACAATGAGAATCCCAACGGACTTATATATATATATTTTTTATTATTTTTTTTTAAAGTAAAGCCCCTAAGCGGAAGTTTCTCCAGTAATTCTCTTCCTCTTCCTTTCATGCCAATTTAGCTTAATTCTCTGCTATATTGTTCGGGACAGATGAACACAATCACTCGTGTAAGCACACTGTGCTAACCACTCAGCCACGTAGCTCGGCGGTTGGCAAATATCATACATTTTAGTACAACAAAGTCTCGAACGGTATCGAAAGCCTCGTCGGCCGCGTAGTGGTAACGATACCGCCTTGTAATCAAGTGGTCCAGAGGTTCGATTCCCGGCACAGGCACATTTCACAGCGGCTTCATCCAACTTTGAACTGAAGTTCGAGTCCCGATTAGCTCTTCTCAGCATCGAATGGATTTAAACACACTTAGACAGGCATCCAGAATTTAGGACATTAGATCTCGTCTTGTCTCGATTTGACATAAGTCTGTCACCAGTGGCGGCGATTAGGAGGGGCGTGGGAAGTAGTCCCCCCAGTTTTTGCCACTTTGGCCCCGCACTATGCTAAACCGTATCTACCAATTAAAAATAAACTATCTTTGCCCCCCCTAGTTTTATGGCGCCGCAACCGAATTGTGCACACTTTAGATCCAGCGTTGCGCACAAATCTCACTGACCTGTTTTGCGCACAGGTTTTGTTCGAACGTTGCCACTTTGATAGCTTTTTCTTTAGACAAGAAGAGAGAGAGAAATTAGAAATAAAATAGTAAACATACCAATTTACTCAAACTCAAAAGTTAGGTTAGGTTAATGACTGCAAAAACACGTGTAAGTCAACACACACACACACACACACAAACAAACAAACACAACAGAAGTGAGAACGGCTTCAGAACATTTTACATCTGACAACATCGCCTCATTTCTTTGTGCGCAATCCTGTACATTGTGACAGCTTGTCAACGGCTTATCAGATACCACTGATAAAACAGAAAAAGTGTGCGCAATCCGGCTACATCGTTTTTTGGAACCCTTTCACCGGCACTGGATATCACGTTCTCGGGGTCCAGGGTTCGAATCCCGGCACGGGTGTTCTTTCTATGTCACTTCTTCAATTTCATCATATCATCACTCATTCTCATCTTCGCGATAAGTCTAAAGTGGCAAAAATGCGAAGTAAAATAAAACAAGCCAATCAATCTATCTATCTCGTTCTTGGTCTTGTCTTATTTCGTTTTGATTAACTGATTGATGTGCTAAAAGGACAAACAGAAACCCACACACAGGACACAAGCCCCAGAGGTTAATACGTACTGACTGTGAGTTCAAATGCCAGAGCCTCGCTTTAGACGAAAACATTTCCTTTAACATTCTTGCTAGCATAAATGCTATGTAAATGCTTCCAAAAATCTTATCGCAGATTTTACTTTACACGGAGGCATTTCATGTAACATTTTGGTTAGCTTTTGCGATTACAATGTATAATATATACAGCACAAAATTAACGTGGCGTTAGAGGGAGATTATTTCCGCAACATCTTTGGCTGTTATGCATTTGAAGCATCGGAACGAGTCACAACTCTCGAAGCAGCCAATTAACCAAGCAAGCCGCTGACGTCATCTCAACCCAGAACCTACCGCCAAGCCTCTTGCTCAGGTTCTACACGCCCACTAGGTCCGCTAGACAGATTCGAGCAGTCCGCTGGAGATGTTCCGAAAGCAATTGGACTCTGCAACATCTATGGTGACTGCACGGTGACTGCAACTAAAATATTCTTCAATGCGAGTACTGTATGCGTTACAAAGTATGTATTTAAGCAGCGCCATTGATCTGTACCTGAAACCTTTTTATAGGAAACCTTATTCCTCTCGGTTGAATAGTTATCGGCTTTAAAAAATGTGAAGTGATGCATTGTTCACTCGGCTGCCATTACATCTGGACACGTGACCTGGAGCTCGCTTCTGATTAGTTATGCTACGAAAAATGCTACAGAAATAGCAGCGATCCTATCCTTGAGAAATGCAATGGCAACTGAAATGCCATGAAATATTTCACCTTACACGGTAACATTTTGGTAATGGCATATATGTTAAGATTAATGCTTTCGTCTAATGTGGGCCTTAGCCTGCAGTCCAGGGGGTATGCTACGTGGGGGAGAGGTTGACATTTGGACAACAAAACTATCACTTTTCCTTCATTCATTTATTCAAATAATAAACAGTAAAAATAATGATTATTGCAACGACTTGTGCTAGATACACTGGCAGCAATTAACAAATAAGAATTTGTGTACCGTGCTGCCCAGGATAATCGCTTCTTGTTTACGGAACCTGAATTAACGCGCCTGGCTACACACCAACTTTCTCCCTGTCTGTTTCCGCCAGCATCCGCTTGGCGGCGCTGCCAGCGACACCACGTCCTTGGCGGAGGCCGCGCGAGTGCAATCCTCTCTCTCTCTCTCTCGATCCTCTTTCCTTCCTGTTTCGTTTGTTTGTTTGTTGTCACGTGAAAGGACTTTGCTCTCCTCGTGTGGGGCAAGGTCGAGGCTGTGCTTCTCGCCTAAAGTATTATGCAGTTTCGTCGTAATCCGTCGCCAAAGGTCGCTGTCAGTGAAAGGGAGATACGAAAACACATAACACAAACCGATAAGATGGAAATCGAACAAATTTTGTAAGAAGTAAGGTGCGACAGTAAAGACTTGATAAAATAAACGGTCATGAATGAACTCAGAAGTCCTGGCATGGTCATGAATAGGGCTAGGATTTTGATGACCTTAAAATGGCCAAAAACTGACCTTTAATAAATGCATTTGTGACCTAATACATGCAAGAAAATGCCCTATAAACTTCGAAAAATGACCTAAAAATTCTGAAAGATTTGTAAAACAAATTTACTACCAAGAGAAATTCAAATTACAAATTAACGTTACAGTATCTATCACATGTTCATTGCGTATGGTACTACAAGTAAGAAAGTTCACTTTTTGTCATCTTTTACAGTTTTAAGTACTGAGTTGCACTACACAACGAAAATCATATGCAAATTTTCAAAAGGGAATGATTGTCGGATGTCGGACAAGAATTCCTTGTACATGGAAAAATTTCTCTCAGACTTCCACCGACACAAGGGGAGAATACTTGAAATGAACAATATCGCTTGCTGTTAAGTCACTTTCAATTCCATGGAGTGCAACTAAAGAGGAATTTTGAACAATAATCCGGTCGGCGACAATGTATTTACTGATACAGAGGGAAATCATATTGTTTGAGCTGAATTGTTAGACAACAGCTTGTGTCAACAATACTGCACAGAATTTATTTGTTTCTTCAAACGCAATCGATCAGAATTGCAATGAGACGAGAATGTGGACCTCACTCCTTCAAAGGGTTACATTTGCAATGCCCCTTCTTTCACCAAAATGTAGAAAAATGCATAAGATGACTTTTAAAAGGCCGAAAAATGACTTAAATGGTTTAAAAAGTGACATTTACTTCAAAAAGGGTAAAAAAAACGCAAAAAAATGCTCTAACAAAGGCATCCCAATTTATTCACTTACGTGTAAGACACATTCCTATCTACTTATGCAACGTTTCTACCTTACCAAAAAGAAGATGCATTTGCACCAAAATCCTAGCCCTAGTCATGAATGTTGCTTTGTGCCTGTTCATTCATCAATTTCAGCTCAATCTCTTATTTTCGTTATTTTTATGCATGATTTATCAACATATTCCACTCAACCACACACATAAAATTCAATGGAACAACGTAACAGTACTACACACAGTACCAAATTGAAAACTGAGGAAAATCATGGAATTAGTGCCGAACTCCGTGGAAGAGTTAGCATAGCGCGCTGCGACGCCAAGGGTCTCCGGTTCGAATCCCGTTCTGGGTGTTATTTGTGAGTGTCCCTTCATTGATTTCATGATGTCATCACTCGATGCGATTAGCCAAAAGTGGAAGCAGAAAAGCGACGCTAAATAACAAAAGAATCAAATCAAATTGAAGAATTAGTCTTCATGCAATTTCCAGTAGAGGTATCCTCCTATTTCCACGTCCGAATGTGCACACACAAATAAATCTGTAATGCATGTCGTTATTATTATACTCATTCATTGAACTCTATCTCCTTCAAATCATCAAATGTTCTCACGCTGCTTCACCTTTTTTTAAAAAAATAATATAAAATTCAAACGGTATACTTATTTCTAAAATATATGTAAAAACGTTTACACCTTGGCACTATGCTACAATAATAATTGATCGATTGATTGAATTGTTGTTTTAAGTTCACTTTATGCATAGAAAGGGACTGGACCTACAGTTTAAAGTGGGATCCGAACCACTGTGCCATGTGCCTCCACCGGGTATCGAACCCGGGACCCGTTGATTACAAGGCGATGACGCTACCACTGCGCCATCGGGGAGGCCCCTGCAATAATAAAAATAATATGCTGTTCATTATATGAATTACTCAAAATATTGTGCTACATATGATTGTACGTCTATGTAGTTACACACACATTTCTTTCGTTACAATAAAATATCATTACTTTTTATTTATTTATTTATTTTATTTATTTCATAGAAGATTCCAAATACAGCGTTAGCCATTTTACATTGGAACGTTTTTATAGAACATAAGGACAAAAAAATAATAACATAATACATCAAAAATAATAACATAAAAAAAATTACATGTGGTTAAGAGACTTACATATTTTTTGCTAACTTTCTTCTAAAACTGTCCAGATTTTCAAAAATGTCTATTTGGCTTCCTAGATTATTATATTCACTGGGCAGTCTATGGAACAGAGAGCGCTGGATGAGGCACAATCTCGGCTTCTGAGAGGCAAAAAGTTGAGTGCTTCTTGTTGAGCGTGCAGGCACACGAAAGTGAATTTCCTGAAGAAGGCGGTCACTTCTGATGTTGCCATTCACTATTTTATGTAGAAATATATGTTCAACCTGTCTATGTCTCTCTTGTGGAGTTTGGATATTTAACATTTGCAGGAGGATGGACTTTTGCAAGTGTTTTGTGGACGGAATTCGGTGTCGAACAATGGCCAGGAAGAAATTTAGGACGGAATTAAGTCTATCTGAATTTGAGGTGCATGCCATATACCAGATCGGAGAAGAGTATTCAAAAAGATGCCGGGCCGGCCCTTGCGGCGGAGTGGTAAGTACATGGCGCTACGACCCCAGGGGTCCCGGGTTCGAATCCCGGCCTCGGCATGATTGTTTGTGAGTGTCCACTCATCAATTTCATCATGTCATCACTCATCCCCATCTTCGCAAATTTGCCAAAAGGGGCAGAAAAAGCGAAGTGAAATCAAGCCAATCAATCAAAAAATGTGCCGGTACGGTGTACCGTTGCGTAGCGTCAGAAAAACAACACGGACAATAACAATATTAATAATTATTGTTATTGAACGCTCGCCGCTGCACAATCGCCAGGGGTGTGGGTGGAATGGGGGAGAAAACGATACATTGATACGTGTACGTACCAGAAAAGAAGTGGATTCGCCTGGTTCCTGCTAGGGGGTGGAGGCAACACAAACTCAAGGGGCCGGACGGTCGTGCCATCTGCACGTTATGCGGCGAAGAAGAGACGAGGGCTCACATCCTACATGAGTGTGTTTGGTCGGCGCCCCTCAGACAATGCAAATGGGGGACAGTGCAAGGGACAGCATTGAGCAGACAATCCAGCCTGTATCTAGGAGAGGAGGGGTGATATAATGGATGCAAACATCAAAACTATTTACATGCAGTTGGGAGGAAGCGCAGAAAAATGCTGCAAGGGGTCAGTTCAAGTGAAGGATACGGAACAGTGACTCACCCATAGGCCGTGCATGTAGTGCAGTGTTGTGAAGATAATGATAATGAACAATCTTATTAGAAGAGGGCCATATTGCCATGTATACATGTACCTAGGTACATACGAGGGGATGCTGAAAAGTTCGTAGCCCGACGTAGAAGGAATGCATTTGGAACGATGAAACTTCATAGTTACTCAACATACTACCCTTGAAGCTCAATACACTTTCTGGCCCGGTGCTCCAACATTTGCAAACTACTTTTAAAAAAATCTGAAATTTGCTCTACGCACCAACGCTCTGTGGCAGTAATCACCTCCTGATCTGAGGCAAAATGGCTGAGGAAACGGAAAGTAGTCCGAAGGAGCCAGATCGGGGAATAGGGTGGATGATCAAGACACTGAAAGCCCAGGTCTTGCAATTTCTTCTGTGTTGGTGCTGTTCGATGGGCAGGAGCATTGTCATGGAGAGCAGACATGGTCACTTAATAAACCTAAAACAAGAAGAAAGCTTGTCAATTATGCAATGCCTTTTGGTATATGTGCATACAAGGATATGTACTTTCAAGACATAATGTGACGATCCTCTAAATAGTTTGGAAACTTGGTCGGGCTACGAACTTTTCAGCATCCCCTCGTATGTATTTTTTTCCACAAATCTTTCTGTTTCTAAATGTATGATCAATGGGGTGTATGTTTTTTTTCTAGATACGTGCTTAGGATTTGCTTTCCGCAACAACGATAAGAAGGGAAAGAAGAGCAAAATCAGGAGAAAAGATGAGGAAAATGAAATAAATAAGGGGAATATGTTTGGGAAAAGCAGCCTGTCATGAAGCGCGATAAGCCAACCCAACGCCAGAGAGTTGAGCATGTGATGGTTTCAAATGCAAGAAAGTGATCTTACATTCCACCTCCCCCCCTTCGCCGCCGTGTCGCGGGTTCGCATCCGCCGGTGACCCAAATTTTGCAAAGCAAGACGTCGGAGACGGAACAACCAAAAATACCATATTGGGAAAAACAGAACGAAACAATGAAAATATTTCTTCCAAGTCTGCCGGTAGCTTACTTAAAATTTAGCACGACCGTTAGGATCTTCCGAGTGAATCTAAGTGTACCGCAACTTTCTCTTTCACACTGTTCCAATTTTGGCGGCGAGGAAAATAACAGAAGATGCGCAGATAACGCAAACACGGATTCGTTCTTTAACCGTTACAAAATTCTAGCAGGTCCACTCATTCGTAGGGGCTTTTCGGGGCCACGTGCAGCAGGACACTTGCATTTTCGACTTCTGAAGTGCGAATACAGCACGGATTATTGCTTGATTTTAAATGTTGAATTAGGCATGTAGAGAGAGGGAGGGCTAAGGGGCCATTTGCTGTCGCGCTTCATGCCACACCAAAGTCTGAAGGTCTTTAACACTTAATTAGCTGTTCAGTTGCACCAATTAGGATTTTACGCCACTTTTGGTGGAAATTCTCTTGCATATAGTTTTAGAGTGTAGCAATGTGTTATCATTTGAGAATGGAATAACCAGTGTGGCATTTAAGAAATTTCCAGTGGGGGAAAATTGTACTGACTGTGTAGGGACAGCATGAGATTATGACTTTATGCCATATAACATTTCACCCATGGATAAAATTTATCAAGCAGAGGGGGGGACACAAGTAACCAGAGGGGGAAATCCCCCATCCCCCCCTACAAATACCACCCTGGGAATAACATACATAAAATATGCGATTTCGTCATACATTGAGCTAGTAAGTTACGGATCTGGTGCAGGGCACACCCATCTTCCACCAAACGCCAAAACTAAATGCTAAGAGCTCTAAACTGGCCCTCCTAAGCTACAATTCCGCTTACCATACAGCACCAATCTCCCAGGGATATCCATTAGATATCCACAATGCCCAGATCAGATCCATGGATATTATGGATATCCATTAGATATCCATTTCTGGATATCCAATTCTGGATAACGTTTGGACGTCTATTGGATATCCAGAACTGGATATCTGAAACTTGACCAATTCTTGATATCTAATACACAGCTTAAACGTGTGTAGAACTGGCTGTCAGGAACATTGTCCAATTCCGAATATCCAATACGTCGCCAGATCTCTTCCAAAAGTGGATATCCAAAACACATCCAATTCTGGATATCCAAAACATATCCCGATCTTGTCCAAAACGGTATATAAAAACTCATCCAATTCAGGATATCCAAAACATATCTAGATCTTGTCCAAAATGGGATATCCAAAATACATCCAATTCTGGATACCTAATACATGTCTAGAACTGATCCAGAACTTTTATCCAACAATGAACATAAATAGGATGTGTTTCGAATATTAGAAAATGGTCATAGTACAGTATTCCCGTTGTGTATACTTTCTCATACTTTATCTTGGAAGTGATCCGAAAATGTCCAAAACACATCCATTTCTGGATATCATGTATGCGGACAAATGGATGTCCAAGGGACGTCCAATGGATGTATATTGGATATCCAGAACGTCCGACCCAAATATCCAAGGGATATCCAATGGATGTCTTTTGGACATTTGTGTGCTGTGTAGGCTGCAGTCGCTAGATGGCACTGGCAAAATGTATAAAAGAAGCAAAAGTTTTCGTAACACAAATAACGGTATATTTGATTATAAATATAATGAAAAATTGTGTTTGAACACGGTTCGAAAGATGTGTGAACATTAAGATTCAAGAATGAGAAGAAAATTTAAAGCAGTGAATAAAAGTGAATCTCCTAGTACCAACCCTTCTGATTCATGACTATATAATCAGAAGCTATAGCCTGTTCATTACCAGTTCGTAGTTACAAATCGGTTAGTTCATTGAACTATCCAAGTTGACTAGTGCCTGTTTTTAACATATATTTAGACAGCCCCCCCCCCCCACCTTCTCCGATTTGCACCAAAATGGTGCCAAACGTTAGTGCATCGTTTGTGCACGAATGTGCACGCAAAAATTTCGTTTGTGCACAAACGGAAAACACCAAAATTAGCAAGTTAATTTGGGGGGGCTGTCTAAATGCCAGCCCACCCACCGTCTCTGATTTTCACTAAAATGGTGCCAAACGTTAGTGCATCGTTTGTGCACGAATGTGCACGCAAAAATTTCGTTTGTGCACAAGGGGAAATCCGAGATATTAACACCGGATGTGTAAGTCACATAATACACCGAAAATTGATGTGATTATTTTCACACTTCAAAGTTTTGCCGACACAAACATGTCGGTCCAAATTCAAAGGTGCGGTGAATTCTCGGCGTATGGGCGATCACAGGGATAGTGCCTGGTTAACCAACCACTTCCAAACATTATATTGTTTACTCTTTAGCAAACAATGCTAGCCCCATTCAAAAAGCTGTACATATCAGTTACGACGGCGAGACCAAAGACGGAGACGGGAGTACGCAAAACCTCTCAAATGTTCGAAGTTAAAACAGTTTATTGTATGTGCTAATATTCAAGACATTACGAATATTAATCTTGGAAATAGCCTTTTTTGAAAACTTGCGGTTTACGTAGAGGACTGCCCCTTTTATAGAGCCGCAGCTAACCCTTGCACTAATTTAGCTTCGCAACCGATCTTTTAAGTGATTAAAACGGTCCTTTAGGCCAACTCTGTTATTAGTACAGTGAAAAATTGAAAGGGTAAATTTGTTGAAAATATGCTGGATGAAATATGAAGTGCTTGAATTTAAACATTTCACAATTGAGCTGTACAATGCTATGAGTCTCAATGGTAGTCCAAAATACAATTTTGCCACGTGCTTTATTTTCACCACTGTAGCTCAGGTGTTATGGCATCTAACTACCATGCGATAGTCGCGTGTTCGATCCCCGACGGGGAGAGGCAGGATTCTTTTCCACCTGTTCAAGGGGCTCCGGTGCCCACCCAGCGTCGTGTAAAGTGGAGGGAACTCTGTAGGGTAAAGGCAGCTAGGGGCGTGGTGCTGATGACATCACCCCCACGTTCGACCGTGATCCACACCCCCTATACGTCTTCACGGCGTCGTGAAAAACACAGGAGGGGGCACTTTACTTTTATTTCACTTTTTTGCCACGTGCTTTGTCCACAATATCATATTTATTGCAATATACTGTACTGGCTAAATTAATAATTATTGACAATAAGCACAGGCACTGTAGAAAGTTAGAAATAAACATGTGACACGTGCATCCCCCTCCACTTCCCTCGTACACTAGAAAAGACTAAACACGCACAAGTGATAATATGGGTACACCCGTGATAAATGGCTGACTCCATAAGTGTCTGCTTAATCGCAGAGAAAGACAGACGACGTCATGCAAAACTAAAAGTTGACGCCACAGGCATTCGTAAAATTACAACATGAAACACACTCCACCTTTTCTAATAGCGGTGGTGCAGGGAGGAGGGGTGGAGGATCTGCGCGTGTAACAGTTCAAGTAATCACGTTGTTTAATTTTTAACTTTGCCCATAATAATCGTCACCAATTCTTAATTTATCCAGTACGCTACTGCGACGATGCACGGTATTTCGAACGAAGCATGTGGCAACTTGACATTTTCTGCTTCCATTAAAACTCGTACAAATATACAACCTCCACGCTGAACCAAAGTTGAAAATTCAATCACTTTAGACGAGTGGTGGAGACTGGGTTCCAAAACCGGGGTACAAGATGACAAAACTGGGGGGCAAAGACAGTATATTTCCCTTTTTAGATAAGGTTTAACATAGTGCGGGGGCAAAGGTGGCAAAATGTGGCGGAAGTCAATTGCACCCCTCAACCCCCTAATCGCCGCCACTGCTTTAGACTGAAAACAATATATTTCCGAACGACACGTTTTCCGTCCTTACATTTTTCGCTTTCTGCACCGGACTTTTGAATCACCGTGTGTATCAAGAACTGATACCGTGGTGTGGAGTTATTAGGCATACAGGTGTCTTACGAAACAGCTGCTTCAGGAGCAAAAGGAACAAGATTTTCCTTTCATCTACTTTGCAAATTATTAAAATAATGCGCAAAAGAAAATCAAGTGGCTCTAAGACAAAGTGATCGACACTATCTTATATAAATTATCTTTTTACTCGGTCTGAGCTCACCTTACATCGACAACTGTTCCATTCGTCCCCTGTAGCTGCAAAACAGGTCGCATAGAACAAATAAACAATATAGGTTAACTTACAAATCACAGTTATAAAGAATATTAAAAAGAAGAAAAAAGGTAAAGTGCCGCCTTGTGCTTAGCACCAAGCCATGAAGGCGTAGCTATAGGGGATGTGGGGGTAACACCTCACTTTCTTGACCGGTCGTGACTAGGGATGATGTGATCAGCATCACGCCCCTGACCGCTATACCCCCAAGGTTTCCCCCTGGTACCTAAGTCATTCGATGCTGGGTGGTCGCCGGGGCCGCTTCCAACGTTAGAAACGTTTCGAGATTTGAACCGACCGGGGATCGAACCCGGGACCTTTAGCTTGGTAGAATAAAGAATATTAACCAGGAGGAATTCAAATAAGTCATTCATCCCTCGCCCCCACAAACACAAAGGTGAAGGGGTTGACCCCAAAAGTTAAGGTGTTAATATCTCGGATTTCCCCTTGTGCACAAACGAAATTTTTGCGTGCACATTCGTGCACAAACGATGCACTAACGTTTGGCACCATTTTAGTGAAAATCGGAGAAGGTGAGGGGGCTGACCCCAAAAGTTAAGGTGTTAATATCTCGGATTTCCCGTTGTGCACAAACGAAATTTTTGCGTGCACATTCGTGCACAAACGATGCACTAACGTTTGGCACCATTTTGGTGCAAATCGGAGAAGGTGGGGGGGCTGACCCCAAAAGTTAAGGTGTTAATATCTCGGATTTCCCCTTGTGCACAAACGAAATTTTTGCGTGCACATTCGTGCACAAACGATGCACTAACGTTTGGCACCATTTTAGTGAAAATCAGAGACGGTGGGTGGGCTGGCATTTAGACAGCCCCCCCAAATTAACTTGCTAATTTTGGTGTTTTCCGTTTGTGCACAAACGAAATTTTTGCGTGCACATTCGTGCACAAACGATGCACTAACGTTTGGCACCATTTTGGTGCAAATCGGAGAAGGTGGGGGGGGGGGGCTGTCTAAATATATGTCCTATTTTAAGAAGAAACAAGAAAATTAATAACAAACATTGGTGATTGACTGTTGCATGCATCTTTTCATATCGAAATAATATCCAGATGAGATCCAAATGTACTATGTAGTCCAAAAATTGTACTTTTCGTGTCCATACAATATCCAAAGTATGTACAAAAAATGTCTAAATCAAAGCATAATGTACAGATTCCGTCCCACTTGATGTCCAAAAGTGATCCAAAATGTCCAAATCATATCCATTTCTGGATATCTCCGGGATATCACGTATGCGGACAAATGAACATCCAGAAGATATCCAGTGGATATCTTTTGGACATTCCCGGATATCTATTACATATCCAGAACTTCCGACACAAATATCCAAAATATAGCCAGTGGATATATTTTGGACATTTGTGTGCTGTGTAGGTTATGTCTAGTAATGCTTATGTGGTTAGGCTAGGAGAGTCAGGTTTAGAGCTCTTAGCATTTAGTATTGGCCTTTTGTGGAAGCTGGGTGGGCCCTGCATCAGATCCAGTAAGTTACATGCTATTGTCAAAGTTCATTTATTTTATCGCCTTGCTGAATTCCGTAAATGGACATATATTTGTATTAGTCAGATGAATTCAATTCTTTCTTCCTGATATAAACATCAGTCGTAATATAAATTGAGGGTATTGTAAGGGTTCCCAACAATGGATAGATGAATAGAAGAGCACCTTTATCGTTGCGTGTAACGAATAGCCCTCTGAATGGAGGCAGGGCCCGTGCCAGGCGAATCCCTCCACGCCGCCTGCCTCCTGCAATTAGAGCCTTGTTGAGGCGCCATGAGCCACGGGCTTTCTGGGTCAGCCATTGTCTTGCTTTCCTGAATGTGGTTCCGCTGGTGTGGAAGGGTACAATGACCATGCGGTGGGGATTTTTCATTCCAAAATGAATCCTCTTCACCAAATTATTACTCTGTATCTCATCCCGAAAGCACAGAAAGAAAAACTGTCATCTGATCCATTTCTTCCTAGATCAGTGTTGCACTATGTGCCACCAGGGTTGTTAAAGTTCCAGGAACCCATGCATTCTAATGGGTTCTATTGGGTTCCGCAACAGGACCGGAACCTTTTTTCTCGCATTATTTAAATTCGGTCAAGTTGCACATTGTTTCATTTCAATACGGAACTTGGACCGCATTTAAATTGATCCGGAAACAGGTTCCTGGACCGTATTTAAATTGATCTGGAGAAAATGGTTCCTAGACCGTATTTAAATTGATCCGGAGACAATGTTTCTGGACGGAATTGAAATACTTTATAGATAAAAAGGTTCTTTTCGATCCAGAACCCATTTACGATTGCTGATTTTCTCTCTCAGACCGGAATACAATTTATTTGAAATTCCAGGACCTTTCGAATTGTATTCGAATCACACTTTTTACAAGAATCCTGAACCGGATAACTGAGTTCCGAATCCCAAATCTTCAGCCCCGTAGCGAGATATTTTGGCGCCCTATGCAAGATTATAGGTTTACTTGTACTACCAACACCGATATCTTATGTGCGTCCTTCGATATTTTCTTCTTATGCGTTTTGAAGTGAGGAAATAAAGAAAACTCATTAAAAAATAATGTACGTTATAATTAAAGATTCGTAGTTTGTATTTCTGATTTTTAAGGAAAGTTTACCAAATTTCAGAATATTCTCAAGTCTTTTAAACAGAAAATTCTAGCAGTGTGTTACCAGAATATGAGGCTACAAGTAAAGGAAGAAAAGTTAAGAATAATAATTAAAATACTGTAAATAATACAGTGAGTCTAACTTTGTATCAACCTCATAAACTTACTAACTCTATAAACTTCTTAAACCCGAAGGTTTAAGGCTGCAACAACACAAGCCTTCCATCTGTCCCTATCATGGGCACGATCAATCCAATCTCTTCCATCCTTACCGATTTCCTTTAGGTCCATCTCAACGTTATCCCTCCATCTTTGTCTTGGCCTTCCTACAAGTCTCTTACCATCAGGTTTCCCAACAAGAATCCTGTAACCTCTTCTTTCCTCTCCCAGTGCCACATGGCCTGCCTGCCCACTTAACTCTTATTGATTTAATCATTCTAATTATATCTGGAGATGAATACAAATTATGCACTTCTAAATTATGTAACCTACTCAATTCACCTGTCTCCTCATCTCTTTTATGTCCAAATATTTTTCTAAGGATTTTATTTACCAAAACTCTCAATTTTTGTTTCTCTTTTAATGGCACAGGGAGCAGTGGAAACTGAGGGAATAGCGTTCTCTACGGTAGTATGCGCCTTTATGGTTCTTGTAATGCTAATGTATACTTTCAGACTTGTAAACACATGTGGGCGTCCCCGATGGCGCAGTGGTTCCGTCGTCGCCTTGTAATCAAGGTGACCCGAGTTCGATACCCGGTTGGGGCAAATAGTGGGTCGGGTACCACTTTAAAACTGTAGGTCCAGTCCCGATTAACCTTACTGTGCATAAAGTGGACTTAGAACATCAAATAAAAAAATAATTGTAAACACATGTGGCATAAGTCACGGCAACTATTTTTGTTGTCGATAATGCGGGACCAGCACGAAAATCCGAAATATACAAACTGAAAGGGGGCCACGTATTGTAATGTGTAATGGTATGAACAGTGCGGTTCATGTGTACCAGGTCTAGGATAGGGAACGAGCAAAAGATATTTAAAGATAGCATCGTGCCACATGTGTTTGTTTACAAGTCTGAAAGTATACACTAGCATCACAAGAACAAAAGACTCATACTACGGTAGAATACTATTCCCTCAGTTTCCACCATCTATGTTCACGTGGTGACCCCCCAAAGGAAGTATCTAGGGGTCACTTCATCGCTTAAAAATCTTCAATGGGATCAAGGGTGGAATAACAACTTGTATGTAAATTTCTCCGTTGCATATTCTGACTTTGTTGCCTTTTTAAAAATATATAAAACTTTGATTGGCACCCTTTGTGCATTACGGCCTACACTTTAGCCCCTCGCTTCGGGTCTGGTGTAAACTTGTCATAGATAGGCTAGTCCTTAAGTGACTCGAAGTCAGCTGGTGTGAAAAGAGCTCATGTTACGGCTTTGCAGTCTATTACGCGATAAATATGGATACTGATGCTATTCTACCTCTAGTAGAATCTTGTGAAAATAATTATTTTTTAACTGCTTACGGTAGTTGAAGTTGTGGCACTGACCAATGATGGTACTATTATTTTTATTATAATTATTATTTTCACTAGAATTGCTTCACTTCACACGTGTATAATTGTATTCGAACAACAGTTTTTCCATGTATCCTGGACATTTCTGAATTCCAAATCCCAAATCCTGAATCCGCTAACCGCATCTATGGGGCCTCCTCGATGGCGTAGTGATAACATCGTCGCCTAGCAAGTAGCAATCAAGGGATCTCGGTGGAGACACAAGTACGTATAACAGCCCGGATCCCACTTTAAACTGTAGGTCCAGTCCCCATTAGCCTTGCTGTGCGTATACTAGACTTAAAACCAAAACTCAACTCAACTAAATCCATCTCAACAAACCACGTCAGTGACTGCAACTCCCAGTGCGTTAAAAATGAAAGTGCACACCGTTACCCGATGAAAATAGAATCTTTATTTTGCTCGCTTTTGAGCCTGAGAGAAACATTAAAAAAATCCTCCTGTTTTTCCCCGTCGTGCATATTAAGGCCACCAGGGGCGCTGATAGCCACTCCAGTCCATCATGGCTTATATAGGCAGAGCAGCGTGACCAAGCGCTCACTCCACTTAGCATAATTGGCCATAACGTTTTTAGGGCTCTCCTCTTCTGCGCGAGTATATGATGCTTGTTGTGCGGAGGCGAGCGTGATGGCTATTAACACAATCATTGAAGCAGTGTTGCCAGCTGAAGGACAATATCCCTCTATTCTGGGAAATTCGGGGGGAAAGGGAAATTTTATAGGGAAGGAACACTGCGTTTGTCGTGGCATTTCTAATTACTTTTTAGTTCATTTTATGCTCAGGTAGGCTAACAGAACTGGGCCTACAGTTTAAACTGGGATCCACACTTTGCAATGTGGCTGTACCGGAAGGACCTTTAAATTTGCAATTTCGTCCCTCCTCATGTGACTTAGCCTTTAAGGGTGTAACTTATGGCACCCACATTGAAAATGCTTCATGTTCTTACGTCATTGCGGTATGCCTTCGTGGTTAGGTTAGGCTTATTAGGTTTAGTTCCCTTAGCATAAGTACAATTCAGTATTTTAGGAAATGATCAAAAAGTTATAATTTTTGCTAAGAGAACTAAACCTAACAGGCCTAACCTATGCACGAAGCCACGAAGGCATACCGCAATGACGTCAGATCACGAAGTGTCTTCAATATGGGTGCGATAAGTGAGACCCATTTGACTTAGGCCATATAATCTTGACCGCTAGGTAGTGCTAGCTATGCAATGACCTCCCGCTTGCGAGCAGTTTCTAAAGACTTGAAATTTGGCGGGTGGCAGAAGTTCGCGCTGTTGCCACGTCGGAGCACAACCCCGTGTGTTTAAGAGAATGAATGATCTCGTTGTAGAGTTGGTCTTTGTAATCAATGTGATACAAACTGGCAGTATTTGCTCGAAAGGTCAGGGATGACACAAAAGTGGCCCGGGGAGAGAGAGGTCGGTCTGACGCTCGAACTAGACAACGCAGTCCGGTTGACGTTGCCACACAGTGCGCGCGAACCAGCGACTTTTGTCCCGCTCTCGCTTTGTTTCTTCCATATGTGGCACCAGGGCAATTCTGCCCAGCCGCCTATTTTCACGGCCGTGCGTTTAATTCGATCACAAGCTCCTTGCCGACCTCCGTGGAGGAGTGGTTACACCAGGGGTCACGGTTTCGAATCTCGGTCTCGCCATGGGTTTTATTTGTGAGTGACTCCTCATCAATATCATAACTCATCTTCGTGGTTGCGATTATCCAAAAGAGGCAGAAAGCGACGCCAAAAAAACGAACATTAAGTCAAATCCAACCAAACTTCGAGAAGAGACAGAAACTTCCCAAGAAGGGATATAACATTGGCGAACCGGGAATTAATGATAGACCCTCGTACATACTAGAAGCCAATTAGCGTGAGCATTAATAAGACCATTATGAGACCATGCTAGAGTGAGTCCAGCGTCCTTATCAAGTGTCCTTGTTTAAGGCAGCCGGAGCACATGGAATCTATAACCACACAGGAATACTTTTGCTGTCATTTTAATTGTAAATAAACCTGTCTCAGCGTCTGACATGTTGGAACAGTCCCCAGCATTCCTTCGCTCGCATTCCTCTCCTCCCACATAAACTCTGCTAATAAATAATATTCCTTGCATAGATACCGCCAAATTACACGCATTCGTGTTTTTATTTCGCTGCCTTTGTAATGACCTTAAGATTTTTGCATGTAACGGCATAAGCTCGTTACTAACACACAAGTCACGTAGGTTTTGCATTTGCTGAGGAGATGGGGTTACAAGGAATGGCGCAGGACGGGGGAGTTCAGGGGTACATTGTACCCCCCTTTTTTTTTAAAAAAAAAACGGTCTACAGTACTTCCATAAATCCAAGTACTCCTTGTACTCCGCCAAATAATTCTACTCATGGAAGATGCTGCTTTACAAACAATCTTGTTTTTAGTAGCTACATGCGATGAAACATGTGGGAGAGGGGATCTTTTGTCCTTTTGTGACCATGTCTTTAGGCGACCCTGTCCCTTGGTGACTATGTCCTTTGACGACTATGTCCTTTTGCGACTATGTCCCTTGGCGACTATGTCCTTTGGCGTCCCTGTCGTTTGGCGACTATGTCCCTTGGTGACTATGTCCTTTGGCGACTATGTCCTTTGGCGACCTGATGGCTTCTCTTTTCTAGGAAATTATCTTCTCAGGGCTGACGTTCTCCTTCCCAGCCCCTGCTATCGCAGCTGATTTCAGTTGGATCTTACCCGCACCTACATAGCTAAATCAATTATCAATTTCATATATTTTCTCCAGAGAGAGAGAGAGAGAGAGAGAGAGAGTTGGTGTTTTAAGTCCACTTTATGCACAGTAAGGCTAATCGGGACTGGACCTACAGTTTAAAGTGGGATCCGAACCACTTGTGCCTCCACCGGGTATCGAACCCGGGACCCCTTGATTACAAGGCAATGACGCTACCACTGCGCCATGGGGGAGGCATATTTTCTCCAGAGACCCTCTCTTGAAGAACTGACGATTCTCCACCCAGTCCCTGCTCTCCCTACCTTAAGCGCCATATTCTTATTCCATACTCACCATACATATCTTCTTTTCATAAACAAACTTATAACCCACCCTAATAATCTGTAAACCAATCATTGATCTGGTCAACCGAATAAATAATTGGTCAACATATAATATCTTATTACATCTTATTCATACTAACACACTCACCCTTTATCTCCAACTTTTTCATATGTAAACCTCGATTCTAATCTTTTAACACTACTTATCCATTATGTAAACCTTGATTGTTTTGGAAACTTTGGAAACCCCCAGAACAACCAAGGTACTTATAAGTAGCTATAAATCAAAGTTAGTGTAATCTTAAATACTAGTGTATTTTTTTATGTAAATTGTAAAACAAAAAAAAATAGTACATAATAAACGGGGGAACTGAAATTCTTAGGAAATGACGTCCTACTTTATTGTTTAAAGGCACCATGACATAAGCGCATACTCCCTGAATGTATGCGGGTGGAGGTGGGTTTCTTCAGTAGGTTCCCCCCTTTATTTAGTTAGATGTTCTTTGCCGACCCTGTCTTTTGCCAACCCTGTCTTTTGGCGACCCTATCATTTGCCGACCATGTCCTTTGGCGACCCTGTCTTTTGGCGACCCTGTATATTGTCGACCCTGTCTTTTGGCGACCATGTCCTTTGCCGACCCTGCTTTTTGGCGACCCTGTCTTTTGGTGACCATGTCCTTTGGCGACCCTGTCTTTTGGCGACCATGTTCTTTGGCGACCCTGCCTTTTGGCGACTCTGTCTATTGAAGACCCTGTCTTTTGGCGACCATGTCCTTTGGCGACCCTGTCTATTACCGATCCTGTCTTTTGGCGACCATGTCCTTTGGCGATCCTGCCTTTTGGCGACCCTGTCTTTTGCCCACCCTGTCTTTTGCCGACCATGTCCTTTGGCGACACTGCCTTTTGGCGACACTGTCTATTGCGACCCTGTCTTTTGGCGACCATGTCCTTTGGCGATCCTGCCTTTTGGCGACCCTGTCTTTTGCCCACCCTGTCTTTTGCCGACCATGTCCTTTGGCGACACTGCCTTTTGGCGACACTGTCTATTGCGACCCTGTCTTTTGGCGACCATGTCCTTTGGCGATCCTGCCTTTTGGCGACCCTGTCTTTTGCCCACCCTGTCTTTTGCCGACCATGTCCTTTGGCGACACTGCCTTTTGGCGACACTGTCTATTGCGACCCTGTCTTTTGGCGACCATGTCCTTTGGCGATCATGCCCTTTGGCCACCCTATACATTTTGGCGACACTGTCTTTTTGCGGCCATGTCCTTTGCCGACCCTGCTTTTTGACGACCCCTGTCTATTGGCGACCCTGTCTTTTGGCGACCATGTCCTTTGGCGACCCTGCCTTTTGGCGACCCATTCCCTTTTGGCGACCCTGTCTTTTGGCGGCCATATCTTGTGCCGACCCTGTGTATTGCTGACCCTGTCTTTTGACGAACATGTCCTTTGACGACCCTGTCTATTGCCGACACTGTCTTTTGCCGGCCCTGTCTTTTGGCGACCATGTCCTTTGGCGACCATGTCTTTTGGCGTCCCTGTGTATCATGCTATTGCACATTAATCGATAGCGTAGTTTTAGTGGTGTATATGTGGTAATCAGTTTCTCCGAGTTCCTCGGATGAAATAAAAGTGTCTTTTTAGAAACGAAGGGGTAGGAAGTAAAAATGGCAATCTCCTTTTCCTTTCGTCGTCAATCTCTACCTGAAACCGATCAGGTGGTCATAAAGGCTGCTCGAGTAGCTCCATCCTTCCTGCCTGCCCGTTGATCGTACCAAGATTTGAGAATCGCGTTATAAAGTGTGTCGCTTAGGAACGATGGCTTCGATAAAATATGCATTAAATATTTCGATTTGTAAATAATTAAGTTGCGAGATCGATTGATGTAACACTGCTACACTTGCCACTCCCCAGTGCATGTCGCTGGTCGTAGGCTTCAAAGAAATCAAGGATACCTGTCTATACATTTGTTGATTTCTCTATCTCCTAAGTTACTTGTTCATACTCCGGTCGAAATCTCCAAGATACTCGTTTGAAATCCTGCGGGGAGAGGGAATCTCACTTATCGCACACCGTATTGAACACCGTTGCCTACTGCTTTATATTTTAGTTTGGGTCTGTTTGGTTTAGTTTTTCTAGCATAAATACACTGCAGTTTTTCAGGGCTTGACCGAGAAGGCATTATTTATGTTGAGAGTTCTAAATCTAACAACGAGAGCATTTATCGTGACTTCAGTAGACGACGGTGTTCATTACGGTGTGCGATAAGTGAGGCCCAATCTTGCAAACATGGCCGTATAGGGTTCAAATCCATGCCATTAGTTTAGTAATCTATTTGCATTAATTGTAAGCATCTCCGTTGGCGTATTGGTAACGTCGTCGCCTTGTAATCAAGGGGTTCCGGTCTCGATACAGGCACATTGCACAGTGGTTAGATTCCACTTTAATCTGTATATCCAGTCCCGATTAGCCTTTCTGTGCATAAAGTGGACATACAAACAAACTCAAACAAGGATTAATTGTATTATGATTGCATCAACATTTGATCAAATCACAATATAATTTGAAATAATTCTGATAATATAACTTACATTTAAGGCGTGATACGTATTCTCTAAGTAGCATAATTATTTTTTATTTACATAAAAAAACTGTTCCAGATGTTTTAAAGTTACAAATAAACTGTAAGATAGCAATAAATCGTCAAAACTTTCAAAAAGAAATGAAAATGAACAAAAACATTCTTGTAGATAATTTGAAAATAAGAATCTAAATATACAGTAACCGCAATAAAAATGGGACACCTATATCCTGAAATATTCGTTTCCTTGCAATGCGTTACGTGTGTTGCCTAATTCTACGGCGATGAGCAAACGTTAATAGGAACTTTTCACTGGCAAGTTCTAGCAGGGAAGCCAGTATTTCAGGATCTAGGTGTTGCATATTTATTGCCGGTGACTGTACATAATACACACATAGTACATAATAGCGAGTTTCCGCAAAACTGAATCCCGTACTTCGAAGTAACTTCATGAAAACTGGACCAGTTTCGATTAGCCCACCCGTGCATAAACTTGACAACGTTCCGGAACACCCTGGAACCACGCATGATTGCGAAGGAAGAAACGCACTGCGTGTCCGGCATGCGTGACAATCGCCTGCAGAAACAGCTTCCTTGTACGTTTACGCTCTGCCGTAATGAACTCCCTCGAAACCTGAACATTTTTCTGCGAAGCTCGTCGCTCGTTTTCACTGTCGTCCAGGCGTCTTCTGTGTCAGAGCTCCTGGAGCTGAAACTCTGAGCCACATACCCCGCGTGAGCGTCCTTGGCGGACTACATACCTGGCGGCCAGGCATGTGAGGAGAGAAGACGCTTCTGTTGCCTGCGTTCCGTCAGCACCCTGGCACGGAAGCGATTTGTACACTGACTACAAAACTGCTTTGAAGTTTAAGCCCACTTTATGCACAGATAAGCAGATAGTTGTAGAGAAGTTTTTCTCAACCTTCACGAGCCCGTGAAAAGTTAAGTAAAGTGCTCCCCTGCGTATAGGGGGTGTGGAGTTAGGGCCCCACACTTTCTTGATCACGGCCGAAGGTGGGTGTGATGATCAGAACCACGTCCCTGGCCGCCTTTACCCCCCAGTTTCCTCCAGGTACCCACTTTATAGAATATAGGTTTATTTCAGTATGCCTTTACGGCTGTACACACATTTCCATACATCGATTAAGTTGATTTGTTCCTACTTCTTCTCCTCCCATAACCCCTCACTTCATGTCCTCACATGTTCAACTATACCTTTCATACTAATTGAAGGTTCTTCTCTCACTACAATCTATCCACTTGTTTCATTTTTCTCATAATTTTACACTTATAACACTAGTTGTTATATTGTCAAAAAGAAGCTTTCTGCACACGCACTTTCACTCCCGTCCCTCAACTTATTCGCTCTCTTTGTCCAGACGTAGTGTAGGAAAGTTCCCAGGTCCCTTAGTTGAGTTTCGCCCCTTCCAGTGATTTCCCTCCCCGTAATGGCCCTCATTAGCCCCTCCATTTTTGATTAATTCATATCCCTTATGTATTTCTGTCTAGCCTCTGCTGTCTCTTTCCACTGGAGGAGAATGTGGAATCTCGTCTCGTCTTCCCCGCACATTGGACATTCTGCACTCCCGTCCTCTCTCACGCGCTTGAATTGTGTCCACCCCCCTAGCCTGAACCATGCAAAACCCGTCCTGTCACTCGCTCCACACACGTCTACGTATTTTCGCCTTCCCCATTGCCTATCCCCTTCCACGATCTGTGCCGTAGTTAAAGATACTTTCCCGCACATTCTGCCAAAATGTTTTGTCTACTGATGCCCTCCAATCTGTCTCGTATGACCCCCATTTCCTGCATGCTCCCCTCGACTCCTTCTTCCCACTTTATACGACGGTGAGTGGGCGCCCCGCTTCAACAGGAGGAATAATCCCGTTTTCCCCAGCCGGGGGTCGAACCCGGGTCTCGGCCCGCCAAACACGTTTGTTTTTTTTAAATCCAAGCCGCGTTCACAACAATTTAACTAGTAAATAGCTTTATGATTTTTTAAACTTTATACGTTAATTAATATGACTAACTAAAGCATTCTTAAACCCGAAGGTTTATGGCTGCAGCAACACAAGCTCTCCATCTGTCCCTATTTTGGGTAAGATCAATCCAATCTCTTCCATCCTTAACGATTTCCTTTAGGTCCATCTCAACATTCGTCTTGGTTTTGGTCTTCCCACAGGTCTCTTAATATATAGGTACCATTGAAATTTAATATTAATAAATAAATTATGCCATAACCATAGAGAGTGTTGGTTCGATTATGTCTAGGCTTGTTGTCAAATAAAACATTTGGTTTAAATTAGTTGTCAACGATTGGATCTAATGGCCTATGACCAATATCATTAAATTAATTTTGACTGCAAGTCTCTTCTTGCTTCCGGCTCTAATTCTTGTTACAACAAGAAAGATAAGCAATTAGTTTTGACTTCACATATATTTTGCTAAGGATAATATCGAAAATATACACAAAAGAACAAAGAATAAAGTCAGAATGTGTGTGTATGAGGGAGGGGGTATAATTATTGACATTTTTAATCAGTTGATAAAGGATTTACTTTGCTACTTTACATATACATAAAACAAAAAAATCCTTTGTATACATTTAATAATATATATTTTTAAATACTTAGTAACATGTAAATCATATAATGATGAACATACACTCAAATACACACACACACACACATTTCGGAACTCAAGGATTTATTTATTAGAATTGTTTGATTTGTTTATTTACTTCGCTTTGTGCCACATTTGAATAATCGCGAAGATGAGAATGAGTGACAATATGACGACATTGATGGAGAGGCACTCACAAAGTACAATCATGTTCAGGCCAGGATTCGAACCCGCTAACTCTGGCGGCGTAGCTGTGTTAACTATCCACTCTGTCACGGAGTTCAGCATTATTTGCCATGAAGAAACATGCTTTCTTTTGATGTTTTAAACTTGTGCATGTAAAGTTAGGGGTGCGTAAGCAGTGAGGCTATTTGCACCCATCACATTATAGAGACCCAGCACCTTACCATAGCTAAAATCAACACATGTCTCTGAGGACGAAAATCTCCTTACCTAGGCTAAAAGCTGTGGCTGTAAAGGGACACTCAGCACATATATGGACAACGCACAGTCCTACAGAGGATTATACTCGCCGTAGGTCAAGATGCCAGAACCTCGATGGCCTGCAACATTGCAGTTTAGCGGGGTGTACCATGTGGAAGCCTTGCCAGAAAGTCGCCCCTTATACCCAACACTAAATTACGTGTTGTGTTGCACCAATTGCGGTGGCTACCAAGTTACCATACCATCTTATGCAACTCAGTGGCATTTTTTTTAAAGTGTAGTATCGTATGAAACTGATTTCCATACGATTCAACACTCGTGGCGACGTTCCAGAAACGACATATAGAAACCGATAGCTTCATTGTGGTAGCGCATGGTTTCTACGAGCAGACCCTCTGCCAGAGACCTGCCAATCCATGTTATCTCTCACTTTTGTTGAAGATTGATGTCGTGTAACTTTGTTGTCCCGTTAAAGTCTTCGAAATATCCGTCGAACCGGTTATTGGGCTCGCCCTTTATCACTGGGAGCTCCTTGCTATCCGCACGTAACCGCCTTTATCGGAGCTCGCCTGCTTGTTTATGTTTTTGCGGTGCAAACGGGATCTTCTTTCGCAATTTCCCGTTTGTTTGTTTTCTTATCGGCTGCAGTGCCTGCTGTTTCGGAACTTGAAGCGAATAAGGTTTGTTGCCCAAAGATAACGACACACCACGCTTCCTGGATAACAGGTTCAATAACTCTACCCCACTGCTACCACTCAATTAAATAACTTCTGGCACGTGACGTCAATCTATATGGGCCCATTCATTGGGCCTGAACCCTCCCAATACTTTGTCACTTTTATTATTATTATATTTTCTGAGGATCTGTGAACAAAGAACTGAGGAAAAGACTAAACAATTGCTTTGTATGAAGTGTAGCTAGCTCCATGTAGTGCAGAAACATGGACACAGAACAAGCTACTGGAAGCTCTGGAAATGTGGTTATGGACGAATGGAAGGGGTGAAATGAAACAGTGCTAGATATAGTTGAGGATAAGAGATCAATGCTGGACATAATCATGAAGAGAAAAATAAATTGTTTGGGTAACTGAATGAGAAGAAACTGTATCCTAAGGGATGCTATTGAAGGAATGGTTAAGGGAAAGAAGATCCGGGGAAGAAGAAGATACCAAATGATTGAATACATCAAAATAAAGGGGTCCTACGCTACTACAAAACGAAGAGCTGAAGATCGAACAGCATGGGGAGACCTGCCCCTGGGATAAAACAATGAATGAATTATTATTATTATTATTCATGAAGCACTCAAAAGTTTTATTACAATTAATTATTTTGCAGTCAGTAAATAAGACATTTTAATAAAGTGAGGATGTATTGCTGATACACTTTATTCGTTTCTCCTAACACTAATCAGATAGCTTGTGTTCGTCATTTTCGAGAAGCCAGACTGTCGGCTCAGTTGTTCTGGTGCTCGCGTAATTTATAATATCAAGTGAACAGCAAGAACGACAGCTGGTGATAGAACTTTTCAAAATTCATGGCATCTTAAAGTTAGTTGAAGTCCACATTATGCTCAGATAGGATAATTGAGACGTACAGTTAAGAACCAGGCATCTGCTTGGTCTTGTGTGCAGGTTCACTGAAATATGAAACCATAAGCGTAATGCTAAGTTTTCTCATCGTCCTCCAACCATCCAGCGCGCAGACGTCTCCGTCTCCAGATTGCCGCGGAAAAAGGTCGCGTCTGGCTGGACACAAACAGTTCTTCCTGTCCTTTAAACAAACGATCGATTAATTGACTTGTTTTATTATATATATATATATATATATATATATATCTACTGCCACTTTTGGCTGATTGCAAAGACAAGAGTGACGAAAGGATAATCACAAACACACATGGATATGACTCTGGGTCCAGACGCCAGAACCTCGTTAGTCTGCAAAATGCAGTCCAGGGTGCACTACGAGGAAGAGAGTTTGATATTTGGATTCCTTCAGGGAAGGTCACAGCTTTCATCCCCTATAATATTGAAACAAAAACAACAAAAATGATGTAGGAAATGTAATGAATGAGTATACCTATAACAATTCTCAATATCCTTGCTCTATATCGCCATAATGGCAGACTTGAATTAAAGAAGGAAATGGTTTGCGCGAGTCAAACAAAAAGCTTTGGGTAAATTATGAACTAAATTAATGAATTGTCGCAGAACCTAGAAACAAAGGCACCGGCGACCTTGCCTTCGGAACACAATGCTGTTGCTGGTGGCAGTCGGTGGTTGTCGTAATTCCCCTAGAGAACAAAATGTGAAAGTTTGGCGGAAGAGCACATGTGTGTGCGTGTGTGTGGTGAGTTACGGGCAACCTTTATATGATCTTAATTTGTTATTTTTTTTAAGAACGCAAGGAAGCAGCCGAAACACAAGAACAAAAGTAATCGAAGTCGACGAAGCGCGAAGAGGAAGTTGTAGCACGAGTGAAATCACCCACATACATGCAGAAGGGGTCATATTTTGCGCTGCTTGATTCGGGCACTCCTTTAGCGATCGGGACCTGTTATCGGAGCGATCATATGTGAATCTTGCGTTGAAGATTACGTGCAGAAGTTTCTATTTCCGGATATACAGGAATCGGGTTCCCTTCTTCCTGATTCCAGGTGCTCGAGGGGCAAATCGTCCAAAATGCCTAGAAGTTGCTCTCCTGTGCACATCCCATGCGAAGGCAACTGGAGTGTAACAGCTACGTCCCTCGAAGGCTTCTTGGAATGCTATTGAAGGCATAGGAACAAGTGTAATCATAGGGCAGAACAGAATCAATGAAGTTGAGGAATTTTGTTATCTTTGAGTACAGTATCTAACGTATCTAACAATGAAAGATGTAGGATAGGGTTCACAAGTAGGATTTAAAAACGTTGACTGCAGAAATCACGGTCTAAGACCGTCAACTTGGTGATGTCCCGGCTAAGGACATCCCAATCCAGGAACTACGTCAGGATTGAAGTAGAGACGTGTTAAGGATCGTCTCTGTCTACTAAAAGATAGACTAAGAAATGGAGTAATATTTTCTTTTTATCTTCTAGATAATATATCAAACGCCCCGGCTTCTGCATTGTGTGATAGTACTCCTTTTAGGAGCAACACCTGACTATTTGACTCATATGGCTGTCCTTAATTAACATCGGAATTACTTTGCGTTTACGTTTATCATCATATACATTTTTCTCATTTGCAATGTTTTCCTTCAAACTGGTTTCGCCTAAAATGGCGGACAGCTGTTTTATCTGATTGACAGGTGTTTACAAGCCATTAGGCGAAATAGAATGCGATCCCGGTGTGGGCATGGGTATTTTTTGTTTCCCACCTTCATCAAATTCTTTACTCATCCTCATCTTCGCGATTAGTCAAAAGTGGCATAAAAGCGACGCTAAGTAACAAAAATCAAGAAACACAAACACACACACACACACTAATAACCAAACACAGCACAGACACAGACAGTTGTAGGCGGTCGTTGCGAAGCAGCACGTGCAATAGAGCCAAATCTACGCGGGAAGTCCATGTCAGCTAGCAGACATTTTTGATATTATGGGGAAGCAGGATCTCTCATTTTGCCCATGTCATTTTAACCGGCTGCGCATGCGCGAACTGTTTTTGACTTTCTCTCTCTCACAACCCTTACGAGCATCATGATGGTCAAGTTGGTTCATGTGCTAAGGCTCGATCAACTTCCCCATGGGGAACTCCACGTGGGGAAGCATACGGGGAAGCTGTTACGTGTAGCACCCTCCTTTGATATCATTCAGCGTGAAAGAAGACGAAATTATGCTGCGAAGCCAATAAGCGGAAAACTCCAGGCGCTGCAACCAAGATCCTCCTCAGCGTCCCACTTTCCACCTCACGTCCTCGGCCGGTGACGTAGCAAGGTGGACTGCGTGACGTAATTACATGCATTCACAGAACGCTGCTACAGCCACTAATCACAGGAATTACCATTGGCCATGCTTTGTTGTTGTCGAATGCCTTTTTGTGCAAATTCTTCCGCACCTTCCGTACCAGGACGTAATGGCCTGCATTTGTCCAGAAATTCTTGCTGACGGATCCAATGGTCGAAGCTGTATCTGCAACAATAGCTTCACGCTAATGATATTTACAAATGGTTCAGTAAAGTAGATATACTTATTGGAATAAAGTTAAATAGACCAAAGGTAGGAAAAGGTAAGGTAAAGATACCCCTTGGCATGTGCGTGAATGTATATGGGGTGATGTAGAGGTATGGAGTTTCCACATGTTCTTGATCTCTGACATATTGGGATGATGTGATCAGCATCATGTCCAGACGCCTTTACCCCCCCCCCCACCAGGGTTGTTTCTCCAAGGTACCTAATGATACGAGGCTGTGTGGGCCTCAGAGCCGCGCAGAAACAGGAAAATGACTGGAGAAACTCCTGATCCAGATGACTTGCCCGGTATTCGAATCCGGGTCTTCCGCGTTGTAGCCAGATGATAAACCAACTGTTTTTTTGTAATGCGGTAGTATCCCCCGTCATTCACCATTTTCTCAACTTTCACACATATCCATTTTTACTATATTCTCGGTTTTGGTCAAAGATCCATGTCCTAGTCTGGACTCGAACCCGAAACTCCGCCACGGAAGCCAACATACCAACTGAGCTACCGCGCCTCTTCAGGGGTAGAAAAGACTTAAACAAATTCAGACCAAGATAAAGCTTCACATTGTGAAATATGATCTTAAAACATTTAATTAATACAATATTGGATTAAAAGTAATTAAGTCTTGCACGAGAGTGGCTTTTCTAAAGAAGGCTCACCTGGCAACAGCATGGATAACTATGCAATACATTATAATACATGGCCGACTCTAACACAACGCCACTAGATTTATTGATTTGTTTTATTTTACTTCGCCTTTTGTGCCACTTTTGGCTAATTTGCGAAGATGGAAATGAGTGATGATATGATGAATGGACACTCACAAACATCCATGCCCAGGTCATGATTCGATCCCGAGACCCCTGGAGTCGTACGGCGATGTGCTAATCACTCCGCCACGGAGGCCGGCTAGGGCCACTAGACAATGGATAATTTTCAATTTACATTCCATGCTAAAACAAACTTACTGCGCTCTGATACAAATGAATAATTTATTATTGAAGAGGCACATGTCCATTATATCTGATTTTTCACCAGGCATTTTTTTTCTGAATGGCGTGTTTACGTATTTTCGATCGGCTTGTTTTTCGATCTTTTCAACTGCTCACAACACAACCTTTCAACACTAGACCTAAGCATCTAGAATGACAACAAGCCAAAAGGAAAAAACGTTTTTTTTCTCCAAAAATGGACATAACAAGTAGTTCATACATGAAATCGATGCGAGGACTATTCTCGAAACAATTCTAAACACATTTTCGTAACGTGGAATATGAGCTTAATCCTCTTAGCAAAGCAAATAGAGTAGGGTACATTTGAATTAATATACAGTATTACTTCAGCTCACTCTCCTGCTAGAATGACACTTGGAAAAAGAGAGAGAGGTAAAAGAAATAGATAAAATGTTGGACTAAGTCGAGACAGTGCTAGAGACGAGGAGGAAACAAAAGGAAATAGGGGAGAGATAGTGGAAGAGGGAAAGTCAGATGGACAGAAAGGTAGAAAGGGGAGAGAGAAAGGTATAAGATAGAGATGGAGAAACAGAAGAAAGAGGTAATTAGAAGAAACAGAATGAGAGAAGAAGTAAAATAGAGAGTAACAAAGATAGAAATATGAAAAGAAACAGAGGGAGAGATAGAATTACAAAAAAGAGAGAAAAGCAGAGGCTACCTGAAAAGATTTCTTCCAACCTTACGTCCCCCCCCCCCGCCCCCATGAAATTCTCTAACTCTGTATGTCAAGTCGCAAATAACCTGTCTGAGCAATAAGTGAACTTTTAAGAAGTTTGAATAGATTGCTTGATTGATTTGGTTTATTTCACTCCGCTTTTCTTCCACTTTTGGCTTTGATGAGGATGAGCTATGATATGAAATTGATGAAGGAACACTTACAAAGAACCCGGGACTTCTGGAGTCATATCGTGCTGTGATAACCAATACGCCACGGAGGCACATTTCTACCCTGATATTTCAGAATGTTTAAGCAAACCCTCCTGGTAACCTCGGAGTGGTTAGCACAGAGCGCTACGAGACCAGGAGTTCCAGCCTGGGTGTTATTAGTTAGTGTCCCTTTATCAATTTTTCATATCATCACTCATCCTCATCTTCTCTATTAGACAAAAGTGGAAGAAAAGCCAAAGGTAAAGTTCCCCATGCATACCGTTCCATGAAGACACATTTAGGGGATGTGGGGGTAGTGCTCCCACATTCTCGATCCCCGCTCTTTTGGAGGTGATGTGATTAGCACCACGCTCCGGCCGCCTTTCCCCCTAGGGTCGCGATCAGGTACCCATTGATTTGAAGCCGAGTTAGCCCTAGAGCTTAGATCATCCACCCCGGGTCTCCGCGTGGTGGGGCATCTCAACAGAAAATCAAATCAGAGACAGGTTACTGGACATAGACAGACAAGAAATAATAGCAGACTGCCAAACAAAGACCTCAATCAGGGAACAGCTAAGAGTAAGAGAATGGGGGAAAGCCAAATATATCCAGGTTGTGGAAAAAATGGGAGGCGCGCTGGAATGGTTCAGATTAGGGGGATGGAAACAACTAAGAAAGAAACGAAGCAGGGGAAACGATATGTCCTTTGTGCGAGGGGGAGGAGACGGACAAGCATATTCTACTGAACTGCCCTTCTACACGTGACCTAAGGGACAAATGGATGAAAAACGTAACAGGTAGCGAGGTGATAGAAGTGGTAGACGACAGAATGAAGATAAAGGAAGCGGTGCAGCAAGTGGGGAAATAGCTGGGAGAAGTAAGAGAAGGGCGGGGGAAAGCTATTAGAGAAGGCAGCGAAATGAGTGATCACGCTCCAGACGAGCCATCTTTATAGTGTAAGTGTGTGTAAAGTAAAATGTATGCGTTTTTTGGTGAGAATGCAGGAAAATAGAAGTGAGGCGAGGAAGAAGGAAGAAAAACTGGAAGAAGAACTGTCCAGGGAGGGGAAGAATGTGTATATAGGGGACAAAGTAAGAGACAGCTTAAAAGAAAACTAAATGTAACAAAATATTGTAGCAAAATCAAAACTATATAGTGCGTACAGCCTATGGCTCGCACAAAAAGAAAATAAATCTAAAATCAGACGCCCTGCCAACCAGACAACCGCGGAAGAAAAGCAAAGTAAAATGAACCAAATCAATCAACCTGTGAACCTCTCTCCGCCCCGCAAGCCGTGAAGTCAACTCTAGCCACGCACACGACTTCTGTGTACACAAAGGGCTCCGTGGAGTCGAACTGAACAGGGATAATCTTCGGAGTGAATGCGGACGGCGGTTTGTGACTATTCCGTTGGGCAAGGTCGCCGCATCAACCCTTTGAATGGCGCACGTGGCAGCTGATCGGCGGCCTTGGGCTGCCAGAGAGAGAGGTGGAGGACCCAAGCAGGTGGCAGAGCACCGTTATACCGGAAGGTCACCGGGTCTTCAGCCTGGCTGCTTCGCTTGTTCTTGTATCGAGGACTGTGCGCTTAGGCTAGTTAAGTGGGAGCCAAACCAGGACCTTTTGATTTCATTGCGAGGTTAAACTTGAATTCGAATTGTTGTTAGTTTTAGTCCACTTTATGCACAGAAAGGCTAATCGGTACTGGACCTACAGTTTAAAGCGGGATCCGAACCACTGTGTCATGTACCTCCACCGGGGATCGAACCCGGGACTCCTTGATTCCAAAGCGACGACGTTACCACTTTGCCATCGGGGAGGCAAGGTAAAAATTCATCAGTACACTTCATGCTCAGATAGGGCTAGACCTACAGTCTAAGGTAACATCTGGACCACTGTGAAATGTACCTTAAAGGAGAATCGAACCAAGGACCAATTAATTACGAGGCAAGAGAGATATCTATTGCTGGAGCAGGAACGGCAGTTGCCCCCGCACTACGCTATGTACGAAGGGAAACTAAACTGTCCTTGCCTCCCAATTTTGGAAACATTCGTCGCTACAGGGGCTTTGTTATTTTGTACTCGCTGTTCTTCCTCTTTCTCTGATTGTACAGTCACAGACACATGCTGTTTGTAATGATCCCATTGAAAGTCGAAGAGGGTTGTCACAATCCAAGTACCCGGGACAGTAACGAGATTCCATCCGAAGCAATCTTCAAAGTCAGGGAAGGGGAGGGTACCATCCTCCCAGTTACAAAAGTTCTCATAAACCCCCCCCCCCACCTATTATATTGTTTTCATGTTGAACCATACAAGCATCTCCTCACTTATCCCCTAACTCGACAAAGCATCACCCCAGCTTGGCATTTCCACTTCGAGTACTGATCGGAAGTGCTATGTGTACGTTCCAAAAGTGGAGTTGCTGTGATCAGCACCACTCTCCAATAGTATTTACCCTCCAGGGGTTGTCCCAGGTACCCATTTCATTGACTCCAGAGTCGCCTTATGCACGAATATGATCTGCAAAATTCCCATCCTGGGGATCGAACCCAGGTCTTCCTGCGTGGCAGTAAGGCTCGTTAGCGATTTTATTATTTTTCTTAAAGGAATACCCCTAAGCTGTAGTTTCCCCGTTTTTCTCATTTTTCTCTAAATTCTCTGTATTCGTGTTGAGACGAGCACAAACATCCATGTCCGAACGAGATTCGAACCCGGGACACCTGGCCGTGCTAACCACTCCACCACGGAAGTCGACCGACTACACAAGCAAGGCTCTATATTGGATAGTGTTTTGTGATTTTGATTTGATTTGGTTTGTTGGTTTAAGTCCACTTTATGCACAGTAAGGCTAATCAAGACTGGACCTACAGTTTAAAGTGGGATCCGAACTGCTTGTGCCTCCACCCGGGACCCCTTAATGACAAGGCGAAGACGCTACCACTGCGCCATCGGGAGGCCCAAATGGGGTTTGTGGTTGTTACATTCTGTTAAATAAATACATATTGTATTAGTGTTCGATTAAGATTGAAGCTTTTTTTTTTCAGAGTAAATGTTTTGTGATGGTGGTATTAGCATTGTTGCTGCTCATCGGTGCGTGTGGGCACGTTGTCATCCGCTACAGAGGATCGTCGTGCAACACAGGCGCCGTCAATCACAAGGACAAACACACGCGAGCCCTGCCAGCCGTCCCTCCGTCCATCCGAACGTCGTCCTACAGCGTGGAAGACATGAGCATGTCCAAAGGGATGAGGGTAGGCGTACTTTGACACCGAGGCAGGGGGGAGACGGGTAGTGCGTCCGTCAGCCAATCAGAGGCGTCCGTTATACGGACTCGCCTGGTACCTGCCCAAGAAACTAGGTTAGTGTTCCGGTTCGCTCGACGCTTTCTTCTCGCTGGTCCAGTGGCCAACTGCTCGTGGAAGCCAGCACTCAGTTCTCCAGAGTATAGTCTTTTGCGAAGAGGGGTGAATTGGACCCTTTTGCTAGCAACCCCTTACAAAGGGGGGAGAGGATAGCTAATGACGGAGCAGCAATAAGGAAAAGTGATCCGTGGAACCCTTTCTTAACTGTGCAGTGATATTTCCGTGGTGCAGTGGTTGAAGTGTTGGTGACCTGTGGCCCTATGGTTGTGTGCGCTCCCGTCTTTAGTGTATCTAATGGATTGGTTCTAGCGAGGATCCACCAGGGGACTCCCTCGTCCCTGGCGACTTGAAACCAAAAAGTGCGTTCGGACCTGTCACGAGAGTGTTGTGCTAGGAACAAGTGTGAGAACAAAACTCGAACCAGCGGTGGAAGTGTGTGTGTGTGCTCTGTGGATAGTGTTGAGATCTGCCTGAGGAGAGGATAGAACCAGAAGCTACCAAACTGTGAGTCTTTTCTTTCATCTTATTCCGACGCCCCCTAAAACCCCACATACACATTCATTGACCAGTCCCAAACATGGGTGGGGATTTTGCGAGAGTTCACCGGGCTTCCAAATCATTTCTCGGACGTCAGCAGTGGCAGCCAGGTAATCATGACCTCTGGCTGTATTTGTCTCAAGATTCATGAGACAAAACGCCACCAAACAATCGAACTTCTAACTCTATCCATTTCAAACAACAATCAACACTTGTTACATAGCTACAATAGATCTATATTAACCACTGGGGCTCTCCAAGGCAATTAACAATAATGTGTACAGGGGTAGAACAGTCATTGGACTTGTTTTCAAAAAATCCAAATGTTTGAGTTGAGTCCCTAGGAGATTCATCCAGAATCAGTCTGGGGGATACGGGACAATTTTTAGAAATATGAAAAAGTAAATTTAGTGGCGAAATGGCCATAAGTTGAGTCTTTTGTGAAACATTTAGGGGAATATTTGAAAAACCTGGTGGAAGGGGGGAAATGCGTGTCCGTTTATCAATTTCATTCAACCATTATTCCTCATCGTCGTGATTAGCGAAAAGTACCAAAAAAGTGATGCTAAAAGGAGTGTTAATCGCTGTCGGGCACTATATACTGCAGACCCATACCAACTATTGTAACCTAGAGCTTGTTTTTTAAAGTCCACTTTATGTACGGAAAGTCTAATCGGGACTGAACCTATAGTTTAAAGTGGGGTCCGAACAGCTATGTGCCTCCACCGGGTATCGAACCCGGGACCACTTCATTACAAGGCGACGACGTTAACACTACGTCATCGGAGAAACCCTCCTTCCTGACTGACTTGTATTCTCAAGTGGGACGAAAAGTTTCAGAATAATTGAACAGACTTGAGAATTGTAACCACTAGGCCTTCTCAAGGGCTCTTTTTCCCTCTTGTTTAGTCGCGACGATGACGAAATATGAAGTGTTTTTGTTTTTCCTTATTTTACTTCACATTTCCACCACTTTGGCTATTCGCGACGTTGAGAATGAATGACGATCAGATGGAATTGATGAAGAAATATTCAATTGTGACCAAGACGAGTCTCAAATCTAGAACTTTCAACAACGAGATCCGTTGCGACCGCCTATCGCACTCAGCCACTGAAGCATTCATTCCTTGACAGGGATTCGCAGGGGCTCATGGGTTTATTACACTTCTTATGATCCAGCTTTCTGGAAAATAAAAAGAAACAACTAATATATATGAAAATATACCGCCGCATACTATACGGTAACACATTCTGCCTTAAAAAAATTCTCGACACATCACTGTTCGTCGATATTCTTTCAAGATGAAGGGTATGTCGACTTTAAAATATGTCAGCAAAAACTCTTTCGGAAGATTCCTCTTCTTTAGAAAAACCGCTAGTTAAAATTCTGGCAAACTAGATCATTTTATAATCCCTTCTAAAGCATAGAATTCCTGTGATTTACTTCAGCAGTTCAGATAGCTATGGTATCCTGCCCTAGAAGGAATACAGAATTTTCAATATCTCAACGGTTTTTGCGAGGAATTTTCAAAAAAAAAAATGTTGACAGGCGAGAGCCCTGTACTGTATAGTCCAGGTAGGACTGAAATCAAAGCTTTACCCATAGGACTTGTAGGCTCCGTCATCCAAGGTGCTCGTTTGCTAGGAGGCTGAGTGGGCGTCAGAGCATCTTTGACTTAAACTCCTGCTACCGCGGCTGTCGTAAATGCAAAAAAATGTTTGTTGCAACTAATCGAGAAGGGAATATATAGTATTTGGATATTTAATACCGCTCTTCTATATCAGTGGGCGACGAGGATACATTGATGATATTTTTTAAAAAACAATATTTAGCGTCTCTTTCCTGACACTTTTGGCTAATCGCAACGATGAGAATGAATGGTGATATGATGAAATTGATGAAGGAACATACAAGAAAACACCCATGCCCAGTCCGGGATTCGACCACCTTGTGTCGTAGTGTTATAGGTTAAAAAACTAACACGAAGCATCATGGCTCAAAATTGAACCCAGAACCATTGTTTGATGAGTAGATTGTAGCTCTCCGCCACCAAGTGAAAACTGTATACATTTAGGTACTCTAAATTAAAGATGCTTGCACAGGGTGTTGCATGCTTCTATAATAGGTTACCGAAACGGAGAAACCATGTAAACCTTTGCTGCGAGACCCATTCTTGTTTGCCTGTAACGTTCCATATCTAAAGAACTAGAATACCTAGAGCGATGAACCTTAGCGGGGGGCCAGAAGAACTTGTGCATTGCCACAGTGGATTGGAGAACTTGTTGACCCGGAAGACGATTAGGCGTGTAGGACTACCGCTGCAAACGACTCCTGAGTTTATCAGTACTAAGCTCGTTCCGTTCGCTACTTCCTTGCAAGCTGTTCCGTTGGAATAGGTCCCGGGTTCGATCGGAGGGGTGGAATTTCAGTTGTTGGGACCCATTTTGCAAGGCTTTTTGTTTAAACGGCTACTAATGGAGCTTCATTGAGATATCTAATAACCCCAGTGGCGGATTAGAGACCTTTTCGCGTTGAAAATTTTTTCTAGAAGTTTCAGTTGGGTACTACCACCACGTTAAGCAAATACTGCACTTCTGAGGGAAAAAATGAAACTTTCGTCACACGAAGGGTTCACCTTCAGGAATATTTTCCGAAGTGTTTCCAAAATATATTTTTGGCAAAAACAAAATGGCAGCCGCTTTTTTAGGCAAATCTTTAAACCGCCATGTTTCGGATACCGTAAATGCTAGAGCGGTGAAATTTGTATTTATAAATCCTTACTTTAAGACATATTGGGTCGACAGTTTAAAGTGTGATCCGAAACACTATACAATGTACAATCAGCTGCAAAGATAACAGTAGGTAAATTATCCAGTGCTATTTCCATTCCTCTGCCTTCGTTCTGTGTGCGTTTTTTTTAGGAAATCGAGTTGTAGACCTATTTGTGTAGGAGCAGAGGTTACTTTATGCTTAGTCGTGCTTTTTGTTGCATTTCTAGACATAGACGTAGCGAAGGCAAGACAATTGTAAACATGGTGGACAATTTAACTAGCATGTTTGCCACTGCCTATACTTTCACTAGGGTCGAACTCAGGGCCCTTACTTCACTACTGCGCTATGAAACTCAAAAGTAGCTTTTTTTAAAATAATAATAATAATAACAGTAGCTTTCGAGACCAGGAGTTCAGGGTTCGAATCCCGGCATGGGTGTTCTTCGCGAGTGTCACTTTATCAATTAATCACACCACCATACATCCTTATCGGCGTGATTAGTCAAAAGTGGCGGAAAAGCGACGTTAAATAACCAAAATAGAATCTAACAGTATCTATACAAATGAAGATTGAACCTAGTATTGATAGTTATGTGATAATTGAATGCGCATAACTTGCGTCTAAACTCTAAGATAAGTACATTTTTGGACTTGGAGTATTGAATTCTACTCGTTAAAAGAAATTACATTGTTGTAACCTGTGACACCGTAATGTTTCCTGACAAACGCGAGAGCCCACTGTGGTTAATATAGACATTACAATTGATTTTTCCAAAAACGAAAAAATCCACTGCCTTGCCTGACATCTTCCACTTTCCAGGATTGCATTGACATTTGGGTTTGGTGGGAGGAAATTTATAATAATGAGGAAAATTGTATCCAAAAGGTTTTTATGGGATAGAAGCTTCATGCACGCGCACACACATCGAATACACTCACCACGTACATGAACACACCAGAGGAACAAGTATGATTCTTGTCAAGCTGTCCACTCTTCCAGAATGCTTCGATGGTCCATTGCCCCTTCCCTCTTGTTGCTTCTCAGGAATTTCGTAGGAAGGCATTGAACTCCGTTCGGGGCTAAATTTATCACGCAGTAGCAAGGGAAGTGCCCTTGTGCTTCTGCAATCCGCAAGAGGGCGTGTTTCAGGGATGGCTTTTCCTTGTCATGTTTTGCAAGACATTCCTACATCGTGGTCAAGTCGAAAATATACTTAATTGATTCTTTGTAATTTCCATATACGTGTGTACAGCGTGTGCATATCCTAACCAAATACTGCCAAGCTCCGTTGACAAGCTAAGACGCTGGGGTCCCGGGTTCGAATTCCGGCCTGGGAATGGGTGTTCTTTGTGAGTGTCCCTTCATCAATATCATCATATTGTCGCGATTTGACAAAAGTGGTAGAAAAGCGATGTAAAGAAACCTAATACAATCAATTCATAATGACAATGAATATTATTTGCTGTATTGGATTTATGTTATTTAACGTCCTCTTTCAGCCACTTTTGGCTAAACGCAACAACAACAACAACAAAAAGGAGGAGACTGGCTTTCAGATTGGTTGACAGAATTGAAAATCTTTGACAGTTCTGTATATGCTAACATGGTATTTCTGTTTTCTGTTCACTGCAAGGAAGAAGTTAATGTAAACGAAACCACCTGACTTTTTGATACAGTTAACATCTTTCAAACATGTGTTCTCGAGTTACCAGATACGTTAAATCGGCTTTAGCGTCATAGTTCCTGTCCTATGTCTCCTGGTGTTATTTTGCCCATGAATGTATTGGTCATAGATGCACAGCTCATAGCATATAGGGTCCCACAACTTTGTCAGCGCACTATATTCATACGTGTATCATTCGTGCACAACTGCCATTTTCAGCCAATAGGATTTCTCAAAAGAAATAGTTTTTCTCCTGTCCTTGAGTTCTGGTATTGTTTTAGTTTTACCCATGAATATATTGGTGGTAGCTGCACAGATTCCACAACTTCAGTATAGCTTGATCACGTTCACTATATTAATACGCGCAAGATTCCTGCACAGCTGTCATTGGAATAGCTAATGTGATTGCTCACAAACTTTGGTTACGTTCACTTCGTTCCTAGAGCGGATAGAGATTGTTATATTTTTAATATAACATGAACATTAGGACGTAAGTCACAATAATGACGCAATCACTAAAGGACGAAATAATATAGTGTTTCCAACTTATTCACAGGGATGTCCAAAATATCTTCGGATCAACGGGATATATCAGGAAATCTGACAGTCATTAACGCTTGTCACCAGAGAATGGAACTTTCCGAGTAATCTCAGAATGTAACATGCCTCGGGTGAAAATTTAGGATTCCTATCTACAAGATCTCCCCCCGCCCCTCCCCTGCCCGCCTTGACACGACATTGGTGAAAAATGTCTAGGTACCCAAGTGGCCACTTCCTGCAGTGCAAATGTTGGTCGTATGGAGACATGCACATACCTACCAAATATAACTATCCGCCGTCTGTTTTAAGAACGAAGTCAATCTAGACAAAGACAAATCCACGTGGCTCTGACGCAGCTTTGTAGGTCAAAGTTCAGAATTCATGAGCAAAATATCACCAGCAGTAACACACGGGAAATTAACTATTTTTCAGGAGTCATGGTTATGCTTACAATAACTTTATTCTTACAGTGGATGGAGAATAGCACTACATATCTCCCGACAACAAAATTTTGGAGTTTCCTCCCAAAATCGAATTCGAGATCTCGATATAAGTGAGAGTGCTAACCATAAGGCTACGCCTCCCAACCTCTTTCAACACCCTTCTCCCAAAAAGACAAAATTTATGCGTTTGGAATTAAATTAATCCATACATACATTTAAGTGTACACTTACACCTTCCTGTTCCAAAATGTTGATTAGGGGCAGGATACTATGCTTTAAAATTGCAGGTCAGGTTAAGTCCCTTTAATTTTAAATTTGATGTAAAAACAGAGGAACATAATTTGGGCATTAACTGGTTTCACTATCATCAGGGATGATGCACTGTATACAATAATCCAACCAATCAGTGTTTTAGCCTAAAAATCGAAATGGACCATCGAAGTTTCTGCAATTGTTTCATTGTTAAAAGGAACATATTATATATAGATATAAAATATGTAATATATATACATAATTTTTGGCCTGTTTTCGTTTTAACATGTAAAATGTTCTTGACCACTCCTTTTGCACCACTCTGCTATTGCCTTTCAATTGCACTTTTATTTTGTAACGTCTTCTCTTCGTGGTGAGGGTGGACGTGTATATATGTATTTGCTTTTACTGTAAATAGCGCATGTTGCATGAAGTAAATTTATATTTGTATGCTTTGCTGAAAATGTCGAATACTCACTTGGAACTTACTTACTTGCATTTAAAATATAAGCAAAAGGTTTTCCAGGTAAGTGTTATTGTCATTGCAGTGTTTGCAAAGGTTACAAACTGTAAAAAATGTGGTACGAACTAACACCAAGCGTGTTCACTGACTTCGTGTAACAGAAGATTGTCTTTGACGTTAATGCAGAATTCACATTGTTCAGCACCATTGGCGTTAGGTGTTGTTTACTTCTATTGTACTGGTTACAGAGTTACGCCACTGAAAACATATTTTTTAGAGTGTAGACTAGTTTATGGCTTTGCATAATGCTACAAATTCTTTGATGAAGTATTTCACTGCATTGCTGTTCTTGTTACCATTGTTGACGAAAATTTGCATACAATTTTATTTCAAGTCCAAACTGATAAATCTACTGACAATGCCTGTATAGTGAAGGGCAGGTGTGCTTTTCATATTAAGATAGTAGGCCCTTAACTCAAGTATGAAGTGAGTAATATGTTTAATAATACTTACAAAGTACAATTCGCAATCGAAAGGCTAAGTGATTTCAACGCGTGGTTGAAACTGTGGCAACAATATTCTGTCAACAATCGATATCTTGTGATACTGCTGACAGAATTTTCGACTGACACATTTTCGACAGGTTTTGGTCCCTTCTATCCCATTGCCTTCATAATATCTCCATAATGATCATCTTTGCCAAAGGCTGTTTTTATGTCCGCTACAATCACACATAGCGTTATTGGTTGTTGTTGAGTTTTTGTTAAAAATTCACTTTATGCAAAGGCTATACGGGACTGGACCTACAGTTTAAAGTGGGATCAGAACCAGTATGTGCCTATGTAGCGAACCCGCGACCCTTTGACTACAAGGTGACGATGTTACCCTACATCATCAGGAAGGCAGATGGAGTTACTGGGATTTGTAAGGCAATAGCGTTACCGCTGCAGCAACGGTACTTCATGTTAATGTTAATAATCATGTAATGTCGGTTGGACTGCACATTGCGTATTCGTAACGCTGTAATCAAGGGGTCCTGGGTTCTATCCCCGTTAGAGGCACATTGTGCAGTGGTTCGAATCTCTCCTTAAACTGTCGGTTCAGTCCCGATTAGCCTATCAGAGCTTGATTGTTGGTACACATCGTACGCATGTCACTTTGCAAGTGGCGTGCCTGTTATGTCTTCCGTCCTGTACAGGACGAATCGTTTACAACGCTCCCTTTCGGCAGTGTTCAGTTTGAAACAAAGAAACTTCGAAGTGCACGAGGAGACAAGCGTACGATGTGTACAAACATTCATGTTAATGGCGGATCGTAAACGTACATTAACAATTAACTCGCAAACAGTTCGTTTGCCACCCCTGTGTTTACTATTTTGCTTCTAGGATCGTGGACTTTTCACAGTTTGCGTTTGCGCCATCACTTCTGGTACACCCTGTATTTACGAGCAAGGTAACACCGGACCAAACACGTAGATTGAGAATAGTCAGCCTGTGAGACAGAAATATGCGATATCTATCCAGACAGCACCCCCCATAACCCTTGCGTACAAGGAATTTCCTCCCTTGAGCAACCCACAGGGCGTTACCCCTCTCCCCAATGTGGCAACAGGAAAAATCTTTCCATATCGTCTTTCGATCTTTACCTACCTCAAGCTCTACGAGCGGGCATCGAACCTTGCCGGGCGTCCTTGGGGGCCAGAGACGTCACGAAGGGTTGCCAGCTTTTGCTTTCAGTGTGGCCATCACGTGCGGACCACGCGTGAGCTGCCTGCTTATTCAGGCTGGAAAAAATGGGTCAGCGATGCCCTCGATAGCCGCTGCGTATGGGGGATCAGCTCATGCATGGGAGAGGAGGGGGGATCAAAGCTCGAATCCGGGTCACATCTTAACCAACACGTTTCAGTCGCAGACCACATGTTGTCGTGCAGAACCCCCGTGTGTGGACAATGGGCATTATGGATGCGAGACATGGTCCAATGGTACTTTTTTTTCACGTAGTGCTTAGTGGCACATATTGTATCTTCTGGAGAAATCCGTCTCTTAAAGTACCATAAGATTGAAAAGAACATGAATAATAAAGCGGCGGAAAATTTGTTTGCGGATTCTCATGCATTAAAATGTTAAAACATGAAGTGTGTAATTTCCCAGCCCCCGTGGCGGAGTGGTTAGCACATCGCACTACGTCGCCAGGGATCCCGGGTTCGAATCCTGGCCATGGCATGGATGCTTGTGAGCGTCCATTCATCAATTTAATCATTCATCCTCATCTTCGCAAAGTAGTCAAAAGTGGCACAAAAGCCAAGTAAAATAAAGCAAATCAATCAATCAATCGTTACACGTAGTTTTTCTTTGTACAGGCATTCTTACTATATAAGACATCAAGGATTGGCCTGCCCAAGGGATGGAGTGGTGGTCAAAACCCACTTTCACCCAGTATTCCTAAAAAAATAAAGTCAGCGGTAGGAAAAGATAAGAAAATGAGGGGTGATTACCAGAGAAAGTGTACGTAACCCCTCCCTTTCGAAGATCCTGGGCACGCCAGTGACATCAAGGCATTACTTGTATTAATAATGCATTAAATGAAATATTTTGCGACTTAATTGCAACCTATTAAGGCAATAAATAAATAATAATGTAAAATAGCAAAGCTTGATTGTTCTTTCTAAGTGAACATTGTGCACAGATAGGTTAATCGGAACTGGACCTACAGTTTAAAGTGGGATCCTTAACCACTATGTGCCTCCATCGTTAAAAGTCGCTATTTATTATTGTACTATGGGCAACCTGTTGTTATTTTATATTTATATACGTATATATATATTTTATTTTACGTTGCTTTTCTGTTACTTGGGTGTAATCGCAACGATGACTGGATGGAATTGATGAAACGACACTCGCAAAGAACACCCATGCTCAGGTCGGGATTCGAAACCGGGAACTTCAGTGGCGAAATCGAAAAGACCAATTAACCCCCGAGGTGGCTATTGTTACTTTCGTTGCTAATTTCTTACTCTTGTGAGGGAGGACAATGCATCATTTGTACAATCGAGATAGTTCATGAGCGGTTACTGGAAAATCTCCCACTGGAAATATTTTAAATATCACACTGCGTACGGTGGGAAAAAAATCCTGCAATGCCTGTCTCTAAACTGGAATTATCGTAACTGGGTCTTGGCCAGTGTCAGAAATTGTCGGTGCCAGTTACTCACATTTTCAGTTTCTTTTATTACACTTTTGCCTAATCGCCATCTTGAGGATTGATGCACATGCACTCACAAAGGCACATACACTTCCAAACCAGGGCTCGAACCTGGAACCTTTAGTGACTGTATCGTGAAGCCATCGCACAGTGGATGTGAAGCGATTGTGAAGTTTACTTTAGTGCCGGACCAGATCTATCAGCCAGCTATTTTGGCGACTATGCAATGGACAATAGGTATTCTGAACAATACCCAATTTTGTTGACCGAGCATCGTGAGGCATGGGCGTTGCCAGAAGTTTTTGTAGAGGGCCGGGCAATTGATCAAGCTTGAATACTAGATATAGCTAATAATAATAATAATAATAATTATTATTATTATTATTATTATTATTATTATTATTGTTTTTCTTATATTCTTGGGAAGACTTTTCTACTCGATTCACCAGATCGAACTTAACTGTTTTTTTAATATATTTTTTCTACTCATGCAGTTAGTGTACTGAAATCCATAGTTATTCTGTTACTAACTTTAACAAAAAGCTTTGTGCCTCCCCGATGGTGTAGTGGTAACATCGTCGCCTTGTGATTAAGGGGTCCCGGGTTCGATACCCGGTGGAGGCACATGGTACAGTGGTTCGGATCCCACTTAAACTGTAGGTCCAGTCCCGATTAGCCTTTCTATGCGTAAAGTGGACTTAAAACCACAAATCAACAAACAGCTTTAAAAAAATTGAGAAAACATGTTCTTTCATATTCTACCATTTAACCAAAGAATAAAAATCGTTTATCTAAGACTTGAAGATTTCCTGGCGACGAATGATGAGCTCTCGAAAAATTGGAATCTTTTCCACAACTCACCTGGTCGATAGCCCGAGAGAATCTTTTCTTAAATATCGTTTATTGTACACTTTTTTTTTTATTTAACACATTTTTACTTTCTATTCGAATAAGAGCTAACTGAACTTTATATCTGCTATAAGTGTAGAATTGACAAGCTTTCTGATTTTTTTTTAATATTGAAATGAACGGTCATTTCCAGTGGAAGTCGACACGGACCTGTTCGTACCCCACCCCCCCTTTCCTCAGGACGCCCTTGTCTCAGTAATGTGACTCGTTTGGCAGGCTCTGGCTTCAAGTGGCGGGTTGTGGCGCCATGGAGAGAGGAAGTATATATCCATTCCCATTATCGTGCTGTTCAAGAGTTTGTTACAAAATAGGTGAACGAAATAACATGCCTTCTTGTTACGGATCTCATTCTTAAACCAACGTAATTTGTGTGATGTGAATGTGAACTACAATTACTGTTGACGATTCAAGTCTTCTAACTGCAACAGTAGATCGTTTTTTGAAAGGAGACAGTCCCTTCAGCCCCCCTCCCCCCGAGGTGTAGACAAAATGGAACCAGACGGCAAATCTAGATAAGGCTCCAAGCTGCCCGGCGAAAACCTCCCCCGCTGCGAGCGACACGTGGCATGAAGGAGCGTTGCATTGAAAGAGAGTTGAGTATTACTTGGGTATTAGGAAAGGCGGACAGCAACGCGGCAGGTGGAAAATCGGTGTCCGGTAAAAATGGCAAAGGAAAAAATGGCAACGGAAAAAATGGCCAAGTAAAAATGGCAAACGGAAAAAATGGCAAAGGTAAAAATGGAAAACGGAAAAAATGGCAAACGGAAAAAATGGCCAAAGTGAAAATGGCAAGTTTTCTTCTTTGGCAGTTGTCCTCTCTCAGCGTGCAGAATGATCGCTACTACTGCTTCATTTTCTTGCTAGATGCACCTGATTAGCTTCCACAATAAAGCCTACAGTCTCGTCTCGTGGGCAACACTAATCACACTGAATATAGTCTTAATTTCTTCTTCTTCCTTTATTTTTCTCCTTCTTTGTTTAATTCTTGCCTGAAATACAACAAATGTCAAACAACGATGCATTTTTTAATGTGGCCTGTTGTATTGAAAATCAACAAAATAAAGTCATCATAAATACTCACAGAGCCCTAGGCTTATTACTATAATGTTACGGCCATTTGTACGCCATTGTTGTAATCGCCTGTTGCTATCTAGGGCCAGGCTACGAGTATAGTGTAACATTCTGGAGCCAAAACAATATCTTTGATCATGTTAGCAAATGACAAGTGAAACCCATATAGGGGTATCGCGGCCTGAAGCAATTGCCGAGGTGAGACACACAAGTGGGTATCACGGCTTCATGAATGACGATACTTGAGACCCACTTTTGGGTCTCATGGCAGTCAACGTGTTGTGAAGTATGGCTTTAGAAGCTCATTATTTCGGGTGTTATATGTATATTCTATTGAACTTCGTAGCGCAATATTTTTTCTCGCATATAATGACATTTCATATGAAGGGAGGGTTAATATTTTGAATTTCTTAAACCTTCACAGCATCATATTCAGACGAATGATTATGGTCATAGGAACACACAGGCTTTCCAAGATTTAACAATTTTCATTTTAAAAAAGTAAACAAGTTCGTCCCTCTTAGTGCGAGGGGGTTAGATAGGGGCTGACGTGAAGTCCTACTAGTAACAAACATGTGTGACTGGTCAGCAGGTGCGCGCAAAGCATAAACTTGTTTTCAGTCAAGATGAAAACCCATTCAATGCTGCACTCCTCTTAACTTACATCAATCACACATGTTTCAAATTATTTACAAAGGTTAACTTTTATTAGTATGTGATTCTATAGCGGCAGTAACTCCTGCCAAAAGAAGTAAAGAAATAAACGGCATTATTTTTGGAAACATCAAATAAAATGTTTCCATTCAAAGACAAATTAATGTTAAAAGACATTAAATTATATTAAATTTTAATTTCAAACTGTGAAATGCAAGACACATAATTTCTCAATTTTCACGTAAAATCGTAATAGGTAGCCAATATTGTATTTGCCATTTTTATTCTTGCCATTTCTACCGTTGCCATTTTTACCGTTGCCATTTTTTCCTTTTGCCATTTTTTCCCTTTGCCATTTTTTCCGCTTGCCATTTTCACTTTGCCATTTTTTCCGTTGCCATTTTTTCCTTTGCCATTTTTACCTAAATTCGGAAAATCCTCGAACTTGAAAAACTTGTGGAAACATTTGCGCGAGAGACCTAGAATCGTATTGGATGTTGCTATTATCAGTGGCGTGCCCAAAGGGGGTTGTGGGGTTCATAAGCCCCTCTTTAACCCTGTATTTCTAAATAAAAGTACAGCAAAGGCAAGAAAAGATAGCAAAATGAGAACTGACTACTAAAAGTATACTTAAAATAACTTCCGAAAATCCTGGGCACGCCATTGCCTGTTATTGATTCTCAAAATTTTGGACGGGGTGCAACATAGCATGAAGACGCGTGTTGTACGGTGTGAACCTTTTTGTGGACACCGAAATGTCAATCTCGCTTCCATGTAGTACACCTTGGACTACATTTTGCAGAGTAGCAAGGCTCTGCCGTCTGAACTCTCAGCCCGTATAATCCTCTGTGGGAACACGATGAAGCCTTGTTTCGATGACAGCAGAAAAACACTACCCATGCTGAACAAGGCATTCTCGGTAAAAAGAGAAAAAAAAAACACTTAAGAACATGACGTTTCAATCCTGTATCAGGGTCTTCCTCAGACTTGAAACCAAACTAAAAATGTTGGTTTGAACAGGGTTGAAACGTCGCGTTGTTAAGTGTTTATTTTACCGAGACTGCCTTGTTCAGCATGGGTAGTGTTTCTCCTCTGTGGGGCCTGTGTTGTATGCTGTCATTGTGTGTTCGGGATTGTCCTTTGATCCATTTGAATTATCACCATTCATCCACATCATCGCGATTAGCCAAAAGTGGCAGAGTAGCGACGTAAAATAACTTAATTCAATCAATAAATCAAAGCATGAAGACGCGACGTTACAAAAGTTTCCTGAAGATTTCAGTGTGTTACCAACCATTCATGAACCACTGGAAATATCCCCGCGAACCACCGTTACCTTTCGAGTCGCTTTGGTAATTCCTGCGTAAAAGTATTAGTTAAAATAATTCAAACGATATTAATTATATTGCCTACTCTATGCTCCTGAACGTATGTTGCCCGATATACTTCTCAGGGCAGCAGAAGTTTTGCTCTTCTTTTGAGTTTCGTTTGTTGGCTTGAGTTCCGTTGTTAAGTCATCTTATGCGGAGAGCCTAATCGGGACTGGACCTACAGTTTAAAGTGGGATCCCAACCACTGTGCAATGTGTCTCCACTGAGTATCGAAACCGGGACCTCTTGATTACAAGGCGACGACGTTACCACTACGCCATCTGGGAGGCCTATCTCTTGAATTACATATTGGCGACAAGATTGTTCAGTTTGGCGCCTAAACGTTATTCACTAGCCGCCAAATTGTGCCTAAATCTTGAACATTGCACGCTGAAATGGCACTGCATGTTAAGCATTGAACGTCAAATGGCGAATAAATATCACGCATTAGTTGCAAATTACGACTTAATGTTTGGGAGGGTGTACCGGTTTTAACATCTGGCGTTTTGATCTTGAATTACATATTAGTTTATTGGCGACTAGGGTGTTAGGTTTGGCGCCTAAAAGTTATGCAGTAGCGGCCAAATTGTACCTAAATGTTACGCATTAGTCGCCAAATGGCGTTTAAACACGAAGCGTATTTTCGTACCCTGCTTCGTAATCTTGAGCCTCCGGTCCATGACTCCATCGTGCAGAGGGCTGTTAGATAACCTCGCCGTTACGTAAATCTCAGGGGAAGAGGTTTTCCACGAGCTGTGAACTTGTTTCTGTTTATTATTTTCCTTTACGTAACGGACGCTTCTGGAGGCTGAGGCCACAACTGCGCAGAAGCACTGCACGAGGAAGCGGGAACGACTGATGCAAGATTTAGCTGGATGTTAGTAATAGACAGGAATGCAAACTAAATTCTCCAAAATTACATCTTTTTGGAATCTTTCCTTGATAGTGACGGCGTTGAAGTTCTACCTACATGACTTCCACAAACATAACTATCAATATATTATGGCATCATTACTAGATTATACTATGGAAAGGATTTTAATGTGCAAAATTATGGTCGGGAAAGGGAAAAAATCTTCTGAAAATGTTCTCAAAAAAGGTGCAAAAAAACGTACTGATAAAATATCTTTATTCAATGCTCTCTCTCCTGTATATAATGCGCGTAGACCGCATAGAGAACTGTGGTTCTGCGGAATAGGTTTTGTTGAAGTTTGTAGTCTAATAGATTCAGAGTGGTTTGAATTATTTGGAATAGAACAGCGGTTCCAAAAATGTGCGCCCTAGCGGGCGCTGCGAAATGTGTCTCAGTAATTACAATTGAGAATTAAATCAATGATATGATTGTTCCAAATATGTGCTTATTTAGTATTACTGAATTAAACTTAAGGCAAGCAACCTAACCATACTAACTGAGCGTTTCAAGTGTTAGATAGGCCTACATTTTGACTTCGGCGCCGCTGAAAAATATTGAAACACTAAGAGTGCCGTGAAACGATAAAGTTTGGGAACCCTTGAAATAGGGTTGGTTGGTTGATTTGGTGTTAAGTCAACTTTATGCACAGTAAGGCTAATCGGGACTGGGCCTACAGTTTAAAGTGGGATCCGAACCACGTGTGCCTCCACCGGGTATCGAACCCGGGACCCCTTCATTACAAAGCGACGACGCGCCACCGGGAGGCCCTTCTTGAAATAGGGAGATAATGTAAAGAAAAGAAACTTCGAATTTTGTTACTAAAACGAGATTCCATGGCGGAGGGGGATCACAGGATTTAAGGAGTAAACGCTTCCAATGTAATGTACCCCTGTTCCTGCACCACTGCTTACGTACCATGTGGAACAGAAGACTTGAGGAAAGCTATTACAGAATGACTACTGACCGGGAATTCCTTGAATTCCGGGAATTAAATGCGTGAATTCTGTGTGAATTTTTCTCCGTAGACGTGAAAAATTGAAACTTTTATTAATCCAAATCCCATCCAATTTACACATATTTCTTTAATGCCCTGAGACAAGTTGTTCACAGTTTAGCTTTTATTTTTATCGAGAAAGGAAAAGAAAAGAAAGCTGCATGGAAAATAAAACAGAATTCTCTCAAAAAGTTTTCTTTGTTGGTAGGAGAACAAACAATCTATTTGACAGACAGAAGATTATTGCAAGTACTACTTGAATTTTATTGTGGTCCAAGAGTGGCCTCCCTATATTGGAATCCCTTCCCAAATGTTACGAGAGCTTCCTGCGTGTCGTACTGTTACGTATGAGGAGAACGGATTCAACAGGTGTGATGATAGAGCATCCTTTGTAATAAGGACATTGTATTCAAATGCGTCCACGGCTGAACCTGTTCCGATGTATCGGCTGACTAAGTGTGGAGGAGGCTGACATTGTTTCGCCTTCCGCCAACAACCGGATATCGAATGTCTGGCACGACAACGTCGCTGAACGAAGGACAGTGTCGGGGAGAGTCGTACCGTTACTAAGCGTCACGTTATTCAAGTTATATAATTGTAACGGTAACATGTTACTTTGAAAATTAAAGATCATTACTTTACTTACGTTACTTTATCACATTCAGATTTGGTCATTGTTCCTGTGTGTGTGCTGTAATAGCTACATATGATTCAACCAAATGTCAATCTCTCTTGGACGTGGTACACCCTGGCCTGGATTGCATTTTGCAGACAAGCGAGGCTCTAGCGTGTGGACTTACAGGCAGTATAATCCCTTGTGAAGCTTGTGTTGTCCATATGAGATTGTGACTGTCCATTCTTCCATCTCATCTTATCACTCATGCTAAGCGATTAGCCAAAATTGTGAAAAGCGACGTTAAATAAACTAAATCAATCAATCGTGATAATCGTCTAATCGTGCTATGTGGGTACCATTCTTCATCTAGATTTGAAACCATAAAAAACCCACTGGAGATCGTAAACCTACATTTTTCTTACTGCCTTGCTCGTATGCCATGAGCCTACTTAGGAGTTCTTTCTCATAGGAGATTTTTTCATAGCAAAGTACCAGTTCTATGTACTCCTTGGCTGCTAAACCCCTTGAAAAGTCATGGCTCCGCCACAGATCGTCGTCCTCGTCACAAAGTGTCGTATCTCAAAAAAAGCGAAATTTGAGATATTTCACCTACGTGTATATGGTGGTCCGCACAATCTGGCAAATCAAGGTCCCTTAACTATCAGCCGTTTTCAAGATACTCAATCATTGAGGACTTGTCAATATGTTCTATCTCAACGATTGGCGAATAAAGTTATTGTCACCAACAGTCGTATCTTGATCCTACGTCTCTTTGTGACGAAAACTTTCCAGCACAAACAGCCCCTTGTTCGTAAAGACCATTTTTTCCAATGGAAAGTTTATAATTTTGACATTGACCGAATTGTTGAACATATGCCAGTAAAAGGTTCTGACTTTGTTGGAAACTGAAAACGAAACATCATTACATTCAGTATATATCTACACTTGATTAGTTCTAGTAACTTGTTACTAGGAAAAGAAGCAAGATGGATATTTGAGTTTAAAGTTTTGACCGTACGCGTCAAAAACGTTTTATCTACTAAATACTTTATTTTTGTCTAGTGAAGACACTTTTAGACAAGCACTCAAGTTCAAATGTATTGGGAGCCAGATCAAAAGTAGTATACAGGAATCGTGATTGCAATTGACAGGAAACAACGGGAATTCCTCAACTGGCAGTGTCGTTCCTTTGTCGCAGATACAACGTAAAACGAAAAACCCGCCATTGATATTTCGACCTGAATTCGTGAGGAGACTTATATGCTTGTGATACTAACAATACTACTTGTACTGTATTTTACGTAGCTCGTGTTGTGCGTGTGAAGTTCGTGAATGTAAGAAGGGAGTGCGTGTACCAAGTGTATGTATGTATTTAGTGTGCTGGGACCATTCGAAACAATATAAGCTGCAAAAATAATCAATCATAAGCCAATCACGATGTTGACGAAAGCAACCACTTCCTTTGGGGATCAACCAAAGAATCCTGAATATTTTAAGGGCTTGCCACAAAAGGCAGAACAAGATTGGTCTACAAAATTAACAAAACTGACTAACTGACAAAATTGACTAAGAAGTCAAGATTTCAATTGTAAGAACGAAGAAGTTTGTTCCTCTGCAGCGTCTGGGATAACGATGTCATAAACTTAAGTACAAAATTGGAAAGATACGTTGCTTAATATTTGGTGAAGAGGAGCAAATATTTAATATTATGAAACCTCTGATCTTCAGTTCAAAGATAATTAATTCATTGCAAGGTTTGTTTCTGTTCAAGACACAAAATTAAACGCAATCAACGAAGTGTCTCGTCGTTAGAAAACTCAATATTTTATCCATTCCTGTACTAATGAAAAACTGGTCGCATGCAATACCCTTTTCTCTAAATACTTTCAACATATAAGGAAGAGTTGTGAGAATTAGAGTATAAAAAATGAAGGAATCTAGCATCTTGGAAATAGAAAGGTGGTACTTACAAATTCCTTCAAAACAGATATGAGAGTTTAAAAATAACTGTAGTGCATTTCCAGGAATTTCTACGACACGCATCCGAAATTTTAGTTTCAGAAGTGAAATAATATTCTGTGGTAGTACTTTTAAAATGTTGAAAAACAAAACCTTTAAATCGCTCCCCTGAATAATTGCAAAATTGAGTAACAACATTTTATGTTCAAGTCGCAATATTTGAGAGTAGACATTTCAGGTACTTACATCATTTGTCTATATAAAAGAATCCACTTACATCGTGTTCAACTGAGAAGGTAGTACCAGAAGGCTATATTTACGGAATCCAAGAACGTGTGATAATTTCAAGCTCTTTTGAATTAAACTTTCATTTGTTACCAGTTGATTCATTCATTGAAATCCACAAATTCTTTGGAACTTTTAATGCCATTTTCTTATGTAATAAAGTGCATACGATGCTGCCATCTCTTGAAGCTTGTAGAGTTAGAATGAGAAAATTTTCCTATTATCTCTGTGATGCATACACAACACAGCTTCGAAGCGAATCATATCTTTCGAATCCTCCAAACAGAAAGCGATCCACTGAAGTCATCTCAACCCAGCACCTAATCGCTAACCTTCTTGCTCACTCTAATCAGTTTAGTAGGCTCGCTAGCTTAACCTGCGCAGTCGACTGGAGATGTTTCGAAAAACAATCGGACTTTATTTCAGAGGGTGCTAAGCATCAAATAAGAGAATTGTAAATTATAGGGGGCAACATTATTTACAAAAAATAATCATGTGATAATGACGCACTTTTTTCGGTGCATCAAAATACGCACAGAAATGCGATAAAAGGTACTTTTATCAGCTACTGTTCAATGTAATGTACTAAAAATTCATAATCTGAGATGATCAGAGACGATCACCTCAACGCTAGGAAAATAACACGTTTAACTGTGTCGATGATGCACAAAATGCAGCACACTTGATGTGTGTAGCTGTAGTTCTGGGTATAATTAGAAATCAGAGAGCATTTGTTTGCAATCGTTCGGGAACCGATATGGATGTACAGTCACGAACAGTTCTGGGTTGTAACATTCCCATTGAGAGTCAATGGAATTGTTACAATCCATAACTGTCTGTGACTGTACCAGCTCTTCTAAATAGCTCTAAACTGATCTAAACTCTGGCGCGAAAGCCCTTTGAAAGCCAGAACCCACGAGATGGCTTTTCATTGGGAGACGCGAGTCCCATTGCCGCTGTTTTCTGGCTATCGGGACCAGAGTTGGCTGCTGTTGCTTTCATGGAGTTGAACCCAATTGTCCTCACGTTGCTAGGTCACTTAAAACCGATATTTTGGAGTTCCAACGTGGGACATTTCACATCAAAATCATATCTGCCACGCAGGAGCTCATATATATAAGTTCTCGTAATTTTCAACATCTTCATCATGAGACATTCTTTAACAATATTTTTAGGAGGCTCCCGATGGTGTAGCGGTACCATCGTCACCTTGTAAATAAGGGGTTCCAGGTTTGATATCTGGTTGAGGCACATAGTGGTTCGGATTCCACTTTAATCTGTAAGTCCAGTCCACATTGGCCTTTCTGTAGATTTAAAACAAAAACTCAAATAATATTTTTAGAGATATACCAAAGCCAAATGAGCCGACCTCCGCTACGACCCCATGGGTCTCGGGTTTGAATCCCGGCCTGAGCATGGGTGTTCTTTGTGAGTGTCCCTTTATTAATTTTATCACTCATCCTCATCTTTGCCATTAGTCAAAAGTGGGAAATTAAGTCAATTAAAACTAACTGTAGCCTTCTTAAACCCGAAGGTTTATGGTTTAAGAGTCTTGTAAACTCTTCTTTTCTCTCCCATTCGTGCCACATGACCTGCCCACATAAGTCTTCTTCAAAGTCAAATCAATCCCAAATAACTCGCTAATTCGGTGAAGGCTAAAGCTTTAGGTGAAATATTATTACCGTTATCAGTTCCTTTTTTAGTAATTCGTGTAACGGATTTGTGTTCAGGTCGGAAATAACCTCAGTAGATATGCCCACGCGTTGACGTCAGATATTGTGAATTCCGGAATTTCTGCTGGTCGCGGACAAAAGACGGCGATTTTGAGGACGGCCCTTTATCATGTCGAGCTTCCCGTACAACGGACGGATAACAAACAAACGTTTTTTCCTTCTTTTTGTAGAACGTGATATCACCCGCGCACAAAACCGGACACGAGCGCGTATTGATATTCCGTGTCTCGGAGGCGCTGGAAGTAAAGGAAGAAAAGTAGTCCAACGGCTTGGCAGATGGCCAGACGAGCCTTCCAAGGCGGAACTGCGTTGGCCTACATCGGGGACTGAGATTGCGGTCAGCACATCAAAACACACGCCATGCCCCCCTCCCCCTCGTCCCCCCGCCTTCCTACTTCCCATGCTCCTTCCGTTGCGACCTCCAAAGGCGAGCGGCGAAACACCGAGGCTTCAGGATAATGAACCTGGATCCTCGGCCGCAGATATTGCAAAGGCCTTTGACGTCGTTGCGTGTACCACACTTCATTTCCTATTGCGAACGATGGCTCTGGGCTGCCTGGACTCTATATGCAATCATCTTTAGGCGAAGAGTTTTCCTACTAGGTACGCACTTCTTTCAATATCGTCCGAATGGACGCTGCTGCTGAAAAAAGAACAACAACATGGTACAAGAGAATGAGTTTGCAATGTTGCAAGTGCAAGGGGTTTTTTACGATCTGTAATAAATATGATGAATAATTATTTATAGATTCCCATTATTCCTTATGGAAAACAACTTCCAAGTTACGGCTAATCAAATGGAAGTTTCGACTTTGATTGATTGCGCACAAGAAGGCTAATCAGGATTGGACCTACAGTTTGAAGTACGGTCTGAACCACTATATGCCTCCACCTGGTATCGAACCCGGGACCCCTTGATTACAAGGCGACGACGCTACCACTGCGACAATTGAACATTGTCCACTGTCTAGTGCGTGTATCACAAACATTACACATTACCACACACATTATACATTAAACTATACTTATTCTAACACTAAGTTTCGAGGGATCACCTCTTCTCTCGTCTGCAGGTGAAATTTCTTTTGTCAGTGGTGGAATCCAACCTACAACAGACCTGGGGCTCCGTGGAGTAGTTGGTTAGAGCACCGCATTTGCAGTAAAATCACATGTCTTGCACAATTAAAAGTGCGATCTAAATACTGCGATATTACTTGTACTGACAGGAGGGGGAGGTTGAGTAACAAGAGCTTGAAACATCGAGATATTACGTACATTATACACCTAGTACTGATGTCATTGTTGAATTGCGTAAATCGCAAAAATGTTCAGCAGCAGGAGAGGATACGTTGTCTGGTACTCATGAACTTATCTAGTTGGGAACAAGTACTCCAGCAGTGACGTGGCAACAGCGTAAATAGTGCAAATTGCGTAATTTCGTGTTCCGGACAGTAGCTTGATACAGTTCCAAAAGACAAAATTGGTTGATTGACCGAAGGACTTCCATATCTCGGAGTAATACCTGTGAAACATGAACGTCGGGAGGGAAGGGAGGGGGTTTGAACAGGTCCGTCGACTCCCCCCCCCCTTCTTCCCGGGAAATTGGCTTCGTTCATTTCAAGTTAGAAAAAGCAGAAAGTTTGTTATTTTTATTGTTAATAACAGAAATAAAGTCTAGTTAATTATTATTTGAACAGAAAAACGAAGTAAAAAATAAGATGAATGGAAAAAATTCGGAGTCAAATATAGTAACCAGTGTTTTTTATCTTCTGCCATTTAAACCCAAAGAATAAAGTTTCACAGTTTCCAAATATCAAAAATCAGATTTTTATGTGGAGGACACACAGCAAGCACTATGGCTAAAATTTCCTCATAACTTCTAAAGCTTTTTTTAAACGAGGTGTGTAAAAGTTAATAATGAAATAGAACAACTATGCATTTCGGCACAGAAAATGTGTGCAATGTAAAAAACAAATAACAAAAGGCAGTTGTGCTGGATATTCAGTCATTTGGTGGATCGAGTAGAAAAATCTTCCCAAATAAGACACACCGTGTCAGAAGAAAAAGTGGATCGTGTCCGTGCTGTTTTCCAGCGTCCACAAAAAAAAGTCCACAAAAGTCCACAGCAAGGGCGAGTTTGGAACTCCAAATGCCACAACAAATTATTATGTGTGCTCAACATTCAGAAAACGTTTGATTTTATTCCACACTTACAACTGGTTTGGGTTGAATTTGATTATCGTCTTAATGTGTGCCGTGTGACACAAGGAGCACATATTGAACATCTGTGAGTTCCAGAAACAAAACTTAAAGAATTACTTTATAAAACAGTGAAAAGTGTTTCCTGATAACATAAATAGTTTTGGATTTATAAAGCATTGAAAGTGTCTATTTCTTTGTACACAGCGTTTGCAACCATCTTAGCAAATGTTGCGCCGGAACAACAATCAGCGACAACAGCAAACACCAACAATGTGTCCTATCGAAACTTCCACAGTTCCTGAACCTACCAGCGCAAAATTCATGTCGATATTACGGATAGTTTTTGTTTTATAAGACATTGAAAGTGTATATTTCTTTTGTAGTAGCCCTGAATAACAACAATAATAATTTGAACAAAATTCGTTTTATTAGTTTATAATATTTATAATAATAAACATAAGCATAATACTAACTACAAGTATTGCCTGACATCCCATACAAAAATTTCTGGCGACACCCATGCTGTGAAACTTTGGAAAAACGTTCAGAAACTGACAAATCGTCGCTCTTGAGGTATTTTTCCCCTTTGTTTTCTTAGTCGTTGATCACCGGCGGGTGTGGGGATGAAATAGCATTGTATCCCTCTTCGAGGACTCGAACATGAGCCCCTGCTATACTGGTCTCAGTGCTTCCGAACTCTCATCCAATATTACCGCCATAAGAATGCGATCTGTGATTTCAAGGCTGGGTCAGACCAGCAACTTCGAGGCCCACTAGTCAAACTGAATCAGCGACTAGTTAGTAGAGTTCATTTTCGACTGAGGGTCTATGAGTGGAACTGTTAATTGAATATCCTCACTGCCATGATTAAGACCCGGGTTTAATTCCCGGTGTGATTTTACTCCAGGATTTTTCCGTCTAAACCGTGCATGAGTGAACTGTTCGCTATATTCAGCGTCTCCTCGACGAGACTCTGGCCAGCTAGAGCGTGGTGATATTCACACCACCTCACTGAGGCCGAGATCGAAAATGTTATTCTCTGAGCCTTCATTCTGTAGTGCAGTACTAGGCTTATTCAAATAATGTTGTGACTAATATTAATCAAAAAACTTTTCTTAAACAGTTTGTAGATTACGAATTCTTTGAAGTTTGAACTGCCTCTTTGTTCTTGCCGATAACTGGTCGCTGGGAGTTGGTTGATACAGTAGCGGCGGCGCATAACGGTAGAGAAGGGGAGAAAGCGAGTGGGCGGAGCATAGTGATGCGCGCTGCTGCAAAAGCTGGTAGCCGATACTGCTTTTTCCCCTCCATGCGCTCACTTCCCTTCTCACGCGTTCATTGGTCAAGCCTCCTCGTGTCCTACTTGCGCAGAGGTTACTTTCGTTTTCCGGGGACAGTGTTTTGACTTTTCGGCTCCAAGTGAAGAAGTCCAGACGTAGGTTCAGTGTTGTCGCTTAGTTGCTTTACCTTTTATCACGCTTCGGCCAATCAGCACCTACTATCGTTTGCAATTGAACCAATAAGGTCGGAGTGAGCACAGGCATTCAAGAAACTTACCCCGCACTCTACTGTTAAACAGTTGCGGTTGTCAATTTTGGCAATGCAATACAAAAACAAACCTTTGATTGGTCCAAGGGCCCACACAACCTCTTTCAACCCACCCTCAAGCTGACAGCTCGGAACTCTCCTCGCACGGAGAATAGATTGAAATGGTGGGAGGATGATAGGTGGTGGATGCTTCTGTGGTTTAACAAGACAAGAGACCAATGGGACAATTGCGATCAAGTTGAAAGTGAGGCCAATTGCGATAACTTGATGGAAAATACTTCCTCAACAGCTACAGGCTAACGTCGGACACTTGCGACAAGGTTGAGTGGAAACAAACTGGTCCCCCCCCCCCCCACCAGAACAAAAACAGAATCTTCATCTCTGGAGGAAAGTTCACAACCTGGGGTTCGCTTTAGAGTACCTACAAACAAAAATTAGGAGCTGCTGCTACATTCTGTGCCCTTAGAAGGGAAGAAGTAGAAGAAAGAAGAGCTTTAAGATACCAAATAATTGAATAGCCATATATGCTCGCACCTAATTAATTTTAAATAATTCATTCATTTTGTGATTCCAAATTTGTTTTTAATCCCAATACACGTGAACGAGGAAGAACGCCCCCCTTTTCGGATTACTGCTATTAATTAATTTTGTATCGACGGCCTTGTCGACTGCGTATTGGACACAGCCGTCTCACACATGGCGACTTGTTGCAAGGGCTGGACCCTCCAATGTGTCGTGTCTGTAACGTCATTTTAATTGTTCGTTATATTCTTTTTGAATGTGCCGATTTTGCTTTAATCTCCCCCAACTGTTTATCATGTGAGGAAGTTTTTAGTGCATTCTTGGATTTTTGACGTGTAGTGTTGGTCTTGGGATAGTCCCTTTACACCCCTTACACATAACTTTTTACACTCCCTCTCCCCTTTTAACTCTTAGGGTAAGAATATTAGATAAGGGGCTACCTAGGAGCGTATATTCCAGGCTAGCTAGGATATCTGCGAAACCTGAAGCCTACAAAGTAAAATACCGAAGAGAAATCTCTTAGAAACTGTGTAAATTAAGCTGATTTGGAAAATAAGATAATGGCGATTCTGAAGTTGGCAACCTGAATTCTTATAAGTTGGCAACCTGAATTCTTAGGAGTTGGCAACCTGGATTCTTAGGAGTTGGCAACCTTAATTCTTAGGAGTTGGCAACCTGAATTTTTATAAGTTTGCAACCTGATTACCGTTGAGATGGCAACGTGGCTTCCTTGAAGACGTCAAGAATGAGCCTAGTCTTCTCCCTTCCTCCATAGCCTAGGACCAGGTGTCATAGTGAGATAGCCCTGGTTTTAAGACTCAGCATACGCCACTGGGGCTACCCCGCATGCATGAGGAGTGCAAAATGACGATCTGTGCCGACCCACCAAAAAATTTTAACTCATTCATTCATTTATTCGTCCCCATGCTTATCGTAGATTCCAGGGAAATCCATGTAGACCTGAATGTGTCGCCAAAGGCGCTCACTAGACAGCGACGACAACTGAAGCCTCTTGTGGGCACACACACGCTTCTCGCAATGCGTGAGGACGTTTTCCTTTCTTCGCTGGAACGAATGGAAAAGAGGAGCTGGCCTTAATTACAGAATGCGCTCATTGACCTATATAAGGCGATATTTTTTCGCACAGGAAATTCTCAGTCTTTTTTATTACTCTTTTGGTGCCAGTCGAGGCATGAGAATTAATGCATGCGTTCTTCTCTTCTTAATTGTGTTTACGCTCGTCCTTACGCACGCACGCATTTTTTCTTCTCAATGCTTTTCGTACGCGGATGATCTAGTCTTTCCAGTGGCGGAGAATCCTTCTCTTCTCCGGGGGCGATATTTCTCTGACGTGGCTGAGTGGTTAGCACAGGGCGCTACAATGACAGGCGTACCGTTTTCGAATCCTGACCAGGGCATCGGTGTTCTTTGTGAGTGTCCCTTTATCAATTCCATCATCACTCATTCTCATCGTCGCGATTAGCCAAAAGTTAAATAAAAGCGACGTTAAAGATGGACGTCCGCGGGATTTGTTCCAGGGAGGCGCAAGCAAGGTAATTGTTTTCCAGGGGGGGGCAAAGGAGGCATATTTCTCCCTATGCCCTCAAAAAAATACAGTTTCAGTCTGAAATTATTATGTTCCTTCAACGCCCTTATAATAATTAACACAAATCACAGTGAGTGAAATGGAATTATGCGTGAAATATAAATTTTAAGTAGACATTAGGGGGCGTGCCCCCCCCTTCCGGACGTCCATGACGCTAAATAACTCTGAAGCGTCACGAGGGTTTCACACCGAAGTGGTAAGCCACACGGGTACCTCCAGTCTGTAGAAAAGCATTCAATGTGCATGCTCGTCAGCAGATACAGGCATCACGAAGTAGGGTATTGAGAATGGCCCATTCCGAGAGACACGCATGCGACAAGCGACACGTGGAGCTTGTAGTGTCACTTGGGTGCAGAAGATTGTATTTATTTCTGAAGGTTGGTTTCCACATGACACGTGTCGCTTGGATTGGAAACTTGCTTAACTCTTATGTTTAAAGCCGGAAAGTGAGAGGCATTTATTTTCTTTAAAATAGGCAAGTAAAAGGCATTTGTGGCGTAGATAATAGTCACCAAATGGAGAAGAATAACCGAAATACAAAGATAGATAATGTTAAATTGAAAATCACTCATTCAATAGCGCAGTGGTAACGTCGTTTTCTTGTAATCAAGAGGCAACGGGTTCGATACCCCGCGGGTGCGCATAGTGGTTCGGATCCTACTGTAACTGTAGGTCCAGTCCCAATTAGCCTATTTGTGCATAAGTAGACTTAAAAACAAAAAGTTAAGCAAGAAACTGTACAGTGGAAATTTTATCTTTGTTTATCCCGCAAGTTGTTTTCTTTTTCATTTTTAACTAACAAATAGGAAATAAAATATTTCTCAGAAGCTATGTTGTTTTCTTTTCATTAATTCGTTCTTTCAATGAATGCTTTAAATGGGGGACAAAGTAATATTTAAATTAAGTTTTTGTGTCCTGCCGTTGAAGTTTTCCCACAAGCAGATTAAATTCTAGCCTTGAAGGGGTCGGGATCAACAAGAGTACACCAAAACTCACTTACTCTGACCTCAATCTCTGACGTCAAAGGTCTTGCAGCTTCTTGAAGATTTCGAGGTTGTTGGATCTGTATCAGCAACAGCTTTACCTTTAGAAGAACAACACTAACGGTCTAAATATTCTAAAAATAGATTTACGTACGTAGAATTCATCCTTGAGGATCTGCGGTAACTATTGTCGCAAGAATGTTTGTTTGTTTAAATTGTTGTTTTCGATCCACTTTGTGCACAGGTAGGCTAATCTGTACTGGACCTACAAAGTGAGATTCGAACCACTGTGCAATGTGCCTCCACCGGGTATCGAACCCGGGACCCCTGACTCGGTGGTCCAATGATAAACAGCCAACCTTCGATGTTGCCAACCTAAATTACCGAGTTCGAATACCTGCCTGGGTACGGGTGTTCTTGGGTTTCAAGCGACGTAAAGGTTGAATAAGAGATCCGGCACCTTTGGTGCGAGAGGTCCTGGATTCGAGCTTCTGCGTGAGCTGCAGCGTCGTGAGAACAATTGGGCAGCTACTTGAAGTAGTAGCGGGCTCTGGTCTCGAAAGCCAAAAAAACCGACGATGGGACTCGATGCGCTGGTCATGCACCACCCAATAAGAAAGGCGCTTGATAGGCCTTGACCTTCAATAGCAGTTGCGCCACGGAGTTAACTTTTGGTAATGTTTTAAGATATATTTTGTGTCAGATATTATGATGAAGAAAATATATATGGTATTTAACAAGAAAAATTCAAATATAATATTTATATATTTTTACATTGGAATGCACTAAGAGGAAAATAACGATAACATAACGTAACGTAAAATAACATATCTTCGCACCAATGCCAAAATCATGAATGTGCTAAATCTTGCTTTGAGATAAAAGTATTTTAACATTCTATTTCCTGGAAAAAAAACAACAAAAAAAACAGGATTTACGTTTGGGAAAATGTTGTAGTTAAATGTGTACCTGCTTATGACTGTCAATGAGGTCATATGAGTTAAGTATAGGAATCTTTTAAGAAAAATTAGTCATACTGCACTCAGGTGAAAAGTAAAAATTTCCACATTCGCGGTTTTGGTATTGGTGCGAAGGGTAGGAGAAACTAAGAGTAATTTAGGGGCAGGACCCCTTTTCTCAGGAGGAAGTATTTTAAAATGTATTATTATTATTAATTTGCATGAATCCAACTATGATAAAGCCACACATTTTGAAATGCGACCTTAAAACATCTAATTTAATTAATACAAGATTAAAAGTAATTAATTCTTGCACCACAGTGTCCTTCCTAAAGAACTAACTCTATGTAGCAGCATTAATAACTATGCATTACATTTTAATACATGGCCGACTCTACAATATCGCTGCGTTTTTAAAATTCGGCTAGTAACAGTGCAAAAAATTTAATGTTTGTTATTCTGAGTTAATGAAGTCCACGATGGGGAAAACATACAAACATAAAAAAACATACTGTGCTCGTTTTTTTAAAAAAAAATAATGAAAATTTGCATAAGCGATCTTGAAAGATTAAAAAATAATAAAATAGAACTGAATTTGAAAATGCAGACGTATGTTTATTTATTTATTTATTTATTCAAAGTTTCAGATACAGCACTTTTAAGGCCATTTTACACTGAAAACTCTAACAAATAACAAGAACAAGTCAAGGTGGTTTAAGGTAAAAACAAGAAAAGTTAAATATAAACATAAGGCATAAACAAGGAAACAAAGATTTACATATTCATTTTTAGGGAATATCGGAAAATGCTTTCAGGGGCAAAAATGTCTATGTTTATAGGTAAATTATTGTAGAACTGGGGCAGCCTGTGGAATAGAGCGCGCTGTATAAGAGAAAGAGAGACGTGCAAGTTCGTAAGATGAAGTAGCCCATGTCAAGAAATACATTATTTGGCTGTTTCAATGGATATATATGAGGTTGAAGAATTCCTCATGCTAAGTGCCTTGCAACGTGTGGAAATCCTTCTCCTGTAGATATTGCTGGGATGGGATGCTTGGGGCATGCATGGGGTGGATGTTTGGCAAATGTTGCCTTGGATACAAGGACTCCCAGCTATGCAGAGGTCGATCGCCAGGTGACAGGCGACCAGTCATGCAGATTGTTATCCGAGCTATTTTCGTCCCCAGTGGGTGAACCCACCAGCTTCTGTCTGCATGTATCCAGGTCAACAGCCTCCTTGGGCAGTGTTGCTAAGGAAGGGGAATTTCCCAATGAAAATGAGGGAAAAAATCATATTTAGTGGGAATTTCATTCTTTAAAATACCCAAATAGTGAAATAGCGAATGGAATCTACAGAGTTTTCAACGTGGAATATTAAACAAATCTATATTTTTTTCAAAATTTGTAGTAGACCTGGCTCTTTGTTCGAAAAATAAAACATTTTTAAAAAAATGTCACCTTGGTATTTTTTTTAGTGTTGGACTTAGTATTCTTGCGCTAACGGTTCCAGTTTCGAGTCCACACCAAGGGCGGCTCCACAATAAGGTCTTGAGAGCTGCAGAATCCTCAAATTATTTAAGAAAATATTTTGCGTGGAAATATACTTACTTTGCATTGCACAGCACGAGCAACAAAAATTATATTATTAATTTATTGCTTGTAAAGCCATAATTTTGGCGTTTACATATCTGCGTCATGTACTTGACGTCTTATATCGGTAGACTCCATGGACGTTCTTCCAGGGAGGGGCAAGCAGGATATTTTTCCAGTTTGGGGGGGTCAACGAGGCACATTTCCCCCTATAAATAGTGTCGGTTTCCCTCAGAAAACACGGCTTAAGTTTTAATTTATTATGTTCCTGCAACACCCTAACAATAATTAACATATATCGCTGTTAACAATTTTGTGTGTGAAACATATAATTCTTGGTTGAATTTTATTTTCAGTGAAGTCGTGCCCCCCCCTCCCCCTTTGCCCCCTTCCAGACATCCATGATAGAGTCGTGAACTTTCGACGTGTTTTTTTTTTTCTCTCTTATTTGAATTTCCCAAGAATCGAGTTTATAGTTTGATGCATTGTTGTATATAATTTAATAATAAAGAGCCAAGGGCTGCTCTGGATGATACATATAAGATAAGATAAACTGCGTTTTTAGCAGTAAGCTAAATGTAAAATAATACACATAAGATACAAAAATATACACAGAAATTAGTTGCATACAAAGAAAAGTGTAACTACAAATACAAAAGACAATAGTAATGATAATACAATAATACAATTGTATAATAATATAATTATATACAAATAATATAATTTGTAAAGATAACACCAAAGTGCATATGATGCAAGTGGGCGTTTCTTTCCATGTCCAGCTGCACTTTGATGCGTTTTTTATGCATCTTTATCGATGATGCACTTAAAATTGGTATGAGCTACGGACTCTATGCATATTTTTGTTTCGACTTATGCATTTTCTGTGTAGAATGCAAAAAGTTCAAGGTTCGATGTTTGCTTGTTCCATAATCTATTTAATCGTTCATTCTCATCTTCTCTATTAACATTGTGTGATGTATAAGCGGCCTAAAATGGCCAAAATACGGAGAAAAAAAATTTGTAGTGAGTTTTCAAGACACACAAAAGTATATTGCGTTTGGATATTTCTCATATGAATGTTTTTTCTTAGGAATGTGAATGTTTAATGTCGCGCTATAGTATTTGTGTAGTTTTATTTCAACGTTTCTTACACTTCCAGCAGTACAAATTAAATACGATATCTAGACAATATCGGAAACAAACTACACGAATTGCTTGAATGCTCTAGAAGGCTTTGAATGTTGTTAGTTTACAAGGTTATTTTTTTAAAAATTGATACAGACCAAAAAATCCATCTGTCTTACAAATTCTGCTAAATTTTTGTTATAAAAATCAATAGTTTGATTCAATTGGTCTATTCTATTCGCACTTCTGCTACTTTTGGCTAATCGCGAAGATGAGGATGAAGTTGATAAAGGGACGCTCACAAAAAATCATCCATTGCGAGGGACTCGAACCCGTCGTAGCGCACTGTGATAACCACTCTGCCATGTAAATCAATAAAGGGTCAAATTATGCCTAGCTTAGTGAAATTATGCTAAGGATAGCACCACTTTTTGTCAGGCCCACTTCCCGAAGTCCCCACGGGAGCATTCTTGGTTATTTTTAGGCATATTTGACCTTCAAAACGTGTTTCTGCATGAATGGTAGCGTAGCACTCCTTCCCTCCGAGGTGAGGAATTTTGCAAGACGCTGAGGGTGGTATTTATGGCGGAGAGGGAGGGACGTTTCCTCCCCGGAAAGATATACCAAGCACTCACACTTATTTTCCCCCAAACTTTAGCTTTTAAAAGAAACAGGTTGTACTCAACAGGCACTTCTCCATATGTCCGAACCAAGAGTCTCACAAATAATAATATTTTAAATTAATACGTTACATAATTTACAAGTATATTGATATATTAAATAATGTATTGTTACTATTACAGAATAGGTATAAGAATAGAGACACATATTCATTATCTAGCTTGCGTGTAGTTCCAATCGCCAAATATATATAGAAACAATTGTCTTGGCAAGGAAATTGTCAAAAAAACAAAGAATTGAATATTTATTGAAGAACAGAAAAGGGTGCTAGGTGCGGATTTAGGTAAAAATGGCAACGGAAAAAATGGCAAGCGGAAAAAATGGCAAAGGGAAAAAATGGCAGCGGAAAAAATGGCAAAGGGAAAAAATGGCAACGGTAAAAATGGCAAGAATAAAAACGGCAAATACAATATACCTATTACGATTTTACGTGAAAATTGAGAAATTATGTGTCTTGCATTTCACAGTTTGAAATTAAAATTTAATATAATTTAATGTCTTTTAACATTCATTTGTCTTTGAATGGAAACATATTATTTGATGTTTCCAAAAATAATGCCCTTATTTCTTTTTCCAGGAGTTACTGCCGCTATACAATCGCATGCTAATAAAAGGTAACCTTTGTAAATAATTTGAAGCATGTGTGATTGATGAAACTTAAAGGGGGGGGGGAGGTGCAGCATAGAATGTGTTTTCATCTTGACTGGAAACATGTTTACGCTTTGCGCGCACCTGCTGACCAGTCACACATGTTTGTTACTAGTAGGACTTCAAGTCAGCCCTTATAGAACCCCCTCGCACTAAGACGGACGAACTTGTTTACTTTTTTAAAATGAAAATTGTTAAATCTTGGAAAGCTGGAGATAAGCTCTTCTTTCTACAACAGTCTGATCTGAAGAATGTTATAAGGTGGAGGATAAAAAAAAAATCAATTTCAAATGTCGATGAATTCTAAAAACAAAATTATTGAAACAAAATCCTGTGTGTTCCTATGACCATAATCATTCGCCTGAATATGATGCTGTGAAGGTTTAAGAAATTCAAAATATTAACCCTCCCTTCATATGAAATGTCATTATATGCGAGAAAAAAATATTGCGCTACGAAGTTCAATAGAATATACATATAACACCCGAAATAATGAGCTTCTAAAGCCATACTTCACAACACGTTGACTGCCATGAGACCCAAAGTGGGTCTCGAGTATCTTCATTCATGAAGCCGTGATACCCACTTGTGTGTCTCACCTCACCTGGCAGTCAACGTTTAACATTAGTTCAAGAGGAACCCGAACATATGGCAATTAAAATATTCAATAACCTACCAAATGATATTAAAGCAGGAAATATGACAAGTTTCAAAAACAAATTTAAAAAAAAAACTATTAGTTAATAAGGAATATTATAGTTAGTGAACATCTAGATTGTAAATTATAGAAATTTTGTAACTATATTTTTTATCTGAACTGTACTGAACCCTCCAAATACCAATGTATATGGTTTATATGGAGTAATGCAATTCAAATTCAAACATCCTACAGAGTAAAGACTGTAGGCTAATCAGGTGCATCTAGCAAGAAAATGAAGCAGTGGTAGCGATCATTCTGCACGCTGAGAGAGGGCAACTGCCAAAGAAGAAAACTTGCCATTTTCACTTTGACCATTTTTTCCGTTTGCCATTTTTACCTTTGCCATTTTTATAGGACACCGTTAGGTGCAGTTGATAAGAAATAAAGTTTCTGATCAATATTTTATGCATCATATTATTAAAGTAGTAGTGTGCTTAAATCTTCATTGGTCCTATCTTTCAAAGTCCCAATAACCCCGTCTAGTTGGCTAGTCGACATTTGCTACGAGACACTGCGGAAAGCGGCCCGGAGTCAGCGATTGTCTTCCCGGTGAACGGCGTCCGCGACAGTCGCACGCTACAGTGTTTTCTTCGCTCTCTTTCCCTTTCTGTTGACGTTGCAGACTGACGCCAATATAATCCTCCCTCAAAAGTTGTGTTGTGTCGTGTCCGTGTGTTGAAGATTGTGGCTTAATATGGCACCACAAAAGTTTACATTACAACAAAGGATTTATCTTATGGAGTGTTACTTCGGAAAGAGGAATTATGGAGAAGTGCGACGACGTTTTGCAACGAAATTTCCTGGTGTTCCCGTTCCACATAAGACTACTATATCAAACCTCGTAAAAAAGTTTAGAGTAACAGAGTCAGTTCTGAATAAAAGTGTAAAGAAAAACGCACGTGTACTTACTGAGGAAAAACTCGATGAGATAGGACAAAGGTTAGAACAGTCTCCTCGGAAATCTATCCGCCGCCTCTCACAAGAAACGGGTGTTTCAAAAACCTTCTAGGTCCCCCGATTTGTCAGCCTGCGATTTTTATTTATTGGGAAATCTAAAAAATAAAGTATACAAAGACAATCCGCACACCATCCGTGAGTTAAAAGAGAGTATTGTACCAGAAATCGTAAGAATTTCAGTAGACGAACTTGCACGTGTAAATGCCAATTTCCTTCGTAGATGCCAGGAATGTGTTGCAGCAGACGGACATCATTTTCAACACCTTCTGTAGTCAAATAGACGAAACAGACGATTTTGCAATAGCAATCCTGTGAAACATGATTAGATTCGCAAACCCTGGTGCATGCAGATTAGATTTTTATGCAACAAGCATGGACTTGCACCTACCTACCTTCACATACTCTTATGGAGTGAGATTTCTTGCTTGCATACCTGGTTTCCAGCCATCCTGAATTGGACATACATATATTTCCTAAGGATGAATACACACTGGCCAAATTGTAGCGAAAGCTACAATAAAGAGAGACAAACTATGACAGTGACAATTGAAAGTCAACTTACTTTGCACCATTTCCTTTACATGTTACTCGTACAAAGTCACTGTCTTGCAATTCATATTCCGTACGAGTCACTGTGGTTGGTCCATTTTTCATGAACTTATCAGAGACCCTTACAAAATCTGGAAAGACAAAAACAAAAAAGTAATTACCTGTTTCTTAAAGCAAATTGAAACTGTACAGATATTATTAGAATAATTAAATCAAGATGACTTAGGTTGGTAGGCCATGTGGCACGAACGGGAAAGAAAAGAAGAGTTTAGAGGAGTCTTGTTGGCGAACCTGTAAACTCTTCTTTCCTCTCCCATTACAATATACATAACTACATTGGACAATATTCACTACACGACATGAGAATACAGACCACGAAGTTAGCATGCATACAACTTCTCTGCCGAACACCTTAAGAAGGGAAACGAACTTTCGTTTTCTTGTTCGCAAAGAGATTTTTTTCAAGTTGCATCGCGATTCGCGAGTCCTTATCATTGGTCACAAGTGCGCACGAATTACTCAGGATTTGTTAGGAATGGTTTCCAGATTGCTGGCTTTTCTGATGGGAACTCTTGTCTCTGTTTAGAAAGCAAATCTTCGCCTGGAAATCTGTCCGTTTCCTGAATCAGCCTCTTTGGGCTCCCAGGAGACATTTGCAGCGTCTTGACCAGTCGACTGCTTCCGATCTTGTTCCGTCTGGCTCCAGTTCATTCCGTTTTTTTTCTCTTCTCCTCTTACCTCCCAATCGTCGTGCTCTACTTCTCCCCCTCATCGTTTCCACTTCCGGTTTCTGGAACGCCATCTCTCGGAGCGGCACGTACCAATGTCTATTCTCCATCCACTGTAAGAACAAAGTTAGTGTAAACAAAACGACGTGATTTCTGAGAAATCGTTGTAACGGTTGTTCATAGTTCTTTTTCTTGCATTTTTCCTTCGTCACTGTTGTTTCGTGAATTTTAAATGGATTTCCTAGCCTAACTTACATGTTAAAATTTCCCGACATGGTTCTTTTAGCAAGTTAACCGATAATACGGTCAATGCAAAAGCACAATATTATTTTTAACTTAAATACGTATTTGGCAATGAATTAAATAATTAATTGTGGTAATTTTATTTTCCTTCCAGCAAACTTAAAATACCTTGTGTGAAGCCTACTTTGAGGTTCTCCTGGCGTCTATTATCGCTTTAATCTGTGGTTTTAAGTAAATTTAGTCGCAACATAAAAAAATATTATCTGATGCACGCGAAAGACAATATTATATTGTGCGAGGCCCACTATGGAAGGAGGTGAATGACTTTACAGAAAAAAACCTTGCTTTGTATTTTAAGTATCCTTGAAATAAAAATAAAACTACATTAGCATTCAATTGCTTTTTTCCCCTTTTTATTTGGTAGCTTAAACCACCAAACAACTGATTTTATCAAATTGTTCAAACACTCTCTTGAAATTTATGAAAAAATCAAGCTTTCATTCTAAGAGGATTATTTATATCATTTTTTAAATAGAATTTTAAAGTTATTCTATAGGTAATTTTTAAAGTCTCAACTTGCTATGACAGGTGATGGAAGAAAGGCAGGTCGGTCGTCTGACTTCCGCGAGGGAGATTCGGGTTCGATATGGGCACATGTGGGTAACCAAGACGGGGCAAAGGCGGCCGAAGCGTGATGTTGATCATACCGCCTCAACAAAGTGGCTATATCCCTTCACGGCATGTTTCCATGCGCAGGAGAAGGTTTACCATTATGATCGAAGAACTGCTGACGGTAAGGAGTCTTGTTTCAATATTCTCAAGAATGTTTTGAGAATGAAGGAGTCAAATTACTGCAGATTCGAATTGCACAGACACCCAATTGTCCTTTTCTAGTTCTTCTCTCTTCCGAAGCATCTCGAACGTCTCTCGTGGCTACAGGGGCCATTGTCCGTGCCCAGCTGACCACGAAGTCCCATTAGCGAACGTCACCCATCAAATAAAGCGGCGCTCATTGAAGAGACTGACTGCACCGGGAGCATAGTGCAGCCTCAGTAAGTTGCCTTGTCTAAGTCGTTACTCGTCGCAATGGACTTTCTAATATGCAAACAGCATTGCTCGCGTGGTTGTCATAAGAGTCATTCGCACGCGGGTGAAAGCAAAGAACGACGTGTAGCTCTTTTATTTTATTAGGTTCCATTACTTTGAATACAGATTAAAACGCTGCAAATTAATATTGTTTTGATTAGATGAGTGATGAGGAAGATTCAGCGAAAATACTCCACGTAGCTGCTTTCCATTAGCATTTAAAATGAAGTACGTACAAGAAAATGGTTCCCTCGCGCACTTGTGTGTCCGTTGTTCTCATTGGCACTACTTTTTTATTCATACACATGCGCGAGCTGCACGGCTCAAAGAGAGAGGGAAAAAATCTCAATGTTAACCCTAGCTTACCCGAAGGGGGATGAGGGATTGTTAGGCCCACCACCTCTACTTTTTCGATTTTTCAACTGAATTTTTTTATATAAAATTGAAAATAAATTATATTGTTCGCTAGGGTGTTCCTAGTATTTCTGTATTACTCGTAATTTGGTTCACATAACCATAATGTAATGCACTATGTTGGCCTATCAGCGCCATTTTTAAATGTGTGTCATTCGAGACAGTCATGCCAGTGACAGTGTACAAATTGTTTGTAGTGATGGTAATTATCCTCGCAACACCGACTCGAATACTTCGTTGATTTTGTGTCAAGTAGTGTATTAGGTGTCTGCACCGTTTGCACTACGTACTGGAGCGTTGTAACGTGTGGTGTATGATCACGTGGTGCGTGCTAACTAATCAAATGAACGTTTAAGGCATTTGTTGAATTTTCTGAACACCGCTATCCGTGTGCTTGGTTGAACGTCATTTCCTTGCACCAGCCTGACACCTAAGCGTACAGCCGTGAAAATAGACGACTGGGCAGAATCAAGCTGGTACCACATATGGGAAAGGCACAGCAAGAGCGGGACAAAAGTCGCTGGTTCCCGCGCACTGTGAGGCAACGTCAACCGGGCTGCGTTGCCTAGTTCGAGCGTCAGGCCACTTTTGTGCCATCTCTGCCATTTCGAGAAAATACTGCCAGTTTGTATCACATGGATTACAAAGAGCAACTCTACAACGTAGTCTTTCATGCTCTTAAGGCGAGGAGGGACTATTTCTTCTAGATCTTTCTCGCTGGGGCAGCTGCCGATCACTGTTGCCAACTTCGTTCTTTTGGAGCCACATCTGGCTCTTTCGTGCACTCGTTTGACTGTGAACTGTGGCACCCGACCTCTGCCCCATCATGATGCCACTACTGGCTCCGGCCCATAAAGAACAACCTTTGCCATGAGTGTACATTTTGCACGTGACGTGATATTCATATATAGGCTGCGTCACCCACCACCTCTTTCCTCCCCAGGTATTTTTATATATAGCGCTGTGGCTAAGGTGAAGGAATGTGACAATATTGTTATCCGGGAATTCTTTATTTTCGATTTCATATGAACATCATTGGAATATTGAGATGGGTGATGCCACCAAATCTAGGCTCTGAAAACTAAGAATAAATTGCCATCACTTTAAAGCTAACGGTAATAGCAGCGCCCCCACCTCTCTGACACCTAAAATTACCCTAGGAGGCACTTTATGCAGCCTTCGTTAATGTAGCTCCTTGAAAGTCATCTTTAGCTCTATTAATGGTGAAATGTAGCTCATTTATGCACATCAGGTTTGGCAACACTGCCAGGATGGCCGTATGGAGCAAGGAGAAATCCATTAGGTTTATGGGACCATTATTTTATTCGTTCTCTCGGGAATATCAAACATCCAATGTCGTAGAGAAGTGCCCGACCCTGTGGCCGAGTGGTTAGCACATCGCGCTGCGACCCCAAGGGTCCCGGGTTCGAATCCCGGTCGGGCTTGGTTGTTTGTGAATGTCCATTCATTAATTTCATCATTTCATCACTCATCCCCATCTTCGCAAATTAGCCCAGAGGCACAAAACGCGAAGTAAAATAAACTAAATCAATCAATCAATCAATCGTAGAGAAGTACATGGACGGAAAAGGACACGTTGAACTATGTCATAGTAGAAGGAAAAGTCGAAACTCGCATTTCATTAGACGTAATTTGAAGTTGAAGTTGATTTTCCATAAGGAATACATGGGATTCTGTAAATACTTATTAATCATATTTTTCAAACATCGTGTCTGGCTTACTAATCAACTTGAAAAACAGTTTCCACTTGCAACATGGAGAGAAATTCATACTCTCCCGCATACTAAACCCTTTTTAAAATAGCAGTGCCCAATCCGACGATATTGAAATAAATGCACAACAAGTGCGTAATTTTCCCTCCTCGACTTAAACACAAGAGGTTGTGCTCCGATGTGGCAACAGCGCGAACTTCTGCCACCCGCCTAATTTCCTGGCCGTGCGTTTAGTGCCAAAATGTGCAGCTAACTAGACGAGGCTAATCTTACTATACGGTTGATTGGTTGTAATATATCCTAGAGCAATGGAAAAGCATGCCAATTTCCGATGGTGTAATGTCTGCCAGCACTGCAGAAGCACTGGAAGGATATCAGGTGTTTCGCGCGTGACGCTAAAATCATAAAAACTGGAATGCAAAAGATTGTTTACTAGCCTAGATCCATAAATGAGGAGGAGAAGGTACCAAGTGTATCACGGGTGCATATCTTTATGTTCCCACGCTGCACGAGACGCTCTCGTCGGAGAAGAGCGGACAATAAATTAACGGCCAATTGAGTTCCCGTCAGATCTGACGTCTATTTGATTGGTTAGTTTTTTTTTTTTGTACTAATATGCTGATTCGTCGATTGATTTGGTTTGCTGTATTTTGCTCTTCTGCCACTTTTGGCTAATCCGGAGATGATGATGAAATTGATGAAGATGCATACCCAGCACTGGCGTACGAAGGGTTTTTTCTCGGGAGGGGCCATAATTATAAAGGTGGATTGTACGTAGCTACTTATTAGGGGGACGGTATAGACAACATGATATTTCGTAAATTTAGAAATTTCCGCTCTCAAAAATGGCAACTGGGGTCATTAAGAGGGGTTTTGCGTTTACCACTCTGGGTTCTCCCGAGTTCTTCACAGCTTTTATTTAAAATGTTGATAACCACTCCGCCACGGAGATCGGCTATTTGTACTGTTATGTTAACTGGCATGGGGGAAGTGACGTCGCCTTCGTTAAAGGTACAGTCTCGTCATTGCATAGACTAACTCACAATGGCTGGCCACAAGAGCTGAGACCAAGAGACTTAAACGTGCTTCTTTATAGAATGGGGGGTTCCATGCTGGACTAGTCACAGCGGGCTAAATTGCATTATATTTACAGTGAAGACAATGCCTGAATATAACATTAGAAGTTTCATAAGTATTAAAAGCTGTGACGGGCCGTTCCTTGGCCGACCCTGTTATAGAGCTTTAGAGCCGCTGATGCATTCGGAAAGTGGCGCAATTTTTTAATTGACTTGTTTCCTAGTCTTGAATTTTATTAAGTGTTTATTCCGATTGTTATACGTACTTGTGTTCTTTTGAAGTTTCCGTAGAAATTTCCATAAAGTGCTCTTTCGTAAAAATATGACGAAAGATAAAAACGAAACTAATGTTCTATATTTTGTGAATGCATTTTTGAACGATACCATGTGCTTTCTGTAGTCCGGAGTGGGTGGTCTAAGGTCTGGAATTTCTGGCCTTGTCCTCGTATAAAGCGGCTCTGGGGCTCACCCAGCCTCAAATCAATGAGAACCTGTGGGCAACCTTTGTAGGTAAAGGCGGCCGCAGCGTGGTGCTCATACCACCTCCAAAATATCTGAAATCGAGAATGTGTAAGGCCCTAAATGTGCCTTCATGACACGGGGAACTGTACCTTACCTTTACCATGCGTTTTCTGTAGTCTTTAGTCAGGGGTCCCGGGTTCGAATCCTGGCCTGGGCATGGATGTTTGTGAGTGTCCATTCATCACTCATCCTCATCTTCGCAAATTAGCCAAAAGTGGCACAAGAAGCGAAGTAAAATAAAGCAATTCAATCAATCAATCTGTAGTCTATAATCCGATTGGCGCCGACACGTCACAATTTTGTTTCATAATTCTTGTTACAATTTCAAACGTTGCCTTTGCGATGAAAAATCCAATGCTGTAGCGTAGGGAAACGCCACGTGACGGGTTTTAATTGAACTCAGTTTTGCTCAGTGACGTCACAGTAATATGGTCCATGGTCTCGGCTTACGAGGACCGTCTGTATCGTGATTTCGAACCCAAAATTCAGTTCCGACCATTTTTTTCTAACAAATGTAGCCGTCGACGTCTTGGGATCCGTGTTCAGCGACTGGGGAAAGAAGCCGCTGCATCGGTGAGAATGTCTTTTGTAATTGGTCCCGCGGTTGCTTCATCGCCTCTCTCATGGTTCGGTGGCCGCATCTGGAGAAGGCAAGGGACTCGCTCGGCTGGACAGGGACATTGCATGGAGGAAAGGACTCGCTTCCAGTTGTTTACCCGCTCCTGTTGTGATTTACGATCATTCTGTTTGTTGTTTGAAAAATCCTCGACTCCCCGACCTACGTGTTCCTGTGTCTCTTCATGAAATTCATTTTCATCTCGGTTGGACGACGCCATCGAAGAGTTTTCGAAAAACCACTACGATATTCCAAACTCTGACAAATTAAAATTCCTTCTAGAGCTTTCACGTGAATCTTCGGACAGCTTACTTTCGCTGTGTGTCATCGGAAATAGGCTCGAAACTACGTATTGCGAATTTGTAGACAACAGAGGAAGCAAGGCACACGAAGATGCAAGTATATGATCTAGAATATGTTTTATCAGGTGGAATTATTCAGAATTTGGAATATATTATCGGTTTTTTGAAAGGAGAGGAAATTTCGAATACTCTTCGCTGGTGTTGGACAATGTTGGCCAATGGTCCAGCCATGGGCGCCGCCAGAAATTTTCCTAGTAGTAGCAGTTTTAGTTTAGTTTATTTTAACATTCAATAAGTTTATTATATAAATAATATAGTACTTGTTACAACCAAGATTACATAATAGTTACTTCTAACATTAGTAGTAGTAGCAGCAGCAAACGTAGTAGTATAAGAAGCTTCGGAACGTGTGAAAGTTACAAATTAGCAGAATTTCAGTGTTGCAAATTATGAAAGTTTCGTACCAAATTCGATATCTCAAGACCATTTTTAAACAATGACGCAAAATGATGTGAAATAAAGTTCTTCGTTTATAAATTGCGATACATTGAAAAAAAAAGTACAGGGTGGGGCAAAATAATGTTACCACTTATATGGTGTTTCGGTGTATGGTGAATCGATCCATCTGTGCTGTTTTTCTTCTCCGACGAGGGAACATTTCATGTGAGTGGTCGCGTTAACAAACACAACTGTGTGATTTGGGCTACTGAACATCCACATGTAGTGAGGGAACACATACGGGACTCCCCGAAGATAAACGTATGGTGTGGTGTTTCAAAGTTGGGAATAGTGGGCCCCTATTTTTTTAACACTGCAACGGTCACTGGCGCCTCCTATTTGGCTATGTTAACTCATTACGTGGTAAACAACCTTCCATTAGCTATTCTTGCTCGTGGCTACTGCACACTATCACGCAGATGTTCGTGGTTACCTCGACAAGACATTCTGTCAATGATGGTAAGCGTGGTCCACTACCATGGGCGGCAAGATCACCAGACCTAAGCCCGTGCGATTTCTGGTTATGGAGGATGGTAAAAGAGCTTGTTTACGCAACAGAACCGCGGGACATACAAGATCTTAAACGAAGAATTTCGACAGTGATACGCTCTATACCGCAAGACATGTGTTCAAGGGTCATGGACTCAATGGTTGACAGAATGCTCAAATGTTTTCACATTTCTGGTTCACAGGTTGAAGGGTATATTAAATGTGTATGCATTCCTTTCGGTGGTAACATTTTTTTGCCCCACCGAAACATCATATGTGGTAACATTATTTTGCCCCCCCCCCTGCCGACACCCATGGTCCATTCGAGCCTTAATCGTAACTTAACGTGATTATCGCGATTAGCCAAACGTGGAAGAAAAGCGACGCTAAATAACAAAAAAAACAAATGAAATCATGCCCCACTTATCCGAGAAAGAGTTGCGAGGATCACCAGTAATATTGTTTCACCGCGCCCCTCGGACACACATGCAGTTTAAGTTCGCGATGCCTCACACATGACACGGCTATATCTATGAAGTAAAATGTAGCAGCGCATACATAAAACAGAATCAGAACTCCCGAGGAAACTGGTTCCAATATGAATGTTACCTGTAGACTTCTTGGTCGCGGTTCCAATGAATATGTTGGTGATGTTGAATAATTGATGCCGGATGACCGGTTTCTGTGCCAGGAGCCTTTATTTAGCTCCATCATCACGCCAGAGGGCACTGGGGTCTCTCATTGTATTATATCGATCGAACCTTGTTGCTGTCGCACATGACAATTTCTGTCGCGGCTTTAAAAAGGCAACGATATCTTAAATTGTAAGGAATGATATCTGTTTAACATTCCTTTTGAAGCAATTGGGAAAAACTTTGTACAATATTTGCAGCGCCTAAGGCATATTTTCTATCACAAATAGTCAACTCCGGTTGTGGTGAAGATTCGGCTATAGCGAACGTAAGTCGCTAATCCCAACTTATTACGAAGTTTGTTTAAAATGAAATGTCCATGATAAATTACTACTGTTCATAGCAACTGTAGTCCCCCCTCTCGCTCATGTTGTGCAATATCCAACGCTACAGGGGTACCGAGATAAGCAAGGCACAGTCCTCCAGATAAAATGATAGGCTCCCAGAGTTTAGAAAAAGATATTCTGGCTCTCAATATACATATAATTGTATCACTAAATATACAGGATATCTTGCATTAATTTTCGATTTTTGTCTCCAGTACCGTAGGTATTTTAAGGATTTCAATAGCCGTATTGAAGGCACAGTTGTCGAATTTTAAAAACAAAAACATATAAATCCGAAAGGGTAAACTAGACTGTCAATTGCTGTCAGAAAACAAATAACTAAATCATGGAATTTGATTTGCTGTTCGTTTTTTTCTGATTTTTACAGTTTGTGTTTGTGTGCACAGGAATGTTTGTATTCAGTTTTTAACAGTTATTTGTACTGAAGCAACTTCATTATTGAAGTTTTTTGTAAATTTTTGGTTATTTTATTTTCGATTCTCATCCACAAAGTAAAATAAGAACATTCTCATCGAAGTTCAGCATTGGCACAGGCATCGCAACTTCTTTTCCGAGATATCCAGAATTCTCTGCAGGACCGAATTTTTTTGGACATTACGGTTGGCAACGATAGGTGGTAGTGTTAACTTTATTTTCGTTTCGGCACGTGGCACTCCTATGGAAGCTGTTCAGAAAAATCCCCGAATCGTTGGAAGTCCAGAAACCAACACTGCACTCGGCCATGCGTGAACGAGAAAACGCGTAACCATGTGACAGGTGCTTCTGTCGGCGTCTGCTTTGAGCCATTCTCCGCCGTTTTCCGTGCGTGACATCGCTTTGCTCTGTCCCCTTCCGTGTAAGAAGGTACAATAAGCCACCAAGCGTCGCGTCTCGTCGCAACGGAAAGAATGGGCGGAAATTAAGAGAATTCCTCAATTTCATGAACAGAAATTCTTCCGCATGTTCAGAAGAATGCCTCAACGTAGGTGTGAATGGCAGGCTCTCAGCCTTAAAGTTCACAAAATGATACTGTAATAACATTATACATTTTTGGAAACCTTAGGAATTGGTCTAAAACTTTTATTTGTAACATTTTTCATAATTTCCTTTCGTTTAATATTCGGTTTCGTATTCAGAGAGCAAAGGAAGAGGAGTCAAACTTTGGTGAGGTCTATCTGTTTTGTGCATTGGTTTGAGGAAGGAAATATGAGTCCAAGAATCGATGTATGTTTGATACGTACAATGATACGTCTATAAAGTACACCGAAAGAAAAACACGTGGGATGAACTCGAGCATCAGTCACAGAGCATTTCATCTTCCCAGATTGTCAGAAAGTGAAGGAAATTCCTAAGTCACGTAATGAATAAGACAACTCTAATTGCATGTCTTGTTAACGAATGTGGGAAACCAGAGCATTTTGTAAAACGTTTGAATAAAACACTTCGCGAACTGTGGAGATAAATGATGCTAAATCACATCTGAAGGAAGCCCCAAAGTGCTCAATCTCAATAGTAAACATGAAGAGATGGGATTTTTTTTATGAATACTGCCGCTGCTAATGAGGGTTATGAAACGGTAATGAGAGGCTCAGTCAGATGAGACAGATGTGCGTATTATCTGTTTGAGATCCCATGAAAGAATCATGGTTAGATTGTCTTTGAAATATACGTAGTACCAAAATACCCATGGTCCTTGACATTAGGAAAATAGCTTCAATTCTTATTAAAAATGTTTCTCGAGATATGATAGGTCTCCACACGCATTTGCAGGAAAAGGAAAAGTAAATGTATTGAGAATCCTTTCTGCCGACAGTCATACACAGAAAACATTTTCGCAGCCTCGGAGATCAATGGGATCTCAATGATGAGCAAATTGTAGTTCTCTTGCTTACTGTATACTCCAAAACCTTACGTACATTATGTGAATGACATGGCATGTAGTCTATTCTGTGGAAAGAAGGGTGAGATAGTTTCTCCAAGGCGCAAGTTGATAATATCTGTCTCAAGAAACATACTTCACGTGCGATTATAAAGCCGCTATAAGCAAGAGATGTCTTCTGAATGTACATGTACACCAAGTCCAAGTGGGAGAAGGTGGACATTTAAAAGAACACAACGGAGCAGAGGAGCTGGTAATGGATTGGATGGAGTAACACCCAGCATCTTAAACTGTGTTAGATCTACTAGTTTGAAACTCCATTAGAAACTGCCTCCCGATGGTGCAGTGGTTGCGTCATCGCTTTGTAATCAAGGGGTCCCAGGTTCGATACTCGGTGAAGGCACATAGTAGTTCGGATCCCACTTTAAACTGTAGGTCCAGTCCCAATCAGCCTTAATGTGCATAAAGTGGATTTGAAGCACCAAATCAATAAACTAAGCAATCCATTAGAAATACGAACTGCCTCTTCTGTCTAAATAACATCAGGGGCTCTGACAAGTGCAGACTACCCGCATGTGAAAATCAATGAGTGATGACATCTATTCATATGATGATGATATGAATGTAAAAATTTTGTTTATGTAAAATTATAACATACATGCGTATTTAAGATTTAGCCACTATTATTATTGAAAATTGTAAGTAAAAATTATGCATTTAATCTAATAACGTTTTATTATTATTACAAGGATTATATCAGTATTATTACACTTAATAATTATAATTATAAAATAATATTCAATTTAATAAGTCTGTTGAAATTAAATTTATTTATTCAAATATTGTGATGAATTAATATGCTATTTATAAAGAATATGAAGAAACATTATTTTTCGGCTATGGTTACTAATTCAATAATATTAGATAAAAAGCAAAGAATTATGAGATGCTATCACACATTTTCCAGTTCCACACCTTGCAAGAAAATCATGTGAGACCCCTTCCCCCCGAGTGGTACCGATCGCCTAAATTTGAGGTCCTGGCTCTTGGACTAATTGGCGGCTGACCTTGGGAGCTTATTTTTATCTGTCCATCATTTTCGAGGATGGAGCTAGTGGCAATCTCAATTGACTTGGGACAATATTGCTTGTTGCAGTCGAAGTCCTCAAACGCTATTTTCCTCCTCGGTATGAGGGTCCACTTGCAACAGGTTTCTTTAGCAACGAGTCTTCCTTATCGCACAATACCAGAACAACCTTGCGTTCTGACGTCAGACGAGGAATGCCTACGTTGTTAGGTTAGGTCGGTTAGGTTTGGTTCTATTAGAATAACAATCCGCCGTACGAATGGTCCTCAATCACAGCGCAGAACGGCTATTTTGACAAAATGCTGTTTCCCTGTTGGCTGCTTCGGGGAAGGAGGGTTTCAAGGGTTGCCGCTTGTTGCCGAAAGAGGGAAGCAGCGGTAGGTCTAATTGGCTGCTAGACAGCACGTTCCTACGTAGGGAAACGCGGCAACAGATGGTCACTGCCATAAAGTCGGATATAAGGGCGGCGGGACTACAGGTACTTAAAATAGATTTGGCAACATGGGCTGTCGCCGATACACTCGTATTTGGTGCCGCGAATAGCGTTCGGCACCTTGGAATTCTAAGTGAGCCGATCACAATTGAACCGATTGATAATTCGTTGCTTCCAGTCGACAGTTCAAAAGGCGTCCAGTAGAATTTTTGTTTACTGATTAACGCAGACTAAAATATCCATTTCCTCAGAAACCGAACGCTCAATCCTCTCAAGAAGAAAGCATGGAAATGGTTTTGAAAAGAAAATACTTTCGGCTATTTGATTAGAATACTGGTTAACACAGACAAGAAACTGACGACACTAACAATATTTGCTCGGAACAGCTCCGGGACGCGGCTGGCAAATTTGCTGATCACTGGACACTAAAAGAGACACCGCACTCGTCCTCCGAACTGGGTTAAGCCCCGTCTACAACCAACACTCGAGAACCTGCTCAGCAGAACGCGAGCACACAGAGCGAAGCAGAGTTTGCTCGTCGTCTTCCGCTGAGAACGCCTCGAGGGTCAGGACTTGGACGTCATTGTGCGACCGAAGCGCCACTTCCTGGTGGAAACTAATTTGCTTTATTGCTTCTAAGTGCTGTTTCATTGTTGATCCTCAAAACTTTTTTATGGAACTTGTCAGCAGAGCTGAAGGGGTGGCAGGAATGGGAGAGGAAAGAAGAGTTTACAGGATTCTTGTTGGGAAACCTGATGGTAAGAGACCTGAAGGAAGGCCAAGACGAAGATGGAGGGATAACGTTGAGATGGACCTAAAGGAAATCGGTAAGGATGGAAAAGATTTTATTGATCTTGCCCAGGATAGGGACAGATGGAAGGCTTGTGTTGCTGCAGCCATAAACCTTCGCGTTTAAGAAAGGTACAGAGTGAGTTAGTTAGTTAGTCATATACGCTCTTGTCAGCTGTCTACCTCTGGAACTGCTGCACCTGCAGAATTAAAATTCTTGTGGGAACAGATAGATGTTGCAATTCTAATTCATAGTTGTTCACAGAGAAAGCAATCTTCTCGGAATAACCAAAACATAATATCTTGTAACCAAATATTTCTTTAAATATGTAACAATGATATGATTGTCTTATCAGAAACAAATTCTATTAGTAATCGTTCACCGTTGTTAAAGTTTCTAAAATTATTAGTCAGAATTGACAAATTTATTGAAGACTAACGTTTACGGTTAACGTTTTGTGAATCCAAACATAACCGTTGTGTCGGTTCTCTCGATTGTGGTAACCTGGGTGTGAGTCAAAATGAGAAGAAAACACCTATTTAGAATTGCTTCTAGTGCATTACAGTGAATATTCGTGTGGTTTCCTTTCACTGTTGTCTAGATATCTGTGGCAGAAAATAGGTTTACGGAACCACGAAACATTTATTTATTTATTTATTTATTTATTACTAAACACAACAGGCGAATGCCCAATTACAGTGTTCTACATTTCTTATTTATCTTTACACTCAGTATATCAGATCTTTACCACCATGTACAATATATATAAGATACAGATATAATATATTATAAATTACATAAAATATGGAAATAAAATAAACAAGGATAAATCAAGGATAGAAGTTATTTACATTAAAGAAATATATTAATTATGTGTGTAATAAATGACCTGTAAATAATTGACACACTAGAAAGTACGTACATATATGTAATTGAGTATAAACTACGAAAGAAATATATATTTACAAATATTGCGTTTATGTTTACATTGTTGACATTTATTCTTCCATTCCTTGAATAACATTTTTGAATGTCCCAATAGGCATGTGAAATATGTCTAATTTTGGTTCCCTTTCGGAACATCTGTTGTACAGTTCACACATTCTCCTGACAGGTGATTTATTTATAATGTTCGATCTTCTGTTACTACAGTAAAAGAGGCCCCCTTTGGATCGTGTCTTGGAGATAGGAACACGTATGTGTATTTGTTCTAGAAGATGTTGCACTTGAATATTATTGTTCATGATTTTGTATAAGAAACAGAGCAATTGCATCTTCCTTCTTTTGCTGAGAGAAGGCAGGTTGTGGTGTTTACAGAGGGAAGTGTATGATTCATATCGGGGATATATGCCTGTTTCTTTATAAGTGGCGTACCTTACGAATTTAGACTGCAGCATTTCTATTTTATGCGTGTACTTTTTGTCCTGAGGAGCCCATATTTCTGCTGCATATTCTACTTTGCTTCGGACTAAAGCGTTAAATATTATTTTCATTATTTCTTTGTTCATAAACTCTTTACTCATTCTAATTGCGTACCCTAGGTTCCTGTGTGCCTCATTTACGACCCTTTCAACATGTGTTGCAAATGTAAGTTTTGAATCAAATGTAACTCCTAGATCTCTCATCTCGTTAACCCTTTTAATTTTTGTGTTATTTATTTTGTAATCGAATTCAATTTGCTTTCTGTTGCGCGAGTATGTCATCGTGCAGCATTTTTCTATGTTCAGATTAAGATCATTTATTTCGCACCACTTTGTTACTGCATTGATTTCACTTTGTAAGGATTTGCAGTCATCAATATTACAAATAGTCTTACCGAATTTCAAGTCATCGGCGTATAAGAGTCTGAATGAGTCACACAGGTACTTTGGTAAGTCATTGATTAGAATTAAAAATAACAGAGGTCCGAGATTCGAACCCTGGGGGACTCCTGAGAAAACTGCGAACTCTTCTGTTAAAATTCCATTATAAGATACGTTCTGCTTACGGTCTTTTAGATAAGAAGCAAAGAAATTTAGTGCTGGTTTGGAGAGGTCGTAACACGAGAGTTTACTCAACAAGATATCGATTGATTGTTTTAACTTCGCTTTTCTGCCTCTTGTGGTTAATCTCGAAGATGAGGATGAATGATGATAGGATGAAACTGATGAATACACACTCTCACAGAGCAACCATCTCCAGGCCGAGATTCGAACCCGAGCTCTTTGCGTTATAGCACGCTGTGCTAACCACTCCGCCACCAGGCTGCCGCCTCGAGTTCGATACCTCTTGAAGGCACAGTAGTTCGAATCCCATATTAAAACTGTAGGCCCAGTCCTGATTAGCCTATCTCTGTATAAATTGGATTTAAATCAAACAACATCTTATTTGGTTCAAATAATATTTAATCAGTTTTAAAAATTACACACACATTTTTTGCTGTTCACAGAGCGAAAGTATCGTCAATTTTGCTATAAAACTCCAGGACTGAGGAAAAAGATGGTCGTGCTCTACTTTCGCGTTACATTGTAATTCTACGCAGCGTCAGATTCCAAATGTGACGTAACTCTTATCATGAAACAGTTTTTTTTATTTGGGAGGCCTCTGATAACAACGAAGCAACGTGTTCTTATTTGGCTCCCTTGCCTTAAGTAGACAGCAAGCGCTATATTTTACGATGGCACTTTTCGAGATACGAGCGGCGCCCTGCGACGCCAGCGCCCTCCTTGGCTACCACACGGGGATTCGAACCGGTTCCTCCTGATGGCCAGCTGAGTAATATCGCTCCTGTTATGGCACTGCCAACAAGTTGGAGGCAATCCGAGTGGCTTTTGTTTTCTGTCATATTCTTCTTTGCCTTTTTACACCCTGAAAAGCAGTGGCGTGCCCAGGATTTTCGTAAAGGGGTCTGTAGGTTACTTGTTTTAATAATCAAACCTTCATTTTGTCATCTTTTCCTGCCTTTCACGTTCTCTTTTAAATAATGCTTGGTCAAAGGGGGAATATGACCCCTACGACCCCCTTCGGCACGCCACTGCTGGAAAGGTACCCCTTGCTCATTGCATTGCAACATGTCGTGAAGGCATATGTGGAGGTAAGGTGTCGACAATTTTTTGGAAGTGATGTGATGATCCCCCGGGTCCCTTTACCCTCTGCAGGCACCAGATACCCCTTTGTTATAGACTAGGAGAACCCCAAGCCACTCGGTGCAAGAACTTGGTTAAATTCCTACATATACAATCACGCACCCAGTGCTCGAAGTGAGGGGGGAAAGCGGGGGGATGGTAGACCCCAGCAACCACATTTTTTTGCAAAGTATCAGCCAAGCTAATCCTAAACCTCGACCAAACACCCCCCCCAGTTAACATTTTCCACTTCAAGCACTGCACGCACCCCGAAAATAGAACCCGTGTCTCCCGCATTCTAGTCACTCATCCTACCAACTGAACCACAGCGTCTCTTTATGCCTTGTGAATTATTAGAAGAAAGGACGAGCTTATTTCGAAATATCAAGTAGTTTCGTGTTTGATTCGTCGTGAGAGTACATTTCAGTGGTTAAATGTCGATGTGCAACGGCTCTACCGATTAGTATTCCTAAGGATAAAGTGGACTTCAAACAAATATTAACAAACATGTTTTCTGGATTGAAGACAGTGACGCATACAGGTTCATTTTTACTTGTGGAAAGTTACAATGTCTGAATCACACATAAGATGGCATGTGTACTTACATGAGGATGAACTGAATCCTCAAATGGTTCAAATTTCTTATTAGTAGGAAAGTTGTAAGGTTTCTATTATCCGGAGTAAGCCTATATTAAAATAAATGCCTTATTATCTACTCCCTCTGTCCCATAATTATAGTCCGATATGCCAAAATGATAGTACAGGAATGACAGACGAAGAGGCAGATGGAAAGCACGATTTGTACTGATCCTTGAGTAGTAAAGTTGTATGACTCTTTCCCTTGTTACATGTTCTTCTTCTGTATACACCAATCTCACAGTTTGAATATCGGGCACTTATTATGAGACAACAAACAAATGTGTACCGGACAATAAACCTTCCACGAAAAGTAAATGAAATAAATTATAGTCCTATTTCAATATGAAGTTTAGATATTTGAAACTTGGCAAATCCATGTTCATGTTAAACGTACAATTCAGGTTTCTTTGAAACGATCGCGTGTGATCTGTTCAGTTGATACATTAATCTGTGTACTTTGATCCACCAAAGCAGCTTATGCGCTTTAATCTGCTATTGGAATCAACATATTTCTGTCAACTGATCAAGTGGGGTAGGAGTTTCATGACCTAAAAGCCAGCAAAATAAACAATGCCGTAATGTTCAAGTTTTAAACAAAAAATAATTTAAAACGATGAAAAAATTCCAAGAAATCTTTTCTCACATAGTTCACCTCACTGCGTGGCCTATTTATGTAAAAATAAAGCAAGCCATATTTATTTTCTTGCAAAGATCATTTTCCGGGATATTCTCACGTACGTCTCTCTCTCTGAGCTCTGAATTGCAATGGCTACTGGATGCAAATTTCCAAATGGCAGTTACTTGGGAAACAGCTAAGTAAATAATTATAAAATTCCTTTAAAAATTTCAAATATGCTAACCATAGATTGGTTTCATTATTTTAACTTCAATTTTGTGCCTCCTTTGGCTAATCGCGAAGATGAGATTGAAAGGTGATAAATGACACTGATGAAAGGACCATCGCAAGCACACGTGGACACGAAATCCGCAGACGATTATACTGGCTGTGAGTCGAGACGCCAGATCCTCGTTAGTCTGCAGAATGCAGTTCATCGTGTACTACGTGGAAGAGATTTTGACATTTGGGTGTCTTCATTCAGTTCCTTTTCGTAACACGAATTTATACATATTTCAGGAATGTATATGTACGCAATTTCATGAAAATTATAGCACTTGGCACAGTGGTTCGGATCCCACTTTAAACTGTAGGTCCAGTCCCGATTAGCCTTACTGTGCATAAAGTGGACTTAAAACAACAAATCAACAATCAACAACAATCATGAAAATTATATTCCTAATGGCACGAGCACATCTATATGGAAATGATAGGAGGGATTCAAATTTCAGTCCAAGGATAGTGAAATTTAATACCTGTTGATTATGAATGATTTTCAGTAATGGCAAACTTGTTAACAATTACTATATTATTGTCCTTAAAAGTTTCAAATTAAAGTTTCTAAATATTTTACTGTACATACCAAGGTGCACAAATTGTATTTACAATTGCATTACATTTTTCATTACGTACATTCAGATTTTTATTTTCCGATTTTTCAAATCATATCTTCATCTTAATTTTTTAAAAAATATGCGATTTATTGCCATTCTGTAGTTTATTTATAACGTAATGAATGCCGATGGAGTTATTCTGAAGATGTGAATGAATTAAAATTATTGTGCATGAAGAATATGTCTGTTGACGGCCTCTCAAACTATATCATATTTTCAAAATGATTTCAAATATTATAATAGCTCATCAAATGTTGATTCTATTGAATTAGTGCAAAATATTTGTGGCTGGGGTTTGACCCCCCCCCCTTATATACGACATTGGTTACAATAACATGTCATAAGAATGATTTCAACGGGTGGTAAGAATGTAGTTGTTCGGAAGATTTCAACGGTCGATAGGAAAATGCGCCATTACTTACGTTGAAATATTCTGTCTCTCTTCATGCTAATTGGGAAATTAGCCGTCCTTCGTGGCAGAATGGCTAGCATATCGCGTTACGACGCCAGGGGTTCCGGGTTCGAATCCTGGCCTCGGCATGGGTGTTTGTGAGTGTCCATTCATCAATTTCATCATGTCATCACTCATCTTCATCTTTGCAATTAATCAAAAGTGGCAGAAAAGCGAAGTAAAATAAACTAATTCAATCAATGAATAGGCTAATTTCTATTGTTACGTGCCTTTTGGTACTTAACGACCTCTTATGAGAAAAATGCATATGTGTCTGCAAGGTTCTTCTCGTGACACCTCCAGGAGTCTGCGACGCCAGAAGGTTCTGGGTTCGAATCCCGTCTTGGACATGGGCGATCATTGTGAGTGTCCATTCATCAATTTCATCATATCGTCACTCATCTTCTTTCCGCGATTTGTCAAAAGTGGTAGAAGAGAGAAGTTAAATAAGCCAAGTGAAAAATCAAATCAACTCTGCTTCCGATTCAGAGCCGTGGAAGACTGGAAAGGGTAAAAAGCTCCCAGTCTGCCTACGAGGATCTTTGTAATGGTGCAAAGCGTGCCTTGGTCGTTGCTACCGAACCGCCAGGACGGCTTCTGGTTTGGAGACTCCCGCCCCCCTCCTCCCCGGCGGAATGTGTATTTTGGAGCAGTGTGGGCTCCTGACACACATTCGCATTCCCGTAAGTGGAACGACGAGTTGCCAAGTTGGGCTTCGTCGAAAGTGACAGGGTCTGCGTCGCGGAAAACCTGATGACGTCAAAAGCTGGAAGGAGGCGACTGTTCACACGGACGGGTTTTTTCTTAACTCTTTACAAGTTCCCCCTCTTTGGGTTCATCCAAATGACCCAGATTTTGCTTAATTAGCTCTGTGTAATAATGAGTACGTTAATGATATTGCTTTGCCAACAGCTTGGATGTTGCAGTTTACTGGAGGAATGATCATTGTAAGGTTCTTCTTCATCATCAGATTATCCCAATCTTGTGCCTCTTTGAAGTTCACCAATGAATAGGGCAGAAGGTTTGTTCTTCTACATCTCGCGCAATAAGTGATCTGTCATCTGCGGCTGTTGTTGCCAAACGTACCGTTGATGCAAGGCGACCGATTACTCTGATGCAACAAGTCCTACGAAAAGATCAGCAATTAATAGCAGAGATCTTGAGTTTTTGGGTTATTGTTTTTAATCCACTTTATACACAAATAAGTTAATTGGGACTGGGCCTACAGTTTAAAGTGTGATCCGAACCACTATGTACCTCCACCGGGTATTGAACCCGGCACCCCTTGGTTACAAGGAGACGGCGTTCCGTTATGACTGCGCCAGAGGGGAGGCGAATGTCAACGAACTATTCGGGCCCTCACAGGGCAAATTCTTTTCCTTTCGTCACTGCTCAGTCTGTCTCGGGAATCTCTGGAGCAAGGGAACGAAAACAAGTCTTAGCACTCGAGAGGTCTCGATCAATTAACGCGTGAAAAAGTGAGTACGTGGAGGGGAAAACACGGCTGCACTGCTTTGTTCCGTCCACTTGCTTTCTCTTCTTCTCCACAGATTCCCGAGACAGAATATATGTGTCGTTTGGCTTCCCCTTCCGTTCGCAACGAATGCGGTACCCGAGCATTCAAATAGCTAACTCTCTAGCCTTCTTAAACCCGAACGTTTATGGCTGCAGCAACACAAACCTGGGCAAGATCAATTCAATCTTTTCCATCCTTACATGTTTCCTTTAGGTCCATCTCATCGTTATCCCTCCATCTTTGTCTTGGCCTTCATACAGGTCTCTTACCATCAGGTTTCCCAACAAGAATCCTGTAAACTCTTTTTTTTCTCTCCCATTGGCCCACCTAAGTCTTCTTGATTTAATCATTCTAATAATATCTGGACACGAATACAAATTATGCAGTTCTAAAGTATGTAACCTTCTCCGCTGAGCGTTCAAATTCCCCTCCTAAAGGGAACGGCGAGCTCTGATTGGCAGAGAACGAAGCACATGCTGTCTCCAGCGCCCCTCTCGGTGGGTGGAAGAACTCACGTGTGGCTTGCTTTCGCCTGTTGTGTCTTTCGTGGCTACGGAAGCCTATTAGACTATTGCGAATGCCTGGGTGACAGCGATTCACGTGAATGCTCTACAAGGATTTCTAAGCAGATGTAACCTTTCAGATATCAGAACAACATAGCGTTTCTTCGAAATGAGAAGAAATTTCGAAAACTGCTTTGCTGGCGTCACCATTTTGTTTTTTAAGTACTTCTATGTTCGCAGATGAAGTACTGTGCGTTTACTGAATTCCCACCGTCTATATTTGGACCAATTTAAAATTGTATTTTAATAATTCTTAAAGTTTTGATGAACTAATCAAGAGAGTAAGTTACTAAAAACACAGCTTTACAATAACTGTTATTTTACTTCCCACATAAATGCATTTTTGTTACCGTTGTTTTGCTTCTTTTTCCTTCTGTTCGGCCGTAACCTACCATGGATCTACCAGTTACTTGTTCCGATACTGCCGCAGGCGAATAAGATACAAAAACATTAAAAAAAACCTAACAATACGGTTCATTCGAAAGAAAAACAATTCTTAGAATAACTATCATACAGTTATTATTCTGGCTCATGGATATAGGGGAAACTCGGTTCTTTTCTCATTTTTCTTATAAAGGATAGTCCAGACGTTCTGTTAAATATATATGAAAACTATTTATTTCTTGATTAAATATGTAGATGAATTACAAAGGTAACACCCTCCACATAATCCAAATTAGTTGAAATGCGATATTTTAAAATATATATATATAGAATAGAGGTTCGTTCGTTGGCTTAGACCATCAGAACTATCTCTATTTAAATATGGTTACCCCGTGACCGCTAGCCTCCTAGACTAGCCACAGCAACTACCATTCCAACGTATACGTAATCCCCCCCCCCTTTTCCAAGAACCTGGGCACACCACTGCCTCCTGGCTAGTAAATCCTCCACTTCTAAACTTATAATGGTAACAAAAAGTAACTTGATAATTGCTCTTGTAATTTTAGTAACAAGTTACTAACAGGACAACGTGTTACTTTCTCTGCGTTATACCTCACCTCTACTAACCAGTTTTACTGCAAGGCGACCTCTCTTCGCTAAATTTTCTTTAGTTTTGAAGCTTTTGAAAGACCAGGTAGCGTGTTTTCTGTTCGTTCAAGAGCAATTTGTTAGATTCAAACCCACCCGTGACCACAAACAACGGTGGGCATTTCACTGACGCACTTTGTAAGTATTTCTCTGGCTTTCACCGTAGACCAACTCGTTACATAAAGGCATCCGCGGAACTTCTCGGAACGGCCTCCCCGATTGTCCACGGAGTTCCGAGAAGTGGAGAAAGTGACAAGTGAAGAACGTTGCAGCCTCTGAGCTTGAACTTGTGAAAGGATCCGTCCAAAAGGTTCCCCGTGGTTCCTCGCCTCTATCCCGGCAATGATTTAATCGAAAATATTTCCTTTTGAGCAATCCTGGTGTTCAAAGTCTTAGAATTTAGATCTGATTAACGTTCCTCCTACTATTGATTGATTGATGTTATTTTACTTCGCTTTTCTGCCACTTTGACTAATTGCGAAGAAGATGATGATGATATGAAACTGATGAAAGGACACTCACAAACGCACATGGACAACACAGCACACAACACAGAGGATTATACTGGTTGTGAGTGTAGACGCCAGAAACGGCCATTTATTTCTGAAGGTACGTGTGGCTCCTTTTTCTGGAAGCTCTCTGGTTGCAAGTAACACACATGTTTTCTGTAGCGCAGGTTTTCCCATTGTAAATTTACATGCACAAGTTTTGATTGACTCAATTGAATTTTTTTGGGTGCGTCAGCAGTTAGGCTGTTTACTACTTGCACCTGTCACACTGCCAAGCCTCTTACCATAACTAATAGTGTTGCCCACGGGACGAGACGGGACAGGCTTTTAAAAATTCGAGACGAGACGAGATTGACCATGTGCCATAAGACAAACGAATATTTTCGAGACGAGACAGCATTTCCAAGAGACTCCACGAGACGAGACAGGCCAAAGTCTCGTCTCGTGGGCAACACTAAAACTAAAATCTTCTTGCATACTTAAAAGCTGAGGCTGTATAGAGTTTAGGCGAAGTAACAAACTACGGTTTCAATTAAGTTTGTTAAAGGTCCAGGAACTCATACATTCTAATGGGTTCTATTGGGTTACGTAACATAACCGAATTAAAATTCGGTCCAAGTTGCGTATTGTTTCATTTCAATAAGGAATTTGGACCGCATTAAACTGATCCGGAGAAAAAGTTCCTGGACCGAAATGAAATACTTTACAGATAAACCCGTTCTTTACGGTCCAGAACCCATTCACGGTTGCTGATTTTCTCTCCTGGACCGGAATTGAATTTATTTAAAATTCCTGGACCTTTAACGACCCTGGTTTCAGTTACTCTTGTAATTTCGGTAACGCGTTCATAATGCAAGTACTGGAAATGTTATGCGTTAATCCTCGACCGTTAGCACCTCCTGGCATGGGTTTCTAAGGAAGCCGGAACCGACGCGGCCTTCCGTTAGCTGCCAGCGTCCGCCAAACACGGCGGCGGAATGCGACTTTTGGTCAGGTGGGCAAGAACACCACGAGATGCCGGAATGTGGGTCGCCCCACTTAGGGCAGCGGCAGTAAAAGTGAATTGGGCAGAAGATAGCTCCGGCCCCGCAGCCAACGAGGCCAGCCCACGTGGTTTGTGTTGATCTCGGAAGTAGGTAAATGGGTTTCCCCCACGGATAACGGTGCGTTCAGCTGATCCCGTAGCTTCCACAGGCAGTGTTGCTAACCGGTCGCATCTTCCTCCAATCCTTGCTTGCTTCTCTTTCGTGTTAGTTACGTCTCTTTCCTGCTACTTGCAGCCAGAGATGTGCCCTAGACTGTAAAGCTACGTCTATATGTAATCTGCTCGTAGAGGGGTCCAGGTGGTGTGGACCCGCTCGTAAGAGTTGCCAAGCATTGCAGGTAAATATTCTAAAGAATTAAAATGGTGTTTTGGCCATAAAATAAAATGAGTAAACACTTGTACGTCAATTCTGGTTTAACACAACAAACAAGAAAATAAGATTTGATTGTAATAAAGCAGTTTCTGCGATAATTAATACAAAATTATAATATTTATTTCTATTAATATTATTCATAATGAAATTATTGTTATTAATTGATGTTGTTGAACCTATTATTAGGGTCTCCCGCATGGTGTAGCTAGCGGTAACGCCTTCGTCTTGTAATTAAGGGGTCCCGGGTTCGATACCCGGTGTAGGTGCACTTTAAATTGTAGGCCCAGTCCCGATTAAGCTTTCTGTGCATTAAGTGGAGTTAAAAAACTAAAAAACTCATTCTATTATTCTTAATAATAATTTATGATCATTATTGTTGTTATTACATGTGAAACAACTAAATGTATTTCTGGATTCGTGTCTGCCTAGGTAAACAATGTAAATTATTTGTATTTGTATACGTCGCTTTTCCGACACTTTAAGCTAACCACGATGAGCAATTGTTGAAAAGTGAAGGAGACTCACAGAACCGGGACTCGAACTTGTGAAGTTTGGTGTCGAAATATGATAACCATTCAAGCAGTTTTTCTTATTTATTTGTCTGAAAAAATAGAAAAGCTGTAAACGATAGTTCCCGTCATTCTCTTCTTACGTGAATTTTAATCAATTCTATAATGTCTCATTCAAGACAAACACCATGTCCTATCCGGCATTCCAATCCAAGACCCTCCCCCCTGGGGTCGTAGCACGCTGTCCAATCCGTCACGGATGTCGGCACGTAGAATGTATACCCTGTCCCAGCTAACTGTGGAGCAAGGCTGCGCATAGCGTCAGAGAAGGCGAGGAAATCGAGTGGCCAGAGCAAAGCTGTACACGCTGCTGATAGGCTGGTAACTGCAGTCACTTTCCCCTCCTTCACGCAACACCTTTCGCTATCGCGTATTCATTGGTGGAGCCGTCTCGCGTCACTACTTGCGCAGAGACCTGTTTTCGTTCGCCTGCTCCACAGTTAGCTGGGACAGAGTATAGTCTCTTTGTGGACTCTTTCGGCGAAACGCGACGATGGGAAGGAACGACGTTTAAAGGAATTGACACACGCAAGGGAACATTCCAGGGCTCGAACCAGGGCTTTCTGTCGTCCATCCTCAACAGTTTAGTGTTCATGATGCCTCCTTGTAAGTAAGTTTTTTAGTGTTCAATCCGCAGTGGTTGGGTTTCTACTCCAAATTGCAGCTAAAGTCCTAATTAATCTCTACAGAACATTTTTCTGTGCCCCAAAATGGTTTTCTTTCAAAACTTTGCAATATGAAAGCAAGGAAAATGCCGTTGTCGTAGGAAGGTCTACAGTCAGACTTTTCATGTCTACCTCTCTTCCACGAGTACTGTACTCTAACGAGGTTCTTGCATTTGGACTCGCAACCAGTATAATCCTCTGTAGGATTCGTGTTGTATGCTGTCCATGCGTGTTTGTAATGATTATCCTTTCAACAATTCCATCACATCTTTCATGCTCATCTTCGCTATTAGCCAAAAGTGGCAAAAAAAGCTAAGTAAATTAAACTAAATCAACCAATCAACAGCAAGTGCACCTCTATTCGCCATATTCCGTCCACTATTCTGTTTTTTACATTTATCCTTCATACGTGTCTCCCTCTTTAGTCAGACCTTAGTGCATTTTCCAGTTCGTCGACTCTGCCTTTTCTCAGAATTCCTTAAAATATTTGAAACACTGAAGACAAAGAAATTTGAGATTTTCCGAAGAACAGCAGTTCCCTAAATGCCGGGCGCGGATCACCGTGGCGGAGTGGTTAGCACAGAGCCCTACGGTACCAGGGGTCCCGGGTTCGAATCTCACCAAGTCATGGGTGTTCTTTGTGAGTATGCCTTCCTCAGTTTCATCATAACTCATCATCATCATATTCGCTTAATTAAAGTGGCAGAAAGCGAAGTAAAGTGAACCAAATAAATCACACCCTAAATGTTGGGTGCCACAAAGAATTGAAGTTTCCCGACAATTCAGGCGACACAGGAGTCTACATTTCCCAAACGCCTCACAGACTGCGTATTCTTAAAAAGTCAAAAGAATTTCGAAATTTCTGGATGTTCTGACATTTTGAGACCTCCCTTCCCACAAAAAAAAAAGAGATTATATCACGAAATCGGCATCGTGGTTGGGAGAGATTTCCCCACTCTTAGCTCTTATGTTTCGGGATCCCTCACACCGTTATGCATCGCGTATCTATGATGACGTGACGTACACCCAACGGCGAAAGAACAGTACGCGAATTGTCCACCACCATTTTCATTCGGTCTGTATTACACAATGTGTTGACAATGAATTGAAATAATGACGTCAATAAGCAGAGAACAATGCCTGCTTCGAACAAACATAGTTTCATTCCTTAAAACAACACAGGATGTAGAAGAAAAAGGTAATGAAAATAGCTGTGGACAATTTGCTAAGCATTATCTTTGCCGTTGACTGTATTATTGCGCAGTGGTACAGTATGAGTGTGAACGTACACACTCCAATCCAGGCATCACAGCAAAAATCAAACATGTTGGTCCTCCATTGCCTGGCTTGATATACATGACGCAGTAGTAATAGTACGATAGAGCTCTTGGAAGTTAGGAAGGCATCCACCGGTCAGAATTCAAGGCTTGCAATTAAATTATTTGCAGCGGATGCATTTTCCTTGAAGGACGCCGCCGTGTGTGGATTGCACCATGTGATACCAACCAATGCTGATTCCCAACCAAATAACCTCCACATATGCGAGCCACACGTGCATATCACGAACATGATTCGGCGTCAGTGTCGTCTCGGTGGACTCCAGGGTGGGCGACATATTTCCATCTGGTCTCTGGTTCAATTGTCATGAGATTCTTTCGTCTTCCTTTTTTCTCCATTCCTTTATTTCCTTTTCTTTCTCTTCCTCCTCCCTCTCCCTGCCTTTTCACTTTCATTCATTCATTTCTCTCTCTCTTTCTATCTTCTCTTTCACTTTCGTTTCTTATCACTTTCTGTTTCTTTCTTATTTTTCTTCGCAGCAGTGGAGTAGTCGATGAGCATGGATTGATTTGGTTTATTTTACTTAGCTTTTTTGCCACTTTTGGCTAATCGCGAAGATGAGAATGAGTGATGATATGATGAAATTGATGAAGGGACACTTGCAAAGAACACCAATGCGCAGGCCAGGATTCTAACCAGGCAGTCGGTAGAGGGTCTTGACTGCCACGCGTGTAGTATCACTCATCACACCCAACTCAAGAGACCTACCTCTCTGTCAAAAGCGGTATTTCGTCTTCTGACGTCAGGCTAATAATTTCGTGGTTAGGCTAAATGTAATGTATTTATTGTAAGAGATTTAAACCCAACCAAAAAAGCATTCCGCACTGATGTCAGAAGTCGAGACCCGGATTCGATTCCCGGTGTGGTGTGCTAGAAGTTGGGAATTTTTCCGAAATTGCCTCTTCATAAAGTTGCTCTGAGACTCACCCAACTTCTAATAAACGGGTACCAAGGGGATAAAGGGTGGCCGGAGCATGGTGCTAATCACAACTCCTACAGAAATGGTCGTACCTCCATATTCTCTTCGTGGCACCTTTTGCCTTTTTTGTTTTCAATATCCAAATTCTTTCATTTTTCTTCCTTGAAAATGTTCTAAGTAGAAAACTGTTTTTGTGTCTGCAGAAACTGGGACTATTTCACGGGGCGCTCCCAGAACCCCGTCGCCCAGTTGATGACCCGCAACTCGTACAGCAGTGAGTAGTGGCTAACACTCCCTTCGATCAGAGGTAGCGAGAGCTACAAAACACCCCACCACGTCAGATTTCAAGTATGTATGACCCTTTATATTTTTCTGTTCAACCCCCACGGTATAGGTGGGTTTCATGTGACGTCAGGACGCGCACAGCCGCCATGTTTGCGGCCAATTCTATTTGTCGTTTACAAAATTTTCCGCGCACCTTCCCATCAATCGGTTCATCTCGGGCCATAAGGAAGCCTGTTCCACTCTGCCCCTCCCCTCCAGCGGCAGTACGATGCACAGGAGTCGCGGGTCTGGGCAGGCTCTTTTGGCTGTGGTTCCACTATATATGAAGTGTTCCCCACTGCCATTTTCAGAAATACAATAAACTCGCTGAGTCCCATCGCCGCTATCATTTGCTTCCAGACCTGATCCCGCTGCTAAGTCATGTTGCTATGCACGTATATGCGTAATTACTGTATATTAAACTTTTTTCTTCTGCCCCGTATAAATTGCTTCATTACCCAGGCCTGGATTCGAATCCGGGATCCCTGATGTCGTAGCATGCCGAGAAAACTGCTTCGCTAAGGACAGTGGCGTGCCCAGTAGGAGGGGGGTTTCCCGATGGCGCAGTGGTAGCGTCGTCGCCTTGTAATCAAGGACTTCCGGTTTCGATATCCGGTGGATCCCACTTCAATCTGTAGGTTCAGTCTCGATTAGCCTTAATGTGCATAAAGTGGACTTAAAACACTAACTCAATCAATTTCAAAAGGGGGGGGGACGTATAGTTGTTTTGTAGTCAATCCTCATTTTTCCATCTTTTCCTTCCTCTAACGTTCTTTCCTTTCGGAATACTGAGCCAAAGGGGGAGGGAGTATGACCACCAACCACGTGCCCCTTGAGCACGCCACTGGCCCATGTACATTGCAACATGCTGTGAAGGTGTATTGGGAGGGAGAGGTTGATCCCCGCACAACTCGATCATTTCTGGAAGTGATGTGAACGTCACCACGCTCCGGTCGCCTTTACCATCCACCACCCCCTAAAGTTGTCACTCCATGCAGGCATATTGCCAGAAAATTCGCACGTGTATCCGGATCTGATTTTCAAACAATTTCTTACTCGCTTATCGAACCCGGGATTCGTTTCCCCTAATTAAAGGATTTTTATTCGCCTGCCAAATCCAGTGTCTGTTAGTCGCTTTCCGAATCTAGAATGCGTTGCCCTATTCTCAAATCCAAGATTCGATGCCCGATACTTCAACGATTTTAACCTGGGTACAGAAACCAGACTTCTCCTGTGTGATATTGAATGGTGACTTTTTTGTTCTCTTTCCGCATCGGTGGAAGAAGGGGAGGGCAATTAGTACCAGCCGGTGAAAGCAAGACAACTGGCCGGAACAAATTGCATTAGGAAGACTTCAAGACACATTGGAGCTGCGGTTACGGAGCGTCATCACAGCATGCTCCATGTCATTAATAATTAATTAGCTGCGTTTTGAGATATCACTCTTGCATTAATGCAGCATTGTTAAGGGTCTATAGGATGAAAACGCTCCTCCGTCACTGAATTGTCAGCATGCCTTACAAAGAAGCTAGAAGTCTCGGGCTTGAATCCTCAGTAAGGAAAGAATTTATTAGTTTCATCGGTCTCATCGTCATGTTAACACAAGAGGTTTAATTGATTGATTGATTTGGTTTATTTTACTTCGCTTTTCTGCCACTTTTTTTGAAATCACGAAAATGTGGATGATGTGGTGAATTTGATGAAGACACACAAAGAACACGCATGCCCAGGCCGGGATTCGAACCCGGGACTCCTAGCGTCCTATCGCGCTGTGCTAACCACTCCGCCACGGTGACCGGCTGACACAAGAGGTAGGAACGAGGCACTTCACACTCACGTCAGACAGGTTGATCGGAATTTGAACTACAGTTCCCTTATCCGGGCAAGCTATTTTTGTAACGTGTCCGGGCAAGCAGTGTCTGTCGGACACTGCTTTGTTTTAAATGGATCTTGCCCTTCTCATGCGAGATTTTTATTTTTCATCACTGTGGAAACAAGCGAGTTACATGATATTTAATCTCATCATCATTGTTATGTCCATAATTATTGTATTCAGCATAATCATCGTAATTGCATGTTGTATTTCTTGCAGCATAGTACATGAAACATGTTAGGCCGGAAGGTAGTGTTAAGAAATAGTTTCATTTGATCATATATTTTTCATTTTTTCTATTTTAGCGTTAATAATATTTTTATGTAATACCTTATTAAATACTTTATTTTTTTATTAAACATGTGTTAATACACATTCAAGTAGAGTTCTTCACATATCAATTGTACACTGTGTCCGACAGACACTGCTTGCCCGTTTACGTAAGTGAAATCGAAAATATTTTTTACGCCTGACCTTCTTTATCAAACAGTCAAGTATTGTTAAATGAGAAAAAGAGAGTAACAATCAAAGTCAAAAAATATCACGTTCGCAGGAAGTATCGTTGGAGTATGTGACAAAAAATGTAAGCAACAGTGTCTGACAGACACTGGTTGTCCGGTTAAGGGTTAAAGCAGGATCCAAACCATTGTGCAATGTGCCTTCACCAGGGATCGAACCAGGAACCTCTTGAGTGCAAGGGAAACGCCATCGGGAAGACCTTAGAAATGTCGAGTAATGTAATCGAAAGAGATTAAAATAGCAGTAGGTAGCTATTTCAAGCCACTACGTTTTGTCTTTGTAGATCTAGTAGTTTCTGAAATCACTGACGAATGAGTTTTAACCTTTAAAAAGATGTCGGTATTGCTGCTACAACTACTTGCGTCTTCTTCTTCTTCTAAGAGAACCAAACCCAGCAAGCCTAACCTAATCACTGATGGTGTTTAAGTTGTGTGCGATAAGTGTGCCCCCCCACCCCCATCCCGCACAAAGCTACCAACCAACGGCAATGCTTAAAACAGTTGTAGCAGCGATCACTACCTTAAAACAGAACGAATCAAGAAAATCGAAATATTTGCCGCAGTTGGTGACTTTGAAGACTCCAGAGTTGGAAACCCTGCGCGTGCGTCATCGGCAGGAGCTGGTCTCCACTCCAGCACGCTGTGCCGAATACAAGTTGTCATGCCGCTTGGTAAATGGGGTAATTGTTTTCTCACAATTGTTGATCCGGGTTGTTCCGAGCGTCTTTACCAGGTCACGGTGGCTTCCTCGCTTCGGATATAAACGAGCGCTTACACGCAGTAAATAAAATGTCGTACGCGATGGGGAAAAAGGAGAAAAAAAACCTGTCGTGTTCTCCCACGATCAAGCCTATCCAGCCACGCGTCTGGATCGCAGGGTGTTTGCAAAGTACACTGGTACCAATTTGCCTTTTAACATTTTTGCTAGTGTCAGTGCTATGTAAATGCTTCCAAAAATCTTACAGCAGACAGTAGTTCACACGGAAGCATTTCATGTAAAATTCCGGATAGCTTCTGCAATGCGATGTATAATGTATACAGCACGAAAGGCACACCAAGATTGAAACAACTAACATAATACTTATCGGCTTTTAAAATGTGAAGTGATACGTTGCTTAAATCTCACTCGGCCGTCGTTACATCTGCACTCGTGACCTAGAGCTCGCTTGTGATTGGATATGCTACGGAAATATGACCAATTCTATCCTTGAGAAATGCCATAAGATTTTTCACTACACGGTAACAGTTTGGTCATGGCATAAATGTTAAGAAAAATGCTTTCGTCTAAGCCTAACTTGAGTGTATTGATTGATTTCACCACAGCCTGTAACGTAATGCAAGTGACGCGTTACCGAAATTACGCGAGTAATGATAACGGTACTTCATTACTTTGCGTTACGTTGATAAATTCAAAACTTGAGAATTTATGCCAGATCAAATCATGGTTTGTTGCGTTCTCGGAAACTTGGGGATGTAAAGGTACATGACAAAACCTGCACCACAGAAAGGATGTGTTTCTTCTGTAAACAGTTTGTATTCTTGTTATTTTGCGTCACGTTTCTGCCACTTTGTCTAATGGCGGCGATGAGTGATTACATGAAACTGATGAACGGGAGTTACAAAGAACACTAAAGAACTCGAACTCAGGATTCTTGGATGGCGAGTTCGAAAGTCGACCACTTGAAGCGCTGTCAACGAGTTAGCATAAGCAGTGAAATGTCTACACTGTAACGGTAGCACGTACTTTTACAACCAAAGTAACGATAATTTACACATTACTCTTTTTAAAGTAACTTACCCAGCTCTGGATTTCACGACGTGGTATAGACCTATACTGCGAATAGGTGAGTGGGATTTAGCAAGCTAGAATAAGTAGGAGTGGCTAAAGTTGCTGCTTTTGCAGATCTCACATTGTAGATGTTCGCTTCACCATTTGTGTAGGGCTATGCACAACCCTGCCCGATGGTGTACTGGTTACGTCGTTGCCTTGTAATCAAGGGGTGTCTGGTTCGACAACCGGAGGAAGTACGTACCGATTCTTTAGTCAAACTCGTACTACGATGCTTAAAAATCTGTGAAATTCGCGACAAACGCTTAACACCGCCAAGCCGAAATTCGCGTTATTTCGAGGTTTTCTATGTAGGAAACGTATAATTTTGTACACTTTCGCGAATACAAAAGATTAATATGTCTGTTTTTTGTGCTCATTCTCATTGTTGCGATGACCGTGAATAGCAAGGCGCCGTAATTTAGCTAAAATACAATAAGTGTCCTTCTTGAACAATCTACCAGCTACCTTGACTAGTACCTATAACCTCAAAAAATAAATACACGATTTATGATAAATGAAACAATTATTCGTTTCCTCATCGAAGCTGACCAACTTTCACTTCCGTCCAGTGAGTAAGTAATTAATGCAATAATATCCGGAGAATTATTATTGGCTTTGTACACTGGATTCTTTGTTCTTTGGAATGAACAATGTCTTTGCACAAACGGAAGTCAATTTGTCGATGTGTTTTTCCAACATCGTCAGGGTAAAAACTATCATGGTGGTATTTCATAAACGTGTGACTTTTATTTTTTCCTTTTAGGAGAAGCAGATTCAGAATGGGACGTGGAAAGTTTTGGTGCAATGTTTGGAAAATTCAATTTTCCCCAATTCAGGAAAACTCACGTTCTCGAAGAAACAAACTGATGACGACATTTTCCTATTCAGTCCACTTTATTTCCTGTGCGCTATTATAATTGGGCACGTGAACAAGTTACTGACGATCTTTGCACCACTAATCAATCCAGAATAATCTCTCTGTCCACAAACTGGAAATCAAACTGCTCTCCCGGGAAGGTACACCTAGGTAGATCCACAACCTAACGAACTACGCTGATTGGATTTAGTGGTTATGACTTATGGCGGACCATTAACGTTAACAATCTTTCTTAAATGATTAGAAATGAACCTCTTTCTTTTCATACAATGTTAACTGCTCAATAAAAACCTAAATCATAATAATGATCAACGAAATATAATGTAATATATTTTTAATTATTAGAAATGGGTCGAAAAAAACCGAGAACACGGATGTATTCTAAGGGAGGAGAGTTAGGGTTCAAATCCGCCGAATCTTGTGGCTTGTTGGAGTAATGCCTATTCAGAAACCAACATCGGTAACTAATTTTCAAATACTTATCCAAAGCATCAGATATGTACAACAGGGAACAATGCTGAGAGAATACTTCCTTGAGAGAATCGAACCAGAATTTTCAGATATTTGGAATTCCTCAAACTTGTGCGAAACAGGTTTTATTCTCGGAATTTCATCGACCCCGTCCTCTTCCCAGTGTTGTTCCTGGCTCAAATTGAAAATTCCTTTTAAATTGCTCCAAAATTCCCTTTCCGGTCTTAATATTCCCTGTGTTGTTGGGATACTCCTCTGACAAGAGTTCGAACCTTGGCTTCTCAGCACGTTACGCTCATCCCCTCCAGAGATCGGTGTTATACGTATATAAACTAATCTTATACCTGGTTCCACAAAACATATGCTTGTATATTTAGTACCTAAAGTATAAGAGCAATTATGGGTCCTCCTCCCCCTCCTGTAAGTATTTCCTGTCTACGGTCAGGTCCGATACCCAGTGGAGGCACATGACACAGTGGTTCGGATCAAAGGTTAAACCAGGGCTCGAAAAATCCCAGTCACCAGGTCGCCATGGCGACTAAAAGTTTCAGCCTGGCGACTATGATCTTTTGCTGTAATGTTACCGTTCTTTTAAGTTTGCATGTACGAAATTTTGAAGAGTCTGAGTTCAAATTGCAGTACAGCGTAAGTTAGCAAATGATTTTTTTGAAAAACTCAATATGCTGACCAAGGCAGAAATTTATTTTATTTTAAAACATAAACTAAACGTAACGTTTCAACCTTCTAACAAGGTCTACTTCAGACTCTGTACTAAATGCAAAAGACCTTGCTAGAAGGTTGAAACATTACGTTTATTTTATGTTTTAAAATAAAATAAATTTCTGCCTTGGTCAGCATATTGAATTTTTCATATCATGGAAACAAGGCTTAATGGTGTTATGATTTTTTTTATCAACGTTGTGAACATTTCATAGAATCAGTAAATATTCCTTACTCTTTGTTCCCCAACCCCTAATTTTCTGCTTTCTCACATGATTTAGCAATGTTTTGAATACGGTGACGCTCAACTTCTTATACAAGTAGTATGCACAATTGCCAGTAGGTGGTTTCCTGGCGCCTGAATTTCAGAGCTGGCGCCTAGCTCTGATGAAGATTTTTCGAGCACTGGGTTAAACTAGTATAGGTCCATTCCCGATTAGCCTGTCTGAGCAAAAAGGCAACGCTATTACTGATTTAACCTGGCTGGTTACTCGAGGACACTTGTTAATATAGAGCATTTCAATTAAGATATTTTACTTAAACAACTACTTCAAAGCCATTGCGAACAAGAGAAAAGTAAACTGAGTGTGTCTATCGCGATAAGAACCCAAACCTTACAATTATTAACGGAAGCTGACATGTGAATGGATAGAACAACTTTCCCGCAAATCTCACTGGCCAATATTGTAGTTACACTTTTGCTCCACAGATGGCAGGAGAACTCTCAAAATTCCAACCTTGCAAGGATGTAGAAGTTTCGAAACAGTTCACAGATGGCTCTGTGTTACTCTATCCTATACTTAAATCAGAATGTTTTGAATTTCAAGTATTTCTCTCACAAACTATGAAAAGAAATAGAAAGGATTAGAAGAAAGGAAAGGTTTTTTTTTGTTAGTTGTCCCTTTATTTGTATTTTGTGTTTTTTTATTCTACTATTGTCGGAGAATAACCTTACACTTGCATAGTTTATACGCGAGGACATTTGACATTTTGTGCAATAACAAATTATACAAGTGTCTAGGAGTATGACTTCACAACGGAAATTAAAGAAGATCCAAATATCATGCATTCTTCATGCGTAAGAAAGAGAAAATAGGTTTTTTCAGTAGTCAATCCAATCCAATGTTTTGCCATCTTTTCATGCATTTGACATTTTCATTTTCTTTTTTCTGTCGGTAGATAGACCCGATCTCTCAAAGGGCTGTTGCGCCACGAGTTATTATTATTAAATGCTATGTAAATTCTTCCAAAAATCTTATAGTAGGCAGTACTTTACACGGAAGCATTTCATGTAGCATTCCGGCTAGTTTTTGCGATTGCGATGTATAATATATACATCACACCGAACTGTGGTTAGAGCACGGCGTTTACAATTGAAAAAACTAAAATTTTCTTTCATACGTGTACCGTATACGCTATAATGTATTATTTAAACCACGCCGTTGATTTGTAACTAATACCTTTTGATAGCAAACGTTATTCCTCTCGGTTGAATAGTTATCGGGTTTTAAAGATGTGAAGTGATACATTGTTTACATCTCACGCGGCCGCCATTACAACTGTACACGTCACCTAGAGGACGCTTCTGATTGGTTATGCTACAAAAAATGCTACGGAAGCAGGAGTGATTCTATCTTTGAGAAATGCCATGGTATCTGAAATACCATAAGCAGTGGCGTATACTGAGTCTAAAGTCTGGGCTATCTGACTGTGTCACGTGGTCCTAGGCTATGAATAGAAATAAGTTTACCAACTCCTAAGAAATCAGGTTGCCAACTCATAAGTAATCAGGTTGCCAACTCATAGGAAAACAGGTTTCCAACTCATAAGAAATCAGGTTGCCAACTCATAAGAATTCAGGTTGCCAACTCATAAGAATTCAGGTTGCCAACTCACAAGAAATCAGGTTGCCAACTCCAGAATCACCATCATCAACTCACTGATATGAATAATTTTATTTACAATTTCTTTTTCTCCTGCATTTTATTCTCTAGGCTTCGCAGATAGCTTAGCTATCCTAAAATATACGCTCCTGACCATAAGATTTTTCACTTTACATGGTACCATTTTGGTCAGGTCATAAAAGTTAAGAAAAAAATGCTTTCGTCTAAAGCGGGCCTAAGAATGAACAAATGGTTGAGTAATTTTGATTGATTTGTTGTTTTGAGTCCACTTTATGCACAGAAAGGCTAATCGAGAGTGTACATACAGTTTAAAGTGGGATCCGAAGCACTTGTGCCTCCACCGGCACAAGGCGAAAAAGAACAAATGGGCTCTAAGACATATGAAGAAAGACGAAAATCGGGAAAAAGAAAGGAAGACAAAAAGAGGTAAAATTACAAATACAAATAACACATACAAATATGATACGCTGTAAAACAGTTTAAAGCAGGCCTCTCCGATAGCGTAGTGATTACGATGTCGCCTTCTAATCAAAGCTATATTGTATATTTCAAATTGTGGATTCAGTCCCGATTAGTGTGCCTGAACACAGGGTGGACCTAAGCAAACTTTGCTCGTTTATGCGCATCAGGTTTGGCAACACTGCTGCAGAGAGGAGTTGTGTGCCGGAGAAATACATTATGCCTATGAAAGAATTATTTTGTTTGTTCTCTCGGGAATATCAAACATCCAATGGCGTAGAAAAGTGGATGGACAGAAAAAGGACACTTTGAACAATTTCATACTCTCTTGTCCAGCTCGTGCATCCCCGATGGCGTAGTTGTAACGTCGTCGCCATGTAATCAAGGGGTTCCGGGTTCGATACCCGGTGAAGGCACATGGCACGGATCCTACTTTAAATTGTAGGTCCAGTCCCGATTAGCCTTTCTGTGCATAAAGTGGACTTAAAAAACAAATCAACCAATCTCTTGTCCAGCCGGGGTTTTTTATAGCAGTGCCCATTCCGACCATATTGAAATCAATGCCCAACTGTTGCAAAACTCGGTCGTTCCCTTAACTAATGAAATTGCAAACATTGTTGCAAATACTCCTTACCACCACGACAGAAAGTCATCGTTCCACCCGACCCTAGAAATCTCCCACGATTTCAATATGTCCTAACGGTCATTGACGTCATCGTCGGAATGTCATTGCCATTCTAGAAAGGGTCGTTGCGCGCAGAAATACCCTCAGCGACGCCGTTTTGCCCCTCTGCGGGTAAACATCCGCCATGGCATGACGGAGCACGCGGATTCCCACAGAACGGTGTCAAAAAATACAACGAGCGGAGAAAGTGGAGAAATTTGGTGACCGAGAAATCCTGATGAACGTCTGCATGCGGGCGAGGAATGATAAAAGTGCTTTATGGAGAGCCACGTGACCGCAATGCAACGATCGAAAAGTCTCGCTCTGATTACGAAATTCTTGTATTCCATTTTTTTCTTGTTCCTTTTCCCCAAGACTTCCCACAAAGGCTTTTAAAATCCTGAACTGCCTCACCGTAATCTTTTGTGTGACCGGAAATAGGGTCGAGCGGTTTCTGCCCCCTCCTCTTAATTCCATGCCATCTTTCTTAGTTTCTATGTTCAAAAACCTTTTGTTCTTATCGAAGTCAGCTATATCGTCCTGACCAACAGAAACAGGTTCAAATGCTTTGATTTCACCTTAACCCGAAACTCAAACATGCGTATTTTGCTTTACTGGCGTTCAAAACTTTGATATTGTGTGACCAGGAGCTCATAATGTTTATTTTCTTTATACATTTTCCAAAACTTAATGTGTGGGCTGGTATTTCTTATGGTTTCCAAATTGTCTTGTTTATTTTATTGATGTTTTATACTTTGATATTGTTTGGTCAAGAATGTTCCATTAACTTCATAGATGTTTTAGGGGCACGAATTTAGGACACCCAAAACATTTCATTTTCGAGATGTTAAAAACTTTGATATTGTGTAGGTAAACAATATTTATTCCCTTTTATAGATGTTCCAAACGCTGATATTGTGTAGAAATGGCCCCATGATGGCTTTCAAAATGTTTAATTTACAAGATGCTTCAAAACTGATCTGTAGACAGGAACTCGAAATGGTTTTCAATATGTTTGCTTTCTTTCTAGATGTTCCAAAGCATTGAACTTGTGTAGCTTGGAACTCACAATGGCTTCCAATATGTTTAATTTAAGTTAGTATGTTCCAACATTTTATATGCAACCAGAACTTGAAATGCATTCCAAAATGTTTTACTTTAAAGATGTTAAAAACTTTGATGTAGTGTAGGTAAAATCTCAAAATGACTTGCAAGAAAGTGTATTTCCCTTTACAGTTGTTCCAAGCTCTGATAATTTGTAGACAGGAACTCATGATGTCTTCTTATTATTTCATTTACAACTTACATGATCCATAGGTAGAAACTTGTGATGCCTTTCAAATGTTTCATTTACATCATAGATGTTCAAAAACTGCTGTTTTGTGGCCAGGAACTCATAATGGCTTCCAAAATGTTTGTTTATAGTTGTTCCAATACTTTGATATTGTGTAGACAAGAACTCGTAACGGCATATTTCCCGTGCGCGTTGCAATGTGCAGGTGATGTGGCGGTATGAGCCCCACACATACAGAATCTCTGCCATTAGTGGAGATGATGTGATCACCATCACGTTCTGCCCGTCCTTTCCCCCAAGAGTTATCCCCAGGTATTCATTTATCAGGGGCTGGGTGAACCCCAGAATCGCTCTTTGCAGAAATCATTGTTTGGTTCCCACCTAAAATCGCCCACCTAGGAAATCGAACACGGGGCGCATTCAGACGCTCAGCCACTGGACGAAAGTGATTCGATTAGAAAATGCTACTGCAAATGTAGATAGCAGTAATTTTCATCCAAACTAGTAATGTCTTAAGGCTCGGCTGGACCTTTGGCATGCAAATGGGCGATTTTTTTCAAATTCTCCTCTCCATTCGAAAAACTTCTTGGATATTTCAAAAAATGAAACGTTACATCAGCTTATAATTCCTTCTAGAGCATTGACGTGAAATTTCGTGTAGTTTTCTTTCACTGTTGTCTAGCTATTATCAATAGTTTTGTGATTACATAAGTATTAAACTATTGATAATATCTAGACAACAATGAAAGAAAACTACATGAAGATTCACGTCAATGCTCTAGAAGGAATTCTAAGCTGATGTAGTGTTTCATATTTTGAAATATCCAAGAAGTTTTTCGAATGGAGAGGAAAATTTGAAAAAAATTCGCCCATTTACATGCCAAAGGTCCAGCCGAGCCTTAAATAGGGTGGGAACAGCTCCAATTCTTTAGAATTTGAAATGTAGTCGTTTTTTGAAACGCGACATAATCTTTGGTGAAGGTCTTTGGCGAGACAGTTCCAACGGCAAGCCGACATTTAACGTTTATAAAGGGTGGGCCATAATTCACAAAGGGGTTGCAACACTGAATAATGGCCATGTTAATTATGGGAATATCTAATTTGTTTGTTATGTAGAAAATAGACACACGGGAAAAATTTTGGACCACCATTCAGCATGATGGAGCCACAGCGCACACAGCCAGGGACACGATGACGCTGCTTCGGACCATTTCGGACATCGAAATACACACATTCATTGGCCTCCACGTTCGCCAGACTTGAAGAAACAGATTTCTATCTTTGGGGATACCTCACAGAACGGGTGCATGCTAAAAAACTCCAGATAATCCTTGCATGCGAAGTCAATAATGGTGGACATTTACGTGAAATAATGTTTCATACATAGATGACAGAAATCACCCATATGTTGTGTACATAATACCAGGATATCAATAAATATGCCAAAGTATGCTCTATTGAAACCCATGCGTGACTTATAGCCCACCTTGTATCTTAATTATTGTAAAATGTAATAACCAGTGTACATACTGTATATTGTAGAAGGCAAGTACAGGGTGTCCCAGTTAAAAATAGCCCACCTGCGATCAACAGTTACATGCCAAGGATCATGAAAAGTAATGAGGTGTGTGTACTGATGACCTTGAATACATACCACGGTTCACGTTACAATTGACTATTCCATTTTACTGGTGCAGTATAGCGGTCATTTGCCTCATAGAGCCGGGCTACTTTTAACTGGGCAACCTGTAGAAAGTAAGGCTGGTACACTCGCGGACACTTCTGAGTTGAAATGATCCGGTGTGGTTTGTACAACACAGAAATGTCCGTGACTGTCCAAAGAATGGTTTCGGTGGTGTTTTGGTTCCTGCTTCTTCTGTGACTGTCAAGTACTTCCACGTCTTTGCCTTTCTTCTCTTCTGTCATTTCTTGCGATGTTTGTAACTTGAAGAGCACTAAAGTGTCTTTTTCCGTTGCAGGTGGCAGAGGCATAGCCGTTCCCTCACTGACCCCACGATGATTCCGAACGAGAGTCCAGGCTCCTGACGCCCCCGCGTGACGCAGTGGCTACCCCAAAAAGGCAGCTGAGTGAATGGACGAAGACGAGTGTTTGTGTGTGCGTGTGACGTCAAGACGAAGCAGTTCTGCCCGCCGATATCCGTGGCTTGCGCTGGTGACCGACGAACGGGCGTTGAGTTGGAGCTGTCGTGGGATAGCGCCTCCTGCCCCTCCCCGGGCAACTCTCTTCCACCGGATCGGACCACATCTCCCGCTGACATGAAGTTCAACCAGTCGGATTGCGGACCAGTGGATGCGTTGCTGACTTGGGGAGGAGACCACTTTCTCGACAACAAGCTGGATCCAGTGGACTCGGTGGATGGCGGGGCGAAGGCAACGATGGATGCCTTGGACAGTTTGCTCCTCACGGGGTCGCCCCCCAGTTCGAACTTCGCCGAGCTAAAGCCGTTGCCGCCATTCTCGACCTACACGGGTAACATCACGGTCAACGGGATGGGCAACGGCGGAGTCAACCACTACCAGCCCGCGCCGTCGCCGCAGAGCACCATGGGAGTCCCTAGCAGCACGTCCGGTCGGCAACCGTCCATCGAGGCCAACAACAACAACCCCACCCTGTACAAGTGCATGCCGAGCCAGAGCAACGGCGCCGCCATCTACTACGCCAACCCGAACGAGCAAGTGTCCTCCAGCGCGGACGGGGTGGTCAGCGGGAACATCCTCATGAAGCAGGAACCGGTGGACTACATCCTGGGGGCACCGGACATCGAGGACATCGCCGCCATCATAGGGAACGCCATCGCCGACACGACCGTCCCCAACGTGAACGTGGAGGGTTTAGATCCGGCGGACACGAGGGACAGTTGGATGGACCTCGACGCGTGGATCGACACGGCATGTTCCGCCGACAAGCACGAAGGCTTGGAGATGAACGCTCAGTTCGTGAGCCCCTCTCTTCCCGTCGCGTCGTCGACGTTGCAGACGCTTTTGACTCAGGGCCCCAGCCATACGTACAACAACCAACCCCACCACCAAACGCAACTCATAAAGAGAGACTATCACAATCACATGCCTCTACTCCAGAGCCGGCTGCAGAACGGCGGGCTCTCGAACGGGTTGGGCAAGGCCGACGAGTACGGGCTGAAGTCCGATCCCAGTTACGGCATCAAGATAGAGGCTCCGTACAGCCCCCCGTGTGTCATAAACAAGGACATTCTCCCCCACACGACCCACGCGAGCCCTCCCGGTCACGTGAGCACGACGGACACCTCGGGGGTGCTCAACGGACGGTTCCAGCGGAAGCAGCCGTACATCAGGACCCCCGGGATGAAGGACCTCAACGGATCCCTGGACGGGTTCCCGAAGATCAAACCCAAGAGTCGGTCGGGGAAGAGCAGCAAGCTGGGTGGTGCCTACACGGACGGCGCCAAGGAGAAGCCCGTGCACCGCTGCACCATCTGCAACAGGGGGTTCCTCAACAAGTCCAACATCAAGGTGCACCTGCGGACCCACACGGGGGAGAAGCCGTTCAGGTGCGAGACGTGCGGGAAGGCGTTCAGGCAGAAGGCTCATTTGATAAAGCACCAGCAGATCCACAAAAGGGTGGGTCGCGATTGAGTGTCTTTGCCCCCCGCAGCGCCTGCCTGCCTGCCAAAGAACTAACGCGAGACTGCGCAGGCCAGGCGAGTGTCTTGATCCGCACATCGAAATCGCCGCCCTCCAAGTCCGACCGATCGGTGGTTAGATCGGTGCAGCGAGAGGGCCAGACTGATTCGTGTCGTGTTCTTCTTCTCAGGTGAGCCAAAGAATTTCTGCTACAGATGCAACTCGACCTTCAAAAAGTGTTGCCTTTCCCGACGATGCTTTCCCTCTATCTGTAAGAACAAAAAAAGACAAAAAAATGGTATCTATTTTTGTAACGTATGTGTTAGGTTTCTTGTGTATAATTTCTTAATTTATATGATTGTAGGAACTTGAATGTCTGTGTTTTTATTTTAACTACGTTTGCGGACAGTATCACGACACACCACAGTGCTCAAAACGATCTAAAATATACAAAAAAAGGCATTTCAGTGTATTAATAATATATATACAAGTAAGGAATGTTTCCTTCGAACTATTTATTTCTGCTTTTCTTACAAATACTGAAATAGAAGCATCGATGTTAGTTCTTGCCTCATCTGATTCTATTAATTGCAAACCACAAGTTCAACAAAGATGTGTGTTTATATATGATCGCATGTTAAGTTCAAAATTGTAATTTTTTGTAAATAGTATAGATGATTTTTTTTAGAGGACCATTTCTCTCCCTCTGGACAAGCTGCATGCTATGTAATTTTGTCATATGCTTTTTTGTTTACTGTTTCTTATCTTATTTTATTTCCTGCGTAATTTTTAAGTGTCAAAAATATTGTGAAGAGTAGAAATAAGTACAAGTATGGTTTGTGTGATGTAAGTGTATTTTTTTTTTTAAAGAAAACAGACAAAGTACGCATTAAAGGGAGACAAGTGGGAGCCTTGGATGGATGGCATGGGAGGGGGCTTGGTTTTTTATGTCTGCTTATTGTTAACATCTTAATTTCCTCACCGCATAAAGACACATTACTATTTATCTTTGTAAAGTATAAATATATATTTGTATATGTTATTTAAAGTCGAGAAAGTGCAATGTGGACTTGTTTTAAAGTTTGGTCACTCATGTTACAATTTTTATTACAAATTAGAGATTGTTGGTTACAAACCCGAGGATATCAAAGCAAACTTTGTATTAACGCATTAAAATGCATAAAAACACTATGGCATGTATGAATTCCTTAGGCAAAAGTTGCTGCTCCGTTTCTTTCCCATTACGAACTGAGAGGCCCGTCCCTTTGAAAATTTCTCAGTTTTCTAAATAATTTGTTTCACCAATTAAGTTTTCGGTATTGAATGCACAGCTTTTCCACATGGTAATAGCTACACCGCATGCCTTCAACTCTGGGTATAAAAACATGCATTAAAAATTATCAAAAAACATGAAAAAGCATATTTTGTTTTTAAAAATGATCCAAAAATCACTAAGCTCTCTCTCCTTACAAAAGTGTCATGTGAACGTGACAGATCTCAATATGAAAACTGGCAATATTTATGTAAATATCACTTTTCTTATAAGTTACTCTTAAAAGCTGTTCTTCATGTTGAATTTAAGAAGCTCCACCACGTGATGAGTCAAAATGAAGTGGGAATTACAACAGAAATAAACAGTAGATATAGGAAGAGTTTTCAGTTGATGTTTCGATATGTTGTTAAAGTGGGTAACATTTTGTGTAATGTGTAAGTGAAGACATGTCAAGTGGTTGTTTTAAAGAAATCCCACATCCAAGTCATGTACACTCTGTAAACAGAAATCTTTTTTGTAAAAAAATTTAACAGTATTCTTTTCCTTTTCTCATTGTTATTATTACGTATAATTGTTGTTCTGTTTGCATAAATATTACAATCGAAGTTGAAAACGCATAATGCATTGGTGTTTTTATTTAGAAAATATCACCCTAAAAGACATACGTTATTTAATTCAAACCAAATATTTTTTCAGACTCAATTTGAAATTCCTAATCTCTTACAGAATTATTTCCAAATCTGTGTTTGTATCCCTTTAAATTTTAAATTCAGGATGGTATAAAAATCTGTCCTAGGTGCAGAAATGCAGCATTCGTTCACTATAGCATGTTTTAATTTACTATGGTAGGCACTGTTACTACGATGCCAAAATATTATTTCTAAAATTAGTAATGGGTAATTTACAATTATCTTTATCTTCATAAATACATATATGACTTGAAATATTTTATTTACAAACGCGCACAAATATTCTCATATCTTTCAAATCCTATATCATAATTGCATCAAAAATGGTAAATTTATCACAATAAATTTGCTTAATTTGTAAAATGCAGTTATCTACATAAAAGTAATATTTTGTTGGAAGATTTGAGACATATTGTACAAATTGTTCTTAATTATTAACGCGTTTTCTTTTTTTTGGCACATTGTTAAACTTACACTGGGTACCCAAAGTAGGCGTAGAATTATAATGCATTTACAGGGTGTACACCGGTCAAGAAAAAGAAACGACCTCAACAAGTGGGCGAAGAGAGTTGTGGTAAAGAATTTTTGCTCTTACAATGTCTGATTGATTTAGCTTATTTTACTTCATTTTTCTGCCCCTTTTGGCTCATCGAGAAGATGAGGATGATTAGTGGTAAGATAAGATGATTGAAAGGATAATTACAAATAAATAAGGATGGCTACACGAGCCTCACATGAGATTATACTGGCTGAAAGACCAGACGGCAGAGCCTCGCTAGTGTGCCAAATGCAGTCTAGGATTCATTAATAGATCAAGAAAGTCTAATTCTCATGTTAAATACAGTTTCAGTTTTAACCTTAATCTAGCCCTTTGGTAGGGTTTTTCATTAAATATATTATTTTTATTATATATATTTATGAATAATTTATATTAAATGTAGTAAATAATTAATTAATTGCTAATTTCCAACTTTACCTAAGTGGGTCGAATAAATAAACGTTAAGAAAAACGAAAAAAGTATAGAGAAAGTCAAGAATTTTGGATATGTTATTTTCGTAGACTCCCTGATTTGCAACACAGAAGAATGCTATCGCTATTTATTGTGTATGGTTATTTTCAAATTGCTACAATCGAATTAAAGGAAGTTTCGGATAACTGTTTATACCAGTCTAGACACATCTACGGGTACACTCACCGGCAATAAAAATGGGACACCTATATACTGAAATACCCGCTTCCCTGGATGGACCTATGTGTGTTGCCTCATTCCGAGGCGGTAATAGAACTAATTGTTGAAAAGTTGTTATTGAAGTTGGCTTATCGCCGTAGAGTTAGGCAACGCACGCGACGCATTGCGGGAAAGTGAATATTCAGGATCTAGGTGTCCCATTTTTATTGCCGGCCACTGTGCATAAGTTATTGAAAAGAGTGATCATTGTTTTGGATGAAACTGAAATGAATATTCTAGGTAGGTTTACCACATCACCGCAAACAAAATGTCATACATAGTATAGGACACCCACTACGAACTGTCGGCGTTACAATGGAGAGTTCAAGGTTGGAGGGGAACAATAGGAACAGCAACATCGCAAAACGGAATGATGTATTTGTGAAGAGGAAAGATATATGGGAAACTAGGATCGGAGTCCTCATTGGGTACTCCTTACAACACACAAATATCCAGGGGACATATAATGGATGTCCTTTGGATTATCATGCCGAAGTTTTGCATATCCAGTAGGCATTCATTGTATATTCATGTGTTCGACCAGCGGACATCCATAGGATATCCACGAGTTTATTCTGTGTTTAATTTTAGATACGTTTTGAGGCGCCTATGGATTTCCAGGACTGGATATCCCATGAATCTCCAATGGATATTTAGAACTGGATATCCCATGAACGAGCTTTGAATACACACAATATCCATTGATCTTAATTGGACATTTTGGATATCCCTTGGAGTTTTTTGCTGCTCATTTTCCCCACACAACACAAGTGTGTGTAGAGTAAACAACGAATCTGCAACAGCGTGGTTGGAAACGAACGCCCACGACCGGTTTTAATTTTCGGGTAGGCATTCCGGTCGTTGCACTCACGTGCGAGGTGAACAGGTCTGAACTTATTGTCTGTGCTGTGTCTCTCTGTGCCCTGTCGATCGTTCGCAATGGATTTCCTTAGGGTAAGGTTACGTTGGGTACGGTTTCGACCGAACATTTATACTGGCGTACACAGCAGAACAAATAACAGCATGTACATAAATGCGATTGGTCGTTCCGTTTGTTAACAGCAATGATCACGGACTTTTCGGCCTTGGAATCTACAACTTCCACTCAGACTTCCTGAGTCTTTTCAACTAAGTTATTAAAGGACTCTGTTTCAGAGTTGATCAGTGACTTATGGGCCTCAGATGGTTTCAAAGTTACAGTTCAGAACATATAGAAAATCAGACATAATTAAGGTCGTCATCGTAGTATATACAATATAACAACAAAAGTGTGACCTGTTTTTTCTTCTTCTTACGACTACATACAACACAATATTTAACAGATAAGATTTTCGTTTTATTAGTAGCCGTAGAATTATTAACTTCGTTAATTAATAATACAATTACAAACTTTACTCATTCAAATTTTAAACCATGACACTGTTATATTTTTTTCTAAATGTTTCTGTTTCTAAATGTATGATCAATGCGGTGTATGTTTAAGGCGGAGTGTTTATATAACAATATTGTAGGATACGCACAGCCCAAGGGCTTGTATCAATATCAATAAATATCATAGTTGTTGGGCCTTCCCCGTGGCGCAGTGATAACGTCGTCGCCTTGTAATCGGGGCGTCCCCGGTTAGATACCCAGCGGAGGAACACTAAGTGGATTTAAAACCGCAATCAATAAAACATATTTCTTGCTCCGCTTTACATCTTCCACCTTCATTTCCATCCTAAGAATCATATCAATAGACTTTTCTGCCTCAACCTTAGAAGGTTTTTCACTCTTGCATGTGGTCTTCTTATTTCACCGTCCATTTTGTGGTTCCTTCCCTCCACTGCAGTATTTGTACGGTGCCTCCTGTTAAAACAGTTCCACATATATTTTTGCAGTAAAGGGTTTAAGAACATAACACAAAACTTCCCTTTCTCTGTATCGATGATTTTCATTTTAAAACAACTGTACAGTTGGATCCATGAGTATTACCGTGCAAATTGTCCATCCCAATGTTCGTGCACTTTATTTGACCCAATGAGAGCTTCGAGAATTAAAGGAAAACTCAAAACAAGCTGTTGACAACTTCTGCACCAGCATACATAAAAGTACATCGCTTAAAAATACATAGGATGGAAGAAAATAAAATTATAAAAATAGTCATGGACACTTTGCACGGTAATACTCATATGTGCCCAGAAATGAGCACAGAATGAAAATTAGATTAGGTCGACAGGGGAAAGGGTGGAAATGACCTTGAATGGATTTAAAAAGAATAGTATAGTTAATGTACTTGGCTTTTTGTGCCACTTTTGGCTAATTTGCGAAGATGGGGATGAGTGATGATATTGATGAATGGACACTCACAAACATCCATGCCCAGGCCGGTATTCGAATCCTGTAGCGCGATGTGCTAACCACTCCGCCACTTGGACCGGCTATTATTTGTACTACTATACTGAACGCAACTCCAACAGGCGACTGGGAAACAGCGAATCAGCCATCAGTTGAATTTTCTTCGACCGAGATCGGGCATTTTCGAGTCACAAGGTACCGACCGTTGTTCGCGGGACGAAACAAATGAGTGTTGGTTCCACCACATGTTGCCAAATGTACTGCGAGAAAGAGTCCTCTCGGGCAACGGTATTGTCAGCTCCAGAAGTCGTCGGGGGTTGATGGTAGAACTGCACACGCGGTCCTGAACGATGAAGTTAGCAGAAGGACCACTCGCAGGTCGGAATGCAGGCGGACACACAGTCACGTAAAGACAACTGGCAAAAACTGAAGTACGCTTGGCAACGTTGCTTCGGGAGAGCGATGTGATCCCTTCAGGTTTTACTTCCCAACTGAGTTTGTTGACGCCCATCGGACCCTACGCCCCCGAAAATGATTGGATGACAGAAAGGGCAAGAAAATAGCCTTCAAGATCAGCCGCCAGTTGAAGTTGCGTTCAGTATAGTGGGGATGCTTCAATCAGATTGTCTACGGTTGTTGCTAGTTTCCTATGGTAATTGCCAATATTTGTTTTGGTGTAGTTGAGTTGTTTTTTTTTAGTTGTTGTTTTAAGTCCACTTTATGCACAGTTATTTGTTTATAAAAACAGGTGTCTCAGTTACATGTGTTCAAAATTAGGCCCAATTAGGCATTGTTCGCAATTAGGATACAACCATTTCAACAAGCACCGAATGGAACCACAGTATTTTGTTATTTTTTCGGCCGAACCCGCCAGATGTGTGTGCGGTGCGCTCTCTATACTGGAGTTGTTTGGGTGGCAATAGTGAAAAACCCCTCAAAAATTATGTACACTACTCACAAAAAGTTTAGAATATTGTTCCGTTACACAATTGTTGATAGACAAATCCTTCGATTGCAACAAAACATGATATCTGTCTGGTGGACATTCTCGTGTTTTCGCCGATATATGCCACCGTACCTATCACCTATTGCCTAATATAATAATAATATTTCAAACGTGTTGTGCCTAATATAACAGGCCTCCCCGATGGAGCAGTGGTAGCGTCATCGCCTTGTAATGAAAGGGTCCCGGGTTCGATATCCGGTGGAGGCACATACTGGTTCGGATCCCACTTTAAACTGTATGTTCAATTGCGATTAGCCTTATTGTGCACAAAGTGGACTTAAAACACCAACTCAAAGAACAAAAAAAGCAAAACCTCATATATAACAATATTCGAAACTTTTTGCGAGGAGTGTATATTTGCTTGGTTTACGAACAAAAACCATTAGAGCCTCATCATGCACTATCGCAATCGAGAGCTAGGGTATTGTGGCTCAAAATTAATTTTTGGTCATTAAAATTATGAACAAATGATAAAAACCTTCGCAATTCTCATTAACCCACTCTCTTCACTCAATCGAATATTTATTTCCAATGCATAGTTTTAACAGTAACATTTCGTTCTGCACATCAAACTCGACCAGCACACTGACGAATTTCTGTTGCAGATACTGGTGCTTCTAATTTAGCAACTAATCAAATTTTTCCTGACTTCATGGTTAGTTTTGATACATATAAAAATATCCAAATTACTGAAAACCTATTCTAAACAGAAATAATACACGAAAAACGTGTTCAAATATTTCAATCAATAGCACGATGACCCTACACTTCTGGCGAAATCGGCCGAAAGAAACAAAATGATTTCGTTCGAAACGGTGCAGTTGTGTGTGGAATACCCATGCACATCAGAGTAGCTCGGGACCAAGGCTGTGCAATGACGCGTAAAGGAAGGGTTTCTGCATGAAACGTAAATTACCCGTAAAATACGCATGAAAAGTAAAGTACGTAAAAAAAACAGAATCAAACATAAAATAAAACATGGGATTTGCGTTGGTTATTGATGTGTGTGGCAGTTGGCAGTGGTACAAAAAAAAGGCTTTAAAAAGCTTTCCTTCCGAATTTGTATATGCTCTAATATTGAAATTTTACAAACTTCCATATTCACATTCACAACATAATTAGCCTATTTTAAGTGCATGATTTGATTTGATTTAGTTTATTTTACTTCGCGTTTTGTGCCTCTTGGCTAATTTGCGAAGATGGGGATGAGTGATGAAATGATGAAATTGATGAATGGACATTCACAAACAACCAAGCCCGACCGGGATTCGAACCCGGGACCCTTGGCGTCGCAGCGCGATGTGCTAACCACTCGGCCACAGGGTCGGGCTTAAGTGCATGAAAACGGAATTTCAGGCTATTATTAAAACTTGGAAATCCAATTCAAATAAATTGTCGTGAGTCGTTATGTTATCAATACAAATAGTAAGGCAAGACGTGTATATCAACAGGTTTCTCAAATTTTTAAAATATGCGAAAGAATAGTTCTATTTTTAAAAATCTGTTAGTGAGGGTGCAATCTCCATAAAATAATGATTTTGTGCTAAAATATGTAAGAAAGTTTAAAATGTAATATAATTAAAGTAGTTTTTTACATGTGCGCAAAAGAACTGGTTTTCTACACGTAATTTACGTAAAAAACGTAACTAGTAAATTACCTTGCCAACCCTGCTCGGGACCAGTATGACCACCCATACTTCTTTCACTGTTTATTATACGGTTTTTCTGCTGTGTACGTCAACATGAAAGTTTGGCCCAAACTGGATCCGAAGTGACCATACCATTAAATGTATCTGATAAGACGATCCACTCTTCCCCTTTATTCCAGCAATGCTTACAACTGACGTAGATGCAAAGCACGAAGAAGGCGCTCCAACACAGGTGCAGGACTTGCGTCAGCGTTCCTTGCTTGAAATGGAAGCGAGGAACTGTTGTTCGTGTGTGTGTGTGTCAGTAAAAGGTAACTCCAGGCTTTAGTGATAAGACTTTTGTGGTTTATTGGTGCAGGTAGTGCTGTAACACCAGGACTTTAAGCATTAAGGATTACCGTGTTGAACTCGGAACATGCAGTGATTGGAAGCACGGCCCATTTTAACAGACTTCAAGATCGCAAGGTAAGTCATTCCTTCTTCTAGTGTTTTGTTCATTGTTTCTTCCAGAGAATTCTAGTTCCAACTGCTTCAGAACGAGAAAGGGAATGAAAAGAAACAACTCATTTGAAAGAAAAATCGTTCTATTTTGTTCATTTCAAGTCGCATTTCTACCGTGTGTTAATCGTGACTATGAACGACGAAGCGACATAATTGGTGATGGACATGGCCGTATATACACAGAAATAATGGTTGGGTTCGGCGTACAGCAGCCCGAGGATGGCACAAATTTCATAGTTACAGTCTCTGCATTGCTACGATGTATTTATTATGATTGATTTGCTTTATTTTACTTCGCTTTTGTGCCACTTTGGCTAATTTGCGAAGATGAGGATGAGTGATGATAGGATGAAATTTGATGAATGGACACTAACAAACAGCCATGCCCCAGCCGCGATTCGAATCCCAAATCTCTGGCGTCGTAGCGAGATTTGCTAACCACTCCGCCACGGGGGGCGGCTATTTATTTATTATGAATAACGTTTAAATTATATTTAATCGATCCAATTCTGCTAAGTATTGCGAATCCCCGTGATATTGGCCTCTTGTTTACATAAATAGTGGTCCTCTTGCTTCGAGCCCGACTTCTTTACAGAGTTTATTGAAGTATACAGGAGTTTTCCCTTTTGTTGTACAGTCAACGGCAAAGATAATGGTAGGCAAATTGCCCACCACTATTTTCATTACTTCTTTATTCTATGTACTGTGTTGTTTTAAGGGATGAAACTATGTTTGTTCGAAGCAGGCATTGTTCTCTGCTTATTGACGTCTTTATTTCAATTCATTGTCATCACATTGTGTAATACAGACCGAATGAAAATGGTGGTGGACAACTCGTCTACTGTTTCTTTCGCCGTTGGGTGTACACATGACGCTTGGAGCCACCAACCAACGTCATCCTCTGTGTGGCTTGTGTTGTGTCCATGTGTGTTTGTGATGGCCATTTAATCAGTTTCAACTTATCACCATTCATCCTCAACGTCGCGATTACCCAAAAACCCGGTGGGGCACATAGTGATTCTAATACCAGTCCCGATTAGCCTTTCTGTGCCTAAAATGAACTTAAAAACAAAAGCGATTAGTCAATTGGGCAGAAAAGCTACGTAAAATAACCAAATAAAAAAAATAGTCAAATACTCCCTTTTTCAGAACATTGTACAGAGTGATCACAAAGTCCCATTACCCCTTATCGCGTGTCCACATCGTCATAGATGGTCGCGTTGTATTAATGTGAGATCATTGCAGAGGACAACTCGGAGGTAGTGTGACTATTCGTTATGATTTAGTCCAGAGTGTCTGTGTGTACACTATCGTTTTCATAACAGAGTATGATTCTCCTCCATGTACGATGGGAAATTCTCCTCAATATTGCTGGCGTGATGGCAGTAAATGCAACAATAAGAAGCAACAATTCATTAACATCTATGTAATACATAGGGGGTAATGGGACTTTGTGCTCACTAACATCTATGTAATTCATGGAGGTAATGGGACTTTGTGATAACCCTGTAGAATAGCTTGACATGCTTCTGGTATAATGCGGCTAAGCGCTTGTTTAGATATTATAGTTGTATACTTGTATAGTTGCAGGTACTTCCAGTAATCAAAGATCTTAACTTTGCGGCGAGTCCCGCATGAGCATTAATAGACTTTCTGATGGCAGTATCGTGTGTTTCTATTTCTGAGGTTACTAGTGTTAATAATTTGCAGTAGGTGTCTATGTCCATACTTAAATAGTAACGTCAAACTTCTAGAAATTGGGTAACCATTGTCGAGACCACCGTGAGCGACATTAACATTTCTTTTTCTCAATTTCAGCCAGGTTTCCAAGCATCCTGGATTTTTAGGGACAGTCCCTTATTTAAGAAATATCAGTACCCTTAACCCTCCGTACACCTGCTAGAAAGTAAAAGCTATTTCGTAATTTACGAAGATTATGTTCCATATGAACGATATCTGTTGCTTTTAGTTCGCGGAGATGTATTACAGTGGAGATTTTTCTGTGGCGCAATTTATTATACAGTATGTAACATTGTTATTCGTACACATAGAATTTCCGAGGAAAAAATGTCATATCTACTAATAAATATAATCATATTCATAGGTACCTGGAAATTAATGTTAATGAAGGTTTCACTAACAAATGTCGATAAAAATGTATGTTCAAAGTGTAAAAACGGAGCATATAATTTGTGTGAAAAGAAAAAAACACGGTGTTTCATGCAACGTTGTTATTCGTACAGGCAAGAGTTTTTTCAATCTTCCTCGCATACAGCGTCACCGCTATTCGGGAGATTTCGTGCAGTTTGCAACTTCGTAACAAGTTTGAACATGCAGGCGCGCTCCCCGTCAAGCGGAATGCTCGCGTAGGTATTGTTGTAGGCTTATCGACTATCTATCAGCGTGTTCGAAATGGGCAAGGTTAAGGTAACTTAGTTCCGATCTGAAGGATGTTATTATAAATTTGGCCCTTAGAGGTTATTCGTTAAGAAAAATTGGACAAACAGTCAATAAATCACACTCCACAGTTCGATACATATTAAACAAATTTAGAGAGGAAGGTTCAACACAGAATGTGCCGAGAAAACCAAAAGAGAGACGGTTGAATAAACGTGATGAACGCTTTATTTTAAAAAGAGTGCGAGAAAACCCCCGACTAAGTGTTCCTCAGTTACGACCGTTAGTAGAAAATGTTGCTGGCAAGATGATGTCCGATCAAACTGTCCGACGTGCCTTGTGGAAGCATGGATATCATGGCAGAATACCACGAAAGAGGCCGTATGTAAATAAGGTGAATCGCACGAATAGACTATCATTCGCGAAAGAGCACATCCACAAGGACCAGGAATTTTGGGATAGTGTCATATGGTCAGACGAGTCCAAGGTTAATATATATATGTGTCAGATGGGATAAATAGAGTCTGGAGAAAATCAAATAAAGACAATGATCACATTGACACAGTTCCAACAGTTAAACACGGTGGTGGGTCATTAATGATTTGGGGCTGTATGGCGTCCAAAGGTGTTGGTACTATCTATCCAGTTTATTGATGGTATCATGGATGCATATGTCTATTTGGACATATTGAAGAACAATGTAAAGTAGAGTGCCCAAAAAATGGACATGCCGCCTATCTACAGATTCCAACAAGACAATGACAGTAAGCATAAGGCGCGAGTTAACATGAATTGGCTAATATGGAATGTGCCCAAACTTCTACAAACACCAGCTCGAAGTCCAGACTTAAATCCCATTGAGCATTTATGGGCAATTTTGAAGAGGCGAGTCCATAAAGCAGGCGTCAAGTCCAAACAAGAGTTGAAAACTGTTGTGCTAGCCGAGTGGAATAAAATAAACTCTGAAACATGTCGGAAACTGGTTAATTCTATGAAGAACAGATGTGAAGCAATAATTAAAGCTAAAGGATACTCATCAAAGTATTAGAACTGTCAGTCAATTTGCTCTGAATATACTTTTTTCTTTTATATTATTAAGTGTACGAATGGAAAAGTTGTACAAAAAGTGGCATGTTTCTCTTTCAGTTTCATTTAATTTATTATTGACATTGGTTATACAGAATTCGGGTAAGATTTTATGTTCCTAATTATATTAGTTAATGAATTGTAAAGAAACAATTCAAAAAGAGTGTATTTCCTTTCAGATATTAAAGCATTTTCTTTGAAAATCCTTGTGTACGAATAACAATGTTACATACTGTATCATTTTCATCTTCGCGTATTCCAAGTGGTATATAATTTCACACATTTAGTTTATTTCATGCATTGCTTTTGTGGCGTTTTTGTAAAATGTTATTCTCTGGAAAGTCATGACTTACGGAAGAATGGGATATCTTTGTGAAAGGAACTTGAAATGTAGTTACGTTATTTTGTGGTTTATATAAGTTTGTCAAATTATAGGATTTTTATTGTTATTTGAAATTTTTATTAGGTTAGGAGTGTTGGGTTTATTTCACTTAGCAATTGGATATGCGGATACTAATTTGACGTTGTTGTTAAGTTGGGAGTATTAGGTTCGATGGTTATTGTAAGTTGTCGTTTACTTTATTATTGGCGTTTTCTTTTGTTACAAATGCTAGGTTTAATGCTAATGGTATATTTTGTGTTCTTTCGCTTCATGGGTGTGTTACGAAAGGAATTTTGATGGAAAAAATCCGTAAAAGTAGCTTGGAATAGAGATTGTTTTTCAATTTACGTCAGCCACACTTCCGGATTAAATATATCGGTCATTTGTGGTTTCTGCACGCTAGAACGAATTTTATGTTACGTAAAGCATCGAAATCTGTTGATTAAAGAAAATGGACATATTTCTGGAGGGGTAACAGTCGGTCAAGGGCCGCGTCCCGTGATAATATTTTCCGGGACGTCGATTGTCCCGCACTTAAAAATTGCATTATCCTCGGCTGTATTATGTTTCTGAACGCCTAACCATCAACTTTTCTTTCACCGCTGGGATGCATTGTGAGATATATTAAGACTCAGCTGGAACTTTGTCGCCAGCTAAGCAATTATCCAAATTTCCTCTTCTTTGGAAAAACCGATATGATGATATTCCAAATTCTGAAAAATTACATCTGCTTAGAGAATTCCTTTTAGACCAATGTTTCTCAACCTCCGAGCCGCGGCCTGGTACCCGGCCCTTGGCGTCAATTATACCAGGACGCGAGAGCTTCTCCTGAAGTTTGCGACTTGCAGCCCGAGCTGGCAACCAGTGGAAAGATGGCCTTTTCGTTCGTGTTTCGAGTTCGACTGCAATAACAGAAAATTGTTTCGCGACAGTGGCACCGTGAGCGATCAAACGATTTAATCGGTACGGGCATCACGGTCAATTGAGTTTGCGAATCACTTTTCATTAACAAATGCTATATGAATTTTCCGATGTCCGAAATAGAGAATACCAATGAAAAACAGCACTTGTATACAAATTAATTTACAAGTATTACAAGTATAATCGAACTAATATTCTCTATGATTATGTTACAATTTATTTATTAATATTAAATTTCAAGTTTACATATTAAAAATTAATGTATGAAGTTTAAAATATAACTTTCTTGGAGTATTTTTTTTTTTGGGATGGGGTCATCGACTTTTAAAACATGAATTTACCGGGCCGTAGGTTCACGAAGGTTGAGGACCTCTCTCCTAGGTCATTCACGTGAATCATCGTCTGGTTTGCTTTCGCTGTTACCTTGATTTTTGCAATAGGTTCGTGGCGACTCCTGAATGAATAAATGAAGACTCCCATTAGTAAACCGGTAGCCGGACAATTGCGATGAACACAGAAGTGAAAGGGTGGGTGGGCAATTGCGATGACATTCTACATCATCTATCAAATTGACGGGTGACTTAACACCCCGTACAATAGCTCTTACAAGAAAATTATATAAAATATTGATATTTTCGGTTGGGAATTTGGTTCGATCAAGTTTTTGAATATGCTAGAGCCAACAGACCACCTCTTGAAGTGACCTGTTTCCTGATATGTGCGAATACACTTCCCAACTCTCTCGTCGATTTTAATGTCACGCTTTTTCCTTTTCTGACCTTCTAGATAAAGTTTCATCCGCATGTACTTGATGTTGGTGTCTTCTGCTTGGCTCTTGAGGCAGGCCAGAACAAGCCACCTATTTATTTCGTTGTTCCAACCTTCTACAGCATATTAGTTCTGTGAACCATTCGAAGATCAAAGTCCTCTCTGTCCGCTATTTATTATGACTTCCCTGTTATATGCAATTTGTTTCAGTTCAATTTAAAATGGACATTCTTTTAACATTTTCCAAATCCTGATAATTGCAAATATGTTGACAAGATTTCTTCAACATTGGTTGCTGAAAAATGTAAAAAAATGTAAGGCAGTGCTTCCTACTCTGTTATTCTCACCTTCATCTGCAGTGCGCTAATTTAATTTAAGTACAAAACTAAAAACATTTTACAACAATGCAACATTGGCTTATTTACAGAAGAATATTAGTTTGCGTTCAGTAAAAAGTATACGATGACTGTCTACGGAAGCCAGATGATATTTAAAATATGACATCCCAGTTTCACTCTTAAAATGCTAATTTATCGATAATAAGTTGCAATAAAATTTATCAATAATTAGTTAATATTTCATAAGTTTGACTAGCTCCCACTTCTGGAAATGCATGGAAATTCAACTCCTATTATTTCCAATCGGAGACAAAAAAACATTATTTTAAAATATGTAAATTCCAGTTAGTGTTGTAGGAGAATAACGAAAGGAAAAATGAACTGGGACAGGAACCAAATCAAATTTTTATGTCTTCATATTCTATTACTTAATGGGTTTTTAAAATTTAAAAAAGAGGGTTTTTTTTATGTGAGAGGTCACATAGCGTGAACTGCATGACTAAAAGTTCTGACTTACTCTCAAAGATTTTTCTAGAACTAAGTATCTGAAAGCTAAATTTTAAAATGTACAAAAGCTGGAATAACTGAAAAATTGTTATCTTGTGTATTGAGTACAGAAGGTTTTCCTGAAGGACATAATAATTTCGCCTTAAAAGGAAAAATTAGTGAATGGTAATTATTATTATTTTGTTGCGATTTTTAGGGGCCACTGCATTGTGACAACTACATTTTTTACATTAAAGTAACTATTCCACTAAAAGTTAAGCAACATTTTTCTTACAATTTCTGTGCAATGAATTATGAAACTAAACACTGTTGATTAAACATAAGTACCGTCAGAATACTTTCCCAGGTTACAGCTACAATTAAACAGTTTTTTGTAACGGGTGGGCCAGATAAACACTTTCTCTTTACTTCAAAATAACTTTTGTTTAAAATTTGTGCGTATCAAATGACGAAAAGTAAATAATTTTACACAAAGACAGGAAGTAAACGACCTTTGAATATTCTAGTAGAGTTGAGGGGCCATTGTAACAGTTAAAGAATAAGTTAATGCTTTTTGGTGTCTCAGGTGGGACACAAAACAAAAGTAAATCGAAAAGTTAAATTAAACAAGCAATATGTAAGATACCTTCAACTATGAACTAAACTACCGTATATATATAATATTTGAATTTCTATCCAAATGACGATCTTAGATTGTTGACTTACAAGATAGGACAAAATTACAGCATTGCATTTAATTTTAAAAATGGAGATCCAGGGGTACTATCTCATGAAATTGTCCTTACTACAGTATTATTATTATTATTATTTCTCTTCTGTAATAATCGGCGTAAGCCTTCGTACGAAAGTTACTGAAGATGTCCATATTTCTTTCCTTTGACACTGTTCTTCTTGTGTACAGTCAAAGAATTTAGTAGCAGAGTGTAATTTATACAAATAAATTTTGATGGTTATGTGAATATTTTGTAAAATGAATTAGAAAAGTTTTCCTTTCACTAAGAATTATAGACTAACAGAAAATTCTACTTGAAACAATCAATGTCGGTCGAACTGCATCTTGGACAAAAATTCTGTTTATAGAAGCTGATTGTAGCACTAGTGACGCGAGTGTACAAACACTAACATTAGAGGGTCTCTGTGGTTGTCTCTGAGGCTTGAATAAGGCCAATCTACAGGGTGGTCACAAAGTGGGCGTACCCCCCTTTGTTTCCGATACTACAGTGGTTGTTGTTATAGCGATGTGATCACGTACCTGATAGTTCAATTGTCCAGGACGTCGGTATGGAGACCATCGAGATCGTAGCACATGTCCTGGCAGATCTTTTGCCGAGATATTCCGGCGTCACGTCCCATCAGCATCAGAGTTCATTAACGTGACAAGGATGCACTTTAAATCAAGTATCATGTGTTTCATCACGGTCGAACGATTACAAATCGACAACAATTAAACATACTTTCCGACGAAAAATCAAGGGTGCGCCCACTTTGTGGCCACCCTATAGTTGTGTTGCAGAACATAAAGTAAGATTTGATTGAGTCTGTCTCACCGATGGCGCAGTGGTAGCGTCGTCGCCTTGTAATCAAGGTGTCCCGGTTTTGATACCCGGTGGAGGGACGTAGCGGTTCGGATCTCACTTTAAACTGTAGGCCCAGTCCAGATTAGCCTTACTGTGCATAAAGTGGCTGATAGCTCAGTTACCAGAGCCTCGTCTGAATGCAGTCCACCTTGTATTACGTGGAAGTACGGTTGATATTTGAGCGCCTTGAGAAAGTGTCTTTAGAAGACGAATAGCCCAATTTGTAGAGGCACACATTTTTGGTAAATATAATAATCCCGTGTGTCTACGACCCTCGAAAGACCTTGGCATCTTCCGACTGCCGGTCTCCCTCTCGCAGTCCTACCTAGAGGTGCGGAGTTCTTTAATCGGTAATGGGGTGACGTGGGGTCAGCACGTCGAATCCCCAGCCGTTATAGGAGATTTTTATGACCGGGTTACGCTACTCACTCGTAGCTCCCCAATTTCCTCACGATGGTGGGTTGCCACCGGCCCTATACACGTTCCGAAAACCCAGAGACTGAACCCAGGGGCACTCGAACCTAGGCAGTCGGAGCCCAAACCACGGCGCCTCAGACGGCACGGCCACGGAGGACGACACATTTTTGGTAAATAAAAAGCCAAACTTCGATACAAAAACAGTCAATTTCGGGTTCAAAAGCGGTAAATAAAATTTTCGTGTTATTGCTGTGCAAAGTCTGATCAAAAGAGGTATATAAAATGACATCTTGGTTTTAAAATTGTAAATATAATCCTATAATATGATTTAAAAACTACACTTATTACACAAAATAAACATTTCCCTTTTAATAGCACATTCATGTAGTTATTAGAGTATTAACTTTATTTCTGTGTAAAGGAGACCATTTTTGCTTCTCAAATACAAAGTATTTACAGCAGAAATAATACTTTTCTGTGAATTGCATAACTCACAGGATAATTCAATCTTCAGAAAGTGTTGCGTCCGCAAATACACTCTAAATTTCGGCTTAGGAGTCAATTTCGCATTTAGCAGTTCATTTCACATTCTTTCGTGACAAAACATGGTGGGAAAATGCAACTCATACCATTCAGAAACATGAAAAAATGAACATTACAATATTATTTCACATCTAGCTTTTTTTTTTTTTGGTAAAAAACGAAATATGCATGCCTCTACCAATTTCACATCTAGGTGGTATTTCAGACGCGAGTGCGCGCTGTTATATGCATTATACACAGTGTGAAACAAGCTGTGGTTATTAATTTAGTAGGGGATTTCTTCGGAGGAAAATCCAACGAGGGAAGAACTCGTTTTCGAACTGATCAAAAATCAGCTGTTTGAAGAAGGGGTTGTTTAAGTGAGTTTTTATGTTTTCAGTCCACTTTATGTACAGATAGGCTAATCGGGACTGGGCCTACAGTTTAAAGTTGGATCAAAACCACTATGTTCAGTGGCGTGCCCAAGATTTTCGAAAGAGAGGGGTTACGTACACTTTTTCTGTTAGCCCTCATCTTGCCATCTTTTCCTACTTTTGCGATGTTTTTTTTTTTTAGGAACACTGGACCAAAGGAGGTTTTATGACCCCCACCAACCCCCCTGGGCACGCCACTGACTATGTGCCTCCACTGGGTATAAAACCCGGAACCTTTTGATTACAAGGCGAAGGAGGAATGTTGTTGAAAAGTTGAACACACTCGACTTTATGATTGGTTTAATTTACCTTGCTTTTCTGCCACTTTTGGCTAATCGCGAGTGGTGATATGATGAAATTGATGAACGGACACTCAAAAAGAACATCCACGCCCAGGTCGGGATTCGAACCCGGGAACCCTTGCGTTACAGGCGCGGAGGTCGTCTTTAACACATTTATGATAAGACGAAGAAGGCATCGGTGTTGAGGAGATTGAAAGTGATTTAAGCAATGTATCGGCATTACGAGTACGAAAAGAGTCGTTTTCAGAACGAGGTCCATCATTACTTTATAGTCAAGAGAAAGAACAAAATTCCCTGAAAAGTACTTGGTAAATGCATATACAATTTGTAGCTATTCTCGTGTTTCAATATGTAGAAAGATTCCTTTTTTTTGTCACTATACTCATAGTTCTTATGTTTCTTGTGCATAACAGCTATACGTTTTATGGTATGTACAGTATATTTTCATGGCGTCTATCCAACACAGGAATTTCGCGACAGCATTTCGGTTTCCTTTCTTCTAAGTAAAAAGTTACACAGTTGTTAGATATGCAAATTTTTGGTCCATCAACCAAATTTGCAATTCTGTCATTCGTCTACCTAGCGATGAGTCGATCCCATTTCCCCGATAGGCTGGCCTATATTTCAAGAATAGAATTCCAGCTTCGCAGGAAAGTATTCAAATGTTTGATTGCGTCATCTCGTGCAGTTTAAAGGCCTTGGTTGCTCTTGAAATTGACTTTTTTTGTTTTTTTTTTTAAAAAATAAATGACAAGCTACGCTTTCTACTTTCTACAGCATAATAGCTCTTGGCTATTATGACAATTCGTTCCGTTGTATCGTTTACCTTTTTGTGCCTCCCAGGAGATTAAAAAAAATGAAATGATGCATGCAAAGTGTCCTCTTCTTATGTATTTAATGTCAGAAGTTGTCTCTAAGGTATACACGGTGGGATCTTCCTGGAAGGTACAATCCAGAACCGGATATTCACGAGGAACAACTCAACCAAAGTTTTACACGTTGTATCGCAAAAGCCCTTAAAGGGCCAGGCGGCGTTTTCATTGGCTGACGCGTGCTCAACGTATCGACTTCCATCGTCGTTATTATCTGCCCGCTGTTTCTTCTTTTCAAGTTGTTATTCCACCCTTGTTGCCATTGAAGATTTTCAAGTGATGAAGTGACCCCCTAGATACTTCCATCGAGGGCTCACGCCGTTAAATTAGATGCCACCATCCGTACATAACGTTCCCTGCTCGACCACTAACAACACTGCTATACGATTATTCAGTCATCACAAGGATGGCTTCTAACGACCCACAACATCTAGAGGTGAACCGCAAAAATGGCATCGATGGTGGACGGCGCAAAGGGTGGCAAGCAACCACCCAAAAATTTATCTGCCTACCCAAACAATTCCAGTAAGTTTTCATAGGTATTTAGAAAAATACGAATGCTTCAATAAAAATATATTCTTGTCTTGACTCTGTGATTATTTTTCTTATGTATATTGTCGATACGAGAAAGGCTTACAAATTATCATCCACTTTCACTGCCATTCAATTTACATTAATTCACCGAATAAGCTAAAATCGTAGCAAAATATGGTGAGGGATAATACATATTATTTATAATTAATTATATTCCATATTTAAAACTTGCAGCATAAGACTTGTGATCGACTTAACACTTCTGTGACTATAAGTATGTGTTTCAATATCCATCTACAGCCAAAGGGCACTTTTCCCGAGGTGGAGTCAAAATCATGCAGGAAGAATATCTAGAAAAACCAAACAAATAATTGAAAACATCTTCACATTACTTCCATATAGTATGCAAACTATCTTTGATTCATCATGACTAGGCTTCTTTCACCTAGCATTTTAAGTAAGGGTGACTATTTTCGCTCGTCTGGCAATTGTCAGTAACAAACTGTTTGCAAGAGTTTCAAAGCACAATGAACAAGAGAAACTCCATTTGTATGAAGGTAAAGTGTGAACAGGAGAAGAATTGCCACATAGCTACAATAATCAAATTTCATTGCTTTTACCTAACTTACTTAAAAGTATTTGTTTTCTCAATCTCCAGGAATATTTCTATTGAACCACATCGAGCATCTCTTTTTCCTGCATCAGTCAGGTCACGATTTACTTCAGCAAGTGATGACATCGATTTTTTAGTGTTCATTTTGCATACATTCGTCTATTTTTTAATATTATTTTGTGTGAAAATTCACAATGCAGAATGAACAAAAGTACTTTAAAACTTTTCAAACAGGCATTAATTAAATACAGACATTCATCCAGGCGGCTACACGTATCAATTTGGAACACCCCTATGAGCCAAGCAAAAGGACCATTCATTAAGCCTTAACGAAGAAGTAGTGTTCTTTTCAGTTCAGACCTTGCCGCTCTCCTAGGGAGTTTCACACATACAAATATTTCTTATAGCCTTTGGTGCCTCTTGCATTTATTTGTAGAGAATTTTTCATAATTGTCGCATGAATTAAGCAATATACTCTAATCTGCCACCTAAATGTCAACCTTTCTTCTAGGTTACACTCTGGACTGTCTTTTACAGACAAATGAGAGACTGGCATCTGTACTCACACCCAGTATAATCCTCTGTGGACCTTGTTTTGCGATCTGTTTCTGTGTTTGTGACTATTCTGTTATCTATTTCATCTTGCCATAATTCATCGTCATCCTCGCGATTAGCCAAAAGTGGAAGAAAATCAAAGTCGAATAAAACAAATCAATCAAACCAATTACCATATTTGCACCCTTATTTGGAACACATTATTTAGAAAAACCTTTGTCACTGAATTTACAGTATTTCAAATATAAAGTAATATGCAGGTCTACTTTCAACAAATAACGTACCTTATCTTTTTTGTTACACACCGCAAGGAAGCAAGAAAGAAATCGTCTAACTCAGAAAGGAGAAAATTGTCAGAAATGAAGGTAATAAAAAATTGAGTATTGGCGTATAAGACGCACCCTGTTTTTAAAGGGGAAAAGTGCGTCTTATACGCCAGCAAATATGGTAATCTAATCTGCTTCGCTTAGCTAATTAAGTGTCTATGTAAATTTCTTCTAAATTGAAAGAGAGAGAACAAAATATCCACTACAAAGCGATGTACACAGTGAACAGTTGGAAGGCGTGGGCAGGGAGACACAATGAAGGGAAGAGACACTTCAATGAGAGAAATAAGGAAAGTTACATCAAGATTGACACAGGGAAGATAGGAATGATAGCCAAGCGGCTTTACAACAGGTGACGACAAACAGTCACTTCCACTCTTTCCTAGATTGGAGTAGATAGATGGAAATTTAATCAGTAGATCTTGGAAAAGGATTACCCGTGCGCGCGCATGTAGTGTCTGAAAGCAAGAAAGGGAGGAGGGAGGGGTAATACAAGCAGTGAAAATTGATGGAAAAACATAAATAAGACATACAACAGCAAAGAAAAAAGGCGAAAGAAGTACAAAGGAATACAGGAGAGGGCAAGAGAACATGTGTTTGTGAAAATTATAAATTTTACTTCTGCCCACCCTAATTTATCAATATTTGGCTCTTGCCCACGCGGTCAAAAGTTTCTGGCGCCGCCCCTGTAAACAGAAAACATCTTCCTCAATGTGCTTTCAAAGAGTCTGCAAGATTTGTTAAAACCTCGTAGACCAATGAAAGTCATGTAGAAATTGGAAAACCTAGTGTCTATTTTCACATTTTTCATCTGAACTGAAAAGCTGGACAGTTAAAATGTGTTTACCTTCGAACAATTAGCTAGAAAAATCAGTTTCGTATTTGACCAAACCAATTTTTTTTTAGGAAAAAATAAGCAAGTTTAAAATATTATCTTCTGTTCCAGCACCGATGAAATATATTTAAAATTTGTAGTCCTTTTTAAATTCTATGCAAGTATACACTATTACACTGATATGTAAAGTAGGAGACTGTAAACGCCACAAACAGAAATAGTAGTTGATATTTCGCGGCTTCACCGCATGTTCACAGTAGAAACACAGAATACTGAAGATGGTGTCGGTACAGCAGTGTAGCCACAAAGAAGTGATAGATCACAGGTGCTGACGAGAAAGTACCCACAACCAAGTATGCAGAAAACACTGGTAAAAGTGCTTTGTCGTCAACACCTGTGATCTGTCACTTCTATTGGCTACACTGCTGTACCGACGCCATCTTCATTCAGTATTCTGTGCTTCTACCGTGAACATGTGGTGAAGCCGCTAAATATCAACTATTATTTCTGTTTGTGGTAAGTGTTTACTGTCTCCTACCTTGATTATTTTTGTTATCCGCCCTTCTGGCTCTTTTCCTCAAACTATTCCACTATTACACTCAAGTGTACATGTAAATTGTTTTCAGTACACCCCATAAACTTGAAAATGGGGATAATAAAAAAAATTGGAAGAATATATTAAGATTTTTTTCCAAATATATATATATATATATATATTAGTGTGACTTATGTTCTGCCTTGGTAGTTAAAGGTTAACAAGAGAATATCATATGAATGGGCGTGGTGTGCTGAAGACGTGATAAATGAATCGCAGTGTCATTCCAGAATTTTTAAACTGATTTTCTCACATTCCAATTCCTCGCGGAGAATAAAAGATGATTTAAAGCCTCGAGGCTTCCATTCGGGCGAAGCGAAGGGATTGTTCCCCAGAAGGCGTCCCACATACGGAGGCAATAAAACTTGTTTTAAATTTTAAATTACTTGGCGAGTCGTTCGTGGAACACTCAACCGCGACACGTCATAAAAATGGCATCATGTGGGGATTTGGCTTGATTTGCGAGATTAAGTTTTTTATTTACCTTGAATACAGAGCTTTATGAGTCACCCCGGTGGCGTAAAGCGTTGATTCGTCTCATCACCGCCGAAGATTCCGGGTTCAACTTCCAGACTTGGCCTCGGTGTTCCTTTTTAAGTACCTCTTCATCAATTTCATTTAATCATCATTCATCTCATTTATTTATTATTTGAAGTACGGTTACACTTAAGCTTACAGTTACTTTACACTGATTACTCTAACTATGACTATGGCACGAAAGCGACGAAAATAGTAAAAATAAGAATTCAAAAAGAAAAACAGAAGGGTGAACTAAATGAGCTTTCAGACCGAAGCGACGGGAGCATTCACTGCTCATGCACGAACAGGCTGAGGTGACACTATGCACGTTATTGAGAAAATGGCCCAGTCTGAGCGACACGTGCAGCTGCGTCGCTTCGGTAGGTTACCAGCCACACACCTGATTCGACACGACGCGACGCAACACAACCTGACACCATGCGACGAAACCTAACACGACGTAGGTCTAAGCCTGTCTTTTCTAATTTGGGAAGGTGCCTGAAGTGAATGGATTGGCGCATGCGCACGACGTTTTCTCGCAAGCTGCCCCACCAAATTCCACGGACCTTCGTTGTTTTGTCGTAAACCGTCGCAACCTGAGGCAAGGTGACTCGAATCAAATGTTTCGTCCGATGTGCGGCTTCCCAAAAAGACTATGGTAAAACCTCCATTGAGACGGTTTGCGACAAGAATGACTCGTTGCGTCGTGTCGCGTCTGATCCGGTGTGCGGCTGGCCTACTGAGGGTTCGTTTCCAAGCGACAGGTGTCCCTTCTCGCCTCAGTCTGAAAGCTCCCTAAAATGAAAGAATGTCAAACACCAAGGTGATTGGTCTCGTGAAGCCATTGGACATCTCTCAGACCAAAGCGACAAGCTACACGCGATAGACATGGCCACTTCCAGTCTGTAGACAAGCCTTCATTGCGCATGCGCAACCAACAAACCGAGCCAACACGATGCACGCTATTGAGAAAACGATCTAGTCCGAGTAACACTACATAAAGCGAAATTTTCCTCATTCGAGGGAATTTGGGTAAAATTTTACATGGAAAGAGAAAAGGGGAAATTTTGTGAAGGAATATCAAAATCAAAGAGAAATATGAAGATATCGGTCCGACGTAGTACATCCAACCTCTTGAAAGACTTTCGTCCTGCAAACTATTTCCACCAAGATAATAATAATAAGGCCTCCCTGATGACTCAGTGGTAACGTAGTCGCTTTGTAATCAAGGGGTCCCGAGTTCGATACCCGTGGGGACACACAGCAGTTCGGATCCCTCTTTAAATTGTAGGTACAATCCCGATTAGCCTTTCTGTGCATAAAGTGGGCTTGAAACTAAAACTCAAACTAAATAATAATGATAATTATTATTATTATTATAAATTGAATTACAAACAATTAATACTTTCGCACTTTTTACAAGTAATTTTTAAAATTATTGTTATGAGACAACTAGTATAAATATAACGAGGTAATTGTTCTCATGAAAATTACAGCTTTGCATATTTTTCTCAAAGTGTAAAATTTTACGTAAATATTCTTCAGTTTGTTATTTTCGTTTATTCAATCGATCTTATTATGTCTGTATATCGATACTTTCTACGGGTTGCCCAAATTAATAGAAAAGGAGAACTTTTGTGACGGCAGAATACAATTCTTCTAATATAAGGGGAAAATTTGGATGAAAAAGGGAAATTTTTATCTTTGATTGTGGCAACACTGGAGTAAAGGGAGCGACAGCGACACGTGCAGCTGATCGTGTCGCTTCATTACGAAAGGTCACTTTACTTCGGAACGATTTTTTTCGCTTCGGTCTGAAAGCTCTCTTCCAGCGTGGATTTCTGAGCCGAAACTTCCAGCACACTTAAGGGAAACTTCAGACCAAAACGACAGGCGACACGTGTCGCTTTGAGACAGACCATCAGTATTAAATGCAAACGTTCGAACCGAAGCGATACATATCGCTCGGACTAGGCCGTGTTCTGAATGGCGTGCATCGTGTCGCCTAGGTCTGCTCGCGCTAAAATGCTTTCTTATTGGCGATGGAAACTGAGGCGTGGCCTTCGTTCATTTGTTTCCAGCATGGCGTTCAAACTGTGATATGCTGGAGGTGTGTTGGCCGCTAGCGTCTGCGTTTCCTGACGAGAGAAACTGCATATTGAACTTCTTGATATTCAGCGTTTGATCTAATTTTCTTCGTTCGTTCCATAGAACATGGCGTGAATCGTGTCGCTTCGGTCTGTTAGGGCATGTCGCTTACGGTCTTAAAGCCGTGTATATGGGCTGTGTCCGAAAGGTACAAAGTACAGACTTGAAGTATGGTCTTAGCGGAAATGACGTCACCTAGTACAGTTCGAAAGCGCCAAGAACAGAAGTACGCAAGTCCACAGCTCGCAGTGCAGATGGTTGGTGACTAGGTCACGTGGTTTCCGCACTCGTTGTTCATTTGTTTAAAATCACGGAGGTAGAAATCCAGCGACACAGGTAGATATACGTTATGGGCCATCAAGTTGTTGGTTATAGTTCTTCTAATGTGTGGAAATGTATATGTACGAACATTTGAAAATACTATGTGATTTCTATGGTGAAAAATAAGTGTTTAAAACTCAAGGAAAACAACGAGCACTCAGTTTTATCTACTGATCGTATTTGGCGCTGCAGTCGAAGTGCAATTCGAAAGACTTTCACTTCCAGTCCACGACTTGAAGACCGCACTCCAAGACCATACTCGGAGGATGCTCGCTTCAAGTACGGTCTTGCACCTTTCGGACACGGCCATAAATTGTATCAAAAACAATGTGTATCAAAAACTCAACAAGTTGGCCAGCGACACTCTAAGAACCGTAGTATTTTCTTCTGTGTCAAAATTCAACAACTAGTAATTTTCCATCAGGCATTCTGAAGGTGAAAGTTACGGCGTAAGTGGGTGAAGATGAGCGGGTACTTATTTACGCTATTCAAGCGACTGAAATGAAGAACGCATTTCATCGCCAGATGAGCAGCTAGGCACTGACCCCTCGAGCCCCCAGTGATCACGCGCTGCTCTAACGGACCGTGGACAGACTCGCTGGCTTCTGGAGAAAGCTTCGTTATGCGTCTTATGGAAACAGGCAAAGTGTGAAGTGAGAACTACAGTCATTTGTTATTTAACTGGCGTTATCTCATTGCTTAATCCTGCTTCCTTTCCTGATGTTAGTCAAAGGAATCGCGTTTGCTACAATTCACTTTATGCACAGATTGGCTAATTATGGTCCGAATAGGGTGACCAACTTTTGGTCATGAATTTAAAGATTTCCAACTTTCAGCATTGAATTTACGGAGAATTTAGTCACGACAAATTTTTGCGCATTTTTTTTTTTCGGCACATCACCCAGCAAATGTTAATTCAGTGGATGGTATTAAACAAAATAATTAATTTACATTTTATATAATATACAGATCACAAAAATAGAGAATAAAAATTTACAAATTGGCAACGTCCCCCGGTTGTACACCAGTCTTCAGAAAGTTAGTCGGGAACATGAGAATCTTTGCAAATCATCAGGGCTTGCTGGGTAGAAAAGAAACACAACATTGTTTTCAAAGTTAAACGCAGTTTTATAATCACTTATATTTCAAAATCACTTACCAATAAAACACAAGAACATTCAATACTAACGTTGGGCAATTCCCTCACATTTAGCGAAAGTCAAATTACATAATTAATTGCTTACTTTCAACATATCGGCAAGAAGAAAACTCGAAAACCGAAAATCTATTCTTAAATTCTCCCAGTTTCCAAAGTTCTTATTGGTTCTTCACCTTCACCTGTTTTTCAAACTCAGTCTGTCGTCAGGTGAGAAACATTCAGGTGGGTTCACTTGCTCTGCCGAGATGAGAAAGTGACGTCAACACGAACAGATTATGACGTATTTCTAAACATATACACAAGTTCCAACCACAACTGTATCAGTCTAACTGTAGTTGTCTGTGACAGCTTGCACATTATTTGAAGTAACGAACATTTTAAAATCTTAATATCTTACAAATATAAAACCTTAAACGCTCAGGTTCGTTACAAATGTTCATGTTTCTTAGTCCTAACCCTTATGTATTTATCAACTCCTGCTGCAGAGCTAAACGAACGGCTGGGAAAATAGGCGGCTGGGCAGAATTGCGCTGTTGCCACATATGGGAAAAGCAAATCGAGAGCGGGACAAAAGACGCAAATTCTGTCAGTTTGCATCACACGCATTACAAACACCAACTCTACAAAGAGATCTTATATTCTCTTAAACCTCTGAACGCACGGGGTTGTGCTCGGACGTGGCAACAGCGCGAACATCTTCCACCGCCTACTACTGCAAGATATGACGTCACTTCCGCCCGCCAATAAACGTTCAAGACCTTGCAGTCAACTTGAAGTTTTGTACAGTTCGCTGAACTCGGAATGAATTTAATTTCGCGATCCATATTGTGAATGAAGGGCACAGGAGGAATAGAATGGCGATACAGGAGCAGGGCGGATCAAGAACTTTGCTCTAATACAGGAGATCCCGGGAATTACGGGAGATTTGATCACCCTAGGTCCGAATCACTATATTCCTCCCCATAGTCTCGAGACCTCTGATAACAAGGCGACGACGTTATCACTGCTACAACGGGGGGCTACGGAGGCAAATATTGTCGTTGTTGCGGAATAAAGACACATCCTAAAACTAAAAATCCTAAATCCTGGCACAACAGCCCCTTTTAGGGGTAAGAACTCCAAGTATGCACTTGCAGTAGTAGATACAGTGTATTTCAGCAAGGGGTACCTGTCTTTAAGGCATTTACAGGAAATCTTTAGGAAAAAAGAAGAAAATATGGAGAAAAGCAGATGATAGAAAAAGCTTAGAAATTTTTCAGTAGTCCCGATGGAGTAAAATCTGTAATATGCAAAAAATTGATCCCAAAAACTTCCAAAATTGAATTTTCTTTTGATATTGCACAAGATAGCAAAATATACAGGGTGTAAAAAATATGTGGCAATATTTCAGAAATGGATTCCTCATGAGTAGAGAAGAAAAATGTTTATATTAGCATGGGTCCAGAAATGCGTGCTTCCCCAATTGCTCAGCCGCCTTGTAATCAAGGGGTCCCAGATTCGATACCCGGTGGAGGCACATAGAGGTTCGGATTTCACTTTAAACTGTAGGTCCAGTCCCGATTAGTCTTACCGTGCATAAAGTGGACTTAAAATACGAATTCAATCATGGGTCCAGAAATGCATAATTTCTTAGCAATAAGACCTGTAAACAGCTGGTTATAAATAAAGCTCCCCTACAGGGCCCTCTGGAGCAAGTTAGAAGCATCGGATTGCAGCGAAACGTGGCAAGGAGGCTATAGAGACCATAGTGAAGCGAGTGCTGATTAAACAATAGTTCAGAATTTCAACACCAGGTGGAAATGTGGCGCTCATATATGATGCACTGTGACTTGGCTGGGTTTATTTTACTTCGTTTTTCTGCTTTTTGCTAATCGCAAAGATGAGGATGAGTGATGATGTGGTGAAATTGATGAAGAGACACTCACAAGGAACACGTCGTGCCCAGGCCGAGATTCTTGCACCCCCTGTTTGATCCTTTTGCGCTTGTTTCTTTGAACTTGTTTCTTCGCGTTTATTTCGTTCGCGTTAAATCACTTTCGCTCTTATTCTCGCTTAATCCTGCGTTGCATTTCGCTTATTCCTATTCTCCGTTATTTCCTCTCGCGGTAATTCAACCCCCACCCCGCACTTCGCTTGTTTGTCACCCCCACAAAGAAATGCCCCTTACTCCCCGGAATGAAATAATAAATACGCCACTGAACAAATGCGAAGAGAAACAAACGAGAACGCAATTACTCCCGGGACAACAATGGACAACGTCCAATCAAGATATCACCGCACAACAATCAATGATTGATCGCTGACGGAAAAGCACCAAGATCTGTATTGTTAGCGTAAATAATTGTTGTCTTTTTCTTCCTTGTTAGGAAGCCTTCAGAGGGGGGAGGGAGAACAGAAAGTTTCACTTTTTTCGCGGCCCAAACAGAGCGTGACGTAGCACGCGCAGCAAATATGCAAGGCTTCCTTTTGTGTGTCACGTGACTACGCATTCCTGACCGTCGTTATCGAACCCGGGTAACCGTGACGCTCCATGCACCCAGCTGATGGCCAATTCAAATAAGCCCGAGGTAATCGTGGGAGGAAATATATTGCTTCGATTGTTGCTTTCCGCCCAATCAGCTGTCTCAGGACCATTATCGCGATTGCTTATTTGGCGTGGGACTGGGAAAGCATGCTCATCTCCTCGCCTCCAGACAGGAGAGTCCAAGGGGCTGCAGCCCCTTTCCGTAAGAATATTATGTTAAAAACTAAGGAAATGAAAGCAATGTTTGATATACAGGGTGTTTCCGTGACCTTAAATCAAACTGGCAAGAGTGGATGGAGACTGACCCAAGTGTCAATATGGCATAAGGAGCTTTGGTCCAGAAATGCGTCATTAAGAAGTTATAAGCCATGCCTATGACTGTGGAATAAGACAGATGCGGCTTAAAGATTTGATACGGTCATGCCTTCGGGTTGTGTATCGTAGCACTCTACGACGAACAAGTTACAGTAGTTGTTCGAAATAGCAGCCACCAACGTCAATGCAGGCACTACAGCGTCGCATGCGCTCTAAGATCGCTGGAGTCGTTTTGATGATATCACAAGCAGCAAGGATTCTTGCCAGAATGTCCTCGTGTCTCTCGTAGATTACACTACCATCATGGTACGTCGGCGGCTGAAACATCCGTTAATAGATTGGACTTAGGGAATCCATGCAATGGGCTGCCCGATCCCAGGATTTGAATCCAATGGAACAAAGGTGTACAGCGTGAAGATCAGTGACAAACAGCATCCGCGTGAGCGAATTGTTTCCGAGTGCCGAGCTATTTCGTCGGACTTGATGATCCACATCCTGCGAGTGATAGGTGATCTCTTAAAGTTGTATTTTCACAATGCTGCCAACACATTGAGGAAATATTGTAATCCAGCCTATGGTGCGGTACTTTTGGGCCACCCTGTAATTCAATCTGCGTAATGCGTAAAATATGTAATATTTCAAATGGACCGGACGGTAGCAGCTGTAAGTTATCTGTAATGTCTGGATTGAAATATTCAAATGTTAATGAAAGACTGAAATAACAAAGCAGAATATAAGTTTAGGTGCGTCACTGATGATGAAATATTTTATTTTTGATTGATTGATTGAGTTGGCGTTTTAAGTCCACTTTACTGGACCTACAGTTTAAAGTGGGAACCGAAACACTATGTCCCTACACCGGGTATCGAACATGAAATATTTGAAATCGAATAATGGAAAAGTGTTGCAAGTGACGTTAATATCCAGTGCCGGATTACCAAATAGGCAGAGTAGGTACAGAACTATTGGCCCAACGCCTTTTAAAGACAAAGGATCAAAATGATAATGATTTGATCTTGAAAGAAAATTACAATCAAAGATTCTTAAATTGCTTCAAAAGATAAACAGAATTAATTAACTAAGAAAAAAACGAAACCTTTACATTAAAAACTCTACAGAGAGAACACTGTATTAATTGTAATATTAACTCGTAATCAGTATTTTTTTATTATTATTTAAATTTGATAATATCTTGCTGGCATATGCCTGAAGATTTTGCACCGATTCACATCGAGATTTCAAATTTCAAGAATGGATGGGGGCCTCATATTTTAATCTCGCACAGGGACTCGCGATATTTTGCTACGCCAATGTCCACGTCGTCTGAGCTTCTCAATAACTCGTGAATATTTTCTCACTTTTTCTCAGTTTTCTATTATTCGTGCACACCGTGTAAAGCGCTGTGAGGCAACGGCTGCAACGTGCCGCCACTGAAAATAAAAGTTATTTCTAGAATGACTAATAGTGTTAGAAGATATGAGATTGAATCAGCAGCAAAATGTTCCTCCAAAGAACTCTTATTTATATTTGTACATTGATAGCTACAAGAATGTACATGTATGTGTAAAGATTAATAATTTCATATAATCTTTCATACATTTATTGTTTTTCTACATTAGCTTCGTTTATTTATCATGTCCCTATTTATATTTAAGCTTTATTTATTCATTACGTATCTAATAACTAATTAATTACTTTTTCCATCTGGTGCTGCCATCTATATTCAATCTTTTAAAACTGCGTTCTTTCCAAATATTGGGTTTGTAACAAGTTTCCGTAAAATTTACAGTTTTCTACCGACAACATTTCATAGTCTGCGTTTCAAAACAAACTTGCAAAAATACGGGACGTCACATTTTTTCCCGAGAGCCCATACGCATTCTGTGTGCCGTGGCTGGAGTGAACCGCTTGACATATTGATGGTCTCGCATATCGCACAACGCGAGGACAACCTTGCGTTCTGACGTCACCGCAGATTTCTTTCATTCTTACACTAAATCCAAAAGTTGTTACGTTAGGCTATTTAGGTTTAGTTCGGCAGTGGCGGCGATTGAGTCCCAAAACTGTGAAGGGGGGGGGGGACAAGGACAATTTACTTTCTCTTGCTAGATAAGATTTAGCATAGTACAGGGGCAAAAATGTCAAACATTGGGGTGCAACTACCTACCCCGCCTAATCGACGCCACTGAACGTAGGCATTCCTTGTCTGTCGTCAGAATGCAAGGTTATTCTCACCTTATGCGATAAGGTGAGGAAAGGCTTCGGATAGTTATGCATTTTGCATATAGCATATGCAAATGCATATTTTCAGTGTCTTCAGGATATATTGCATATTTTACCGATTTTTTCTTAGAGATGCATATTCTGCTGTTTCTGTCTGAAAATTTGTAGTTTCCTTTCCATTGGAGCAATTCAGAAACATGATTCAGTATGTGTTCGCGAAGAACTCTGGCTACAAGCTCCTAAAGGACATTTGCTCTATCAGTAGCGTACGCAGGATTTCATCAAGGGGGGTGTTATTTCTAAAACTTTTTTCCAAATTCACATTACCATTGTTTTATTATACTTTAATTAAATAATAATAAACACAATTAATTAATAATACTTATAATTAATTAATTAGCTAAATTAATACTAATAATACTACTAATACCACTACTACTACTATTAAGTAGTAGAGAACTACATAAATATAGTATTTATGAAAACATTAGAACGAAATTACTTTCTAGTCATTCGATTTTTATCAAATCCTGGTAGCATTTTTTTGTTTCTTTGTTACGAAGTAATTGTCTGGTCAACGAGGTGAGACATTTCAAGGGTGAAGAAGATCCATAAATACAAGAAAATATATAAAAATAAATTGAAATAATCAAAGTATGGAACTCATCCAAGGAGCTGCGGTGATCTGGTCGGTAGAGCGTCTGACAAGTGACAATCACGCGGGAGATCCGGATTCGATTCCCGAAATTGGTTGGAATTTTTCCGACTTCTTCCCCGCATAAATATCCCCGATAATTCACATCTGGATTGTCTCCCTGTTCTTACCAACAAAACATTTTACAATAGTTAAGCTTATTGTCGTTTGAATAATTGTCTAGTCAACAGGGTGAGACATTTTAAAGAGAGACATTCAAACGTGCTGCGGTAAACAATACAATGGGAAGGCGAAATGGTGACTATTCTTGTCCACCTAGCCTTTGTCTATACATTAGCCTCTTACAACGTACCATTAACTTTATTTAGTTAATTCTCATTATTCACACAAAACAAAATACATGTTCGCTGAACACTGGCGTACATAGAGGGGTGGCCGATGGTGTTCCAGCCCCTACCAAAATTTTGAGAAAATCAAAATTTTCAAATAAAAATCCGTTAAGAACTTTAAAAAATCAAAATGTGTAAATGCGAAACCTCTTTTAAAGTGAATCGCGATTACCATTTTTGTCTTTGAATACAATTTTAGTAGACTGAAAAGCTCCAAAAATACGAAATATGTTATTATGCATCCTGCCCTCCAAAACGAAGCCATGTGCTATCCACATTTACTATTCCAGCCCCTCCCGAAAAAAATCCTCCGCACGGCAGTGTATTGAACATTGTTGCAACTGAGATACAAAACAACTTTTTTCTCTTTTAAATCATAGTTACCCTAACCTAACCTCATAAACTCGTGTTTATTTTCAAGGCATCACTCTGAAAGACGCGTGTGTTTGGAATGCTGTGCTTTTCTCCATGCTGCATGGAAATAATAATTCAAATTATTATTATTATTATTATTATTATTAGTAGTAGTAGTAGTAGTAGTAGTAGAAGTAGTAATAGTAATATTATTGTCCCAGATCTTTGACTGTGAAAAATTGGCCATTTAATTTTTTTTCCCACAGCATTTTTCATAATATTTCACAAGCTCAAGGGGGGGGTTTAAACCCCGTAACCCACCCCTTGCGTACGCCACTGTGCTCTATTCATGAAGGGAAACAAAATGTGGACGGTATTCCAAGTGAACTGCACGTTTTCGATTTGTTGAAATTACAACATGATGTGATGTGGAGAGTTTGGTTTGAGTTGGTGTTTTAAGTCCACTTTATGCGCAGTAAGGCTAATCGGGACTGGACCTACAGTTTAAAGTGGAATCGGAACCACTTGTGCCTCCACCGGGTATCGAACCCGAGACCCCTTGATTACAAGGCAATGACGCTACCACTGCGCCATGGGGGAGGCCCCGTGATGTGGAGAGAGTGTTTTCAGAGTATAAAAGTATTCTCGTGGATAACAGACATAAGTTTACTTTTGAGCATCTGAAACAATACGTAGTTAATAAGTGAAATAGTAACCTTTCATGCTGAGTAGAATGAGAGACAGCTGGTGAAATTCAACCTTCTGCTAATCGTTACGTTCAGTGAAGTCAGAAACAGTTAGTGGATTTATGATATAGATACATATACAAAAACCATATGTAAAATATGGTCAATAATTGTCATTAAGGTAAGCCAAACCATATTTTATTTACTTGCGTAAACAGTGGAATTAATAAATACTTACAAGCTATGGCTACATTTTCTGAGTTTGATGTAAATTTTTAAAATTTTAAATCCATATTTTGATCATTTATAGAGCATATTTCGAGCATTTCAAGAGCATATTTGCATGCATATTTAAAGTTTTTTTAGTGCAGAACTATCCGAAGCCTACTTACAATACTGCATTGAGACATGAGGAAATATTGAAATTTAAATTCGAATATTTCATCTAGCACAAAAATAGGCGATGATTATAAATTTCAGCTAAGAGGCCTGTAAAAATACTTTTCATAAATTGAATCATGACTATTACATTGATTAGGTCAAGTATGTTACTTAACCTAATCAATATGGCGGTCAATAATTTAAAAACAGTAGGAGATCGTCCATTCTCCAGCCCACCTTTCTACAGGGTGGATAATTAAAACCAACGGACAAGAGACAACTTAAAAATATCATCCGCCTCCCCCCTCCTCCTCGACCAGAGAAAATGTTAGACCGCCACTGTCTTAAGGAAACAGGAAATCTATTTAAACACAGGACGGAAAAATCTGTTTCTAATCGGATGAACAAATCTGTATCAGGCAGTACGCAAGCTGTTTTCTCACAGCTCTCCTGTGCCCCCCCCCCCCTTTCCCTCTATGGAAGCAACAGCAGCCAACTGCCTCGCATTTGGTTAATGACTGTTGAATACGTCGGTGGTCATCGCCCGCTGGATGTGCCACAGGGGGGGAGCGGGGGGCATTGACCTTGTTTCTTGACCCACTTCCGACCAAGGCCGTTACTCCCCTCGTTTCTGGGTCAAACACCTCGCAGCGCCTGACTTCGTATGTGGAGGAGGGGGAGCAGAACTTGTTGTAGACAGTGTTGCCAACTGGCATTTATTTTTCTCTCGTTCCAATATGTTTTCCTCCTCTTTTTATTTTTTCCTTTTCCAACTGAGTCGCAACTGGCCTCAACCACAAGGGACACGGGAGGTGTTGCTTCATTTATGTCGTGAAGTTTTCTTCATCCTTTCTCTGCATGAAGACACGCATGTGATTAGGATGGTCTTAACATTGATATACAAGGACGGAAATGTTGGTAATGCGATGTCTTTGATGCAGGGGCGTAAGTAACACCTCCGCAGTGCGGGGAGAGCTCAAAATTTTTCCTTTTAAAATTTAAATATATTTCACCCAAACATATTATATTTTTATGACTCTACAACTGCAAACAGAAAACGTTAATGACTAGAAAAGTAGAGAGGAAAATACCAGATTAGAAAAAAGCCTTCATTAGCTGAAGTCATTGATTACGTCGTCGAAAGTAGTCGAGAGTCAAGAAAATGCGGTTTTTTTTACCGTGCTTTAGATATTCTAGTAAATGAAATAAACAATAGATTTCAGGGTATGAAATAAATCAAGCCCCACCGCCCTAACGAAACACGCCTATAGACAGTGGAATCCGTTACTAATTTCTGCACACAGAAAACTAAATGCATCATATCAATTGATGCACCAAAATGTATCGATTGATGCACTAAAATATGTCTTATGGCTTCTTCAAGGAATCAGATTCACATTTGATGCATTTGGGTGTATTTTGTATGTCGTGAAAGAAACACTAAAGTGCATCATTTGATTCAAGTGAGGATTTATTTCAGTCGAGATGCAGTTCAATGCATCAGTTGATGTTCCTTGGTGCACCGTCCTGCATCTTTTTGATGATGCACTTAAACGTTTGGTCTGAGCTACAGAGTTTATGGAGCTCAGACAATACATTTGAGTGCATCATCAAAAAAGATGCATTCTGGTGCATCAAAACGCATCAAGGTGCATCAAAATGCATCAACTGATGCATTGAAGTGCATCTCGACTGAAGGAAATCCTCACTTGAATCAAATGATGCACTTTGATGTTTCTTTCACGACATACAGAAATGCACCCAAATGCATCAAATGTGAATCTGATTCTTTGAAGAAGCCATAAGACACACTTTAGTGCATCAATCGATGCATACTGGTGCATCAATCGATATGATGCATTTAGTTCTCTGAGTGTGGGGGAAATATGAAGAAGATGTATCTTGCACTATAGCTACAGAAATTGTTGGTTTTCGGAATGTAGAGTCAACTCAAATCAAAAGAAGAAAAAAAACATGTCGAACGTCAGCGAAGTTGTAGAATTCCTCTTGATAGAAAACAAAATTCTGCCTAGTAGCATTCCTGGTGTATTCACTACTTACATGCTGTATTTGACCCTACCTGTGACGTCATCATCAGCTGAGAGGCTGTTTTCCAAGCTAAAATTGATCAAAAGTTGCTTGAGAAGCACAACAAGAGTGAGATTGAGTGGACTGGCGCTGTTAAGCATCGAAAGAGATCGGGTTCGAAAACTGGACTTGTGCAAGCTAGCACAAGTATTTGCTTCCATCAAAAAAACTCAGAGAACTGGTAATGGGCATTGAACAATATATTAATTTTTGTAGTACCAGTGAATTTTCACGGGATAATTATAATATATATAATTTTTACAGTTTGTCTGTTGTCTTAACCTTTCGTACCAGTTTTTACGTTGATTCGAATTACATGTATGTATTTTCTTATTTGTATATACCTAATATAAATGTGGGCTTGAATTAATATATTAGAAAAGAGTTTTCTTAACGAGTAGGGGCGCACAACTGAACTTTGCAGGGGGGCACGCTACTGCTTTGATGCTACACTTACTTTATGATTTTTAAATGCATAGGCCTATATATGTGCCGGTACACATTTTGCTGTTTTAGTACATAATTATCCTCGCGTTATCAATGACAAATTGTGCTTTTAAGCACTGTACTACGCCATTCATGTATTTACACCAATATTTCATCCTGTGTTCAGTGGTTGCCTACGTATGGGGCCCAGTGGCGCAACCACAGGGGGGCATGGGAGCATTGCCCCCTAACCTTGATCGGAAATTAGTTCTAGGGGGGGAGGGAGCAAACATTGACGGCCAAGTGTACCTGCAGGGGGCAATTACCGCCCAGAACTTCAAATTTTATGCAAATAAAATTACTCTTCGTAAATGTTTCTTACTCGCTTCGCTCGCAATACCTGCTTTTCTTAGTTTTATCAGGTTCAAGATCGTAGCTAGGAGACGGCCTGGGCGCCCAACGATCTAAATGAAAAAGTTGTAAAATTGATTGATTTTCTGTTTTTTAAGTCTACTTTATACACAGAAAGGCTAATTGAGACTGGGCCTATAGCTTTAAGTGGGTTCCGAACCACTATGTGCCTCAACCGGGTATCGAACCCGGGACCCCTTGATCACAAGGTGACGATGTTACCACTACAACATCGGGGAGGCACAAATGTTGTAAATGATATAATCCCAAGGCGTTATTTGCGCCCTATTAAATTAATATTGATTTCAGCCTGTAAAAACAATTGAATCCAAAAATTTTCTTGCTTGCTTCGCTCGCAATTTCTATTTGTTCTCTGTGATGCATTGTAAATCACCAGACAGAGAAATAAGACTTCTTTTTCTTTGTTCTTCTGTTTGTTTGTTTGAAATGCATGAACAATTGTTTTGAGGAAAGGTAGCGTGCACATTATTGAGAGACAATTTATGTAATTGTTGCTGTTGGTTTATTGTGAGATGGATGAATTAGTTGTGTAATGTACTTGTATTTTAATAATATAGCTATGCTGTATATAATATGTATTAAAGAAACTTTGAATACGTACATAACTTAGTGCCCACGTTACTCCACGTTGCATATATGTTAAACATACATCGTGCATGAAAGTTATACATGTTAATATATAAGAGAATTATATTTGGAATGCATTTATCAAGCATATTCTGTCTTTCAAAAATAGTTTGTGTTTGTTTTCCGTTATTAATGTGAAATTGAACGTGTTAAAAAATAATTCAAATCGTTTGTTCGAACACAATTGCTTTAGCACAAACTTCTACCCCCTTTTTGCATAATTTACGTGGATAATAACGTCTTTGATACTACCACTATTAATAGTAATATTGTTGGTCCTGGGTTCGAATCGTGGCTTTGGCATGCATGTTTGCGAGTATCCATTCATCATTTTCATCATGCCGTCACTCATCCCCGTCTTCACAAATTAGTCAAAAGTGTCAGAAGAAGCGAAGTAAAAAAAAAAGAAATCAATAATAACAATAATAATAATCATGTTAACATTATTATTATTAACGTTATCTTTATTAGAATTATTATTATTAAAATTATTATTATTATTGGTACGTTTATCCTGGTACCTGCCCCCCCCCCCGACAAAAAAAAATTATGCCCCAACAGACAAAAATTCGTGGTTGCGCCTCTGATGAGGCCACACAACACAATACACTACCACCCTACTATACATTTCGATTGCAGTTATTCTCCATCCGCTGTAAGAATGAAGTTGATGAAACCAAAACCACGTGACTTGTGACCAGAGGCGCCAACTTGAGATAAATTTTGGGGGCAAGGTAAATTTTGAGGGGGCAAGATCGGCATAAACAATGCTTTGTACGTATATGTAAATGTACATAAAATGTGTCCTCCTACGTGAATTTTGGGGTGGGGGAAGAAAGTGCCTTGCCCCCCCAAAGTCGGCGCTTATGCTAGCGACTAATAGTTCCTACGTAATTCTAGTGTTGTTTTGCTCATGAATATAACTGTCATAGCTTTACAGTTCATTGTTACGCCCCCTGAAATTTAAAAATTCAACATTTAAAATGTTAAGTATAAAATAAATAAATTTGTCACATTTATGACGTCATACTTTATATTTTACTTAATTTTGTAATGGTTATTGACTAACCTGCGAATTACGTTCCTAGGTTGCTAGTTGTGAGTTGTCGATTATAATGATGATATAAGCTTATAAAAATGTATGATTTCAACTATTGTAATAAGAAAAATATTTATAGGCAATTTATTTGTAAAATGAATAAGGAGGCAATGAAATAATTAAGCCACGGTGTCTAGACTCAGATGTTAAAGTTCTAACATGGTTTCGTTATTTCTTTTACAATAATATTTCACATTAAAAAAATAATTCTACTCATAAAAGGAACTTACATAAGAAAGGACGATAATTACTTCAATTACACAACCGCAGTTACACAAAGAAAGAGACCGATGAATACACACACACACACACCAACAATACCAAATAATATATGCAATGCCGTAAGATACATGCTAATTCAAGGGAAATTGTTCGGTGCCAGGATGTTATTAATAGGATGTGATCGAGGGTATACGGCTGTATACATCGTATATTCTGTGGTTATTCTTTCTCAATAGCATATACAGAGCATTCCCTGACATTCGCTACGAGACTCGGCGGCAAGCGGCCCGGCATCAGTGCTTGTCTTTCCCGGTGAACGGGTCCGCGACAGTCGCTTTTATTAGTAAACCTCGTAAAAAAGTTTAGAGTAACAGGGTCAGTTCTGAATAAAAGTGGAAAGAAAAATGGGGAAATAAAGTATACAAAGACAATCCGCACACCATCCGTGAGTTAAAAGAGAGTATTGTACGAAAAATCGGGAGAATTACAGTAGACGAACTTGCACGTGTAAATGCCAATTTCCTTCGGAGATGCCAGGAATGTGTTGCAGCAGAGGGACATATTTTTCAACACCTTCTGTAGTCAAGGTTAGTACACAATATGAAAACTGTAATTTTAATAGCCGACTCGAGCGACTGTCGCTGACCCGTTCACCGGGAAAGACAAGCGCTGATGACGGGCAGCTTGCCGCCGAGTCTCGTAGCGAATGTCAGGGAATGCTCTGTAGTTTCTGCTTCATTGCTAAACCTTCCACTTTCGATTACTGTAGCTTTTATGTTTAAATACAATCCAGCCAAAACACTAACATTCTCAAACCCGAAGGTTTATGGCTGCAGCAACACAAGCCTTCCATCTGTCCCCATCCCGGGCAAGATCATCCATTTTTTTCCATCGTTGCTGATTTCCTTTAGGTCCATCTCAACATCATCCTTCCATCTTCGTCTTGGCCTTCCTACAGGTCTCTTACCACCAGGTCTCCCAACAAGAACTCTTCTATCCTCTCCCATTCGTGGCTCATGGCCCGCCCATCTAATTATTCTTGATTTAATCATTCTAATAATATCTGGACAGGAATACAAATTGTGCAGTTCTAAATTATGTAACCTTCTCCACTCACCTGTCTCCTCATCCACTTATAGGATCAAATATTTTTCTAATAATTTTATTTTCAAATACTCTCAATTTATGTTCCTCTTTCAATGTAAGGGACCAAGTTTCGTATCCATATAATACTGCAGGCAAAATTACTGTTTTGTATATTTTAATTTTAAATCCAATCCTTGTTTTTTTAATTTTTTTTATCCTAAGAATACCTTCGCTAAACCTCATTTATGCCAAGTATAGGTACATCATTCATAACTCTTCTACCATAAGTGATGTTCTATACAAGATAAATGATTTCATCCTAAAATCCTATAAACACACTGTCCCTACCTAAAATGTCGCGAAACGTAGCGTACATGTGAAAATTTCGGGACTATAGCACTGGGAACAGGTATATTCAGGCTTAGAGAAGACATTCTTATAATACTTTTGTATTATTTTTCCACAGAGTTACGTTCTGTATATCTGTGCCTTAAATTTCTGTTAGTACATGTCCTTTGTGTACATACAAACTAACATATACAATTACAAATAATATGTAACAATTAGCGCCATCTAGTAATTGCATTTGATTTTCTATTTAGCGTCGCTTTTCTGCCACTTTTGGCAAATCGCGACGTTGAGGATAAGTGATGATATGGAATAGATGAAGTATCACCCTTGCCCAGGTCGGTATTTGAACCCGGGACCCCTGTGCTAACCACTCCGCTACGCAGATCGGCTCGCCATCTATTGCATATTAGCACGCTTAACGACAATGAAGGGTTTGAATTGAAGGGCTTTGGTGTAAAACATGGTAAGTGACATTTTGGTCATTTCTGAGTTCATTAAGAAAAAAGGTTATTATAATTAGAAGCTAAACTGTAGATAAATTGTTTTCGTGTTGTGTTTACCAATTTCAGAAGGCTTCACTGAGTCCAATGCAAATTGTATGACATGGCAATTTCACTCGAAAATTGAAGGATTGCACATTTTACTTTGTAACTCAAAAATTACCAAAATGTAACTTGGCATGTTTTACACCCGAGCTTTTCAATTGATGTCTTCAATCTGTGAAAATATGTCAGCATGAAGAAGCATTGCCATGTATGTACGTATTCTCAATCTCAGTTTTTCTATAATATTCCTGGTTTACGAGCTTCATTTCCCAATACGCTGGTGTAGCTGATTTGATATAGACTAAGCTCGTCGTAGGTTCGTTTCCCACTTTTAACCGTGGTGCAAGTTCTGATTCAGCCAATAAAACTATAAGCTGAACTTAAAACAAAATTTTATCCTTTCTTCTGTAAAGGAAGTTAAAATGTGACAATTTCGGAAGCTGCAGTTGACAACACTGCTGCTGGAAGTAGAGTGCCGACGTGTGTATGTAGCTTGTCTTCCAAATCGTGGCCAGCTTTCCCTTCTCCACGACCGGTCTGGGAAACCCATTGTTGCCGCAGTACCAGACCGACACGGAATGTAGGTTCGCATCTGTTGACACTGCGACCAACAACACTGCTAACTCATTCATTGTTGCCAGCATGGAAAGTCCTCCTCTTATTGTTGTCCTGTTCCATCGCTTGTTCATTATTTCCCCCTTTTGTATTATTGCACGTCTCTGCGTTAGCTATGGTCAGGGAGCGAATTACTCAAAGCAGGAAACACTGAACAGTGGCGTACCTTGGGTAATTCTTAAAAGGGGAGGCGCTGTAAAGCTATCATATTTTCAGAACGTGAAATCGTGGAAACTCACCACCAAGAAATATAAGAATCAGATTATATTTTATGATGTCGAATCTAAGCACAGAATAGATAGATGAAAATCGAACAGTAAAACAGTCAGATCACTGTTCGCCAACGGGGGGGGGGGGGGGGGGGAGCGCCATAACCATAGGAAGAGCGACTGATCCCTTTTTGGTGACTCCAGTTTTTAGGATATTCACTATGTACATCATTATTGCCGTACGTTACCTGGAACTTTGATTTGATTTGTTATTTAGCGTCGCTTTTCTGTCACTTTTGGCTAATCGCGACGATGAGGATTGGTGATGATGATGATGGGACACTCGTAAAGAACAACCATGCCCAGCCTCGAATAAATAGGCACCTTTGGAGCAACTCTGGGAGGAAGACGTAAAGACGGACGGACCGTGGTGCTAATCAAGCCATATCGGGCTCGGCGTTGCTTTTAAAATATGATTCCTCGAGCCCTAGTTTCGGCGGCCCTGGCATACTCCCACATTTTCATTTGTGCCTATATATCTCTTTAAGAACTGCAAGAAGCCCATTTCGCCAGTGGTACCATCAAAACTGCCGAAATCCTGAATCAGAACGCGCTTCTTTCTGGGCACCCTGCACCATAAACGCCACCCTCCCACCCCGCGTATAGTGGGACAAATATGATTTACCTGGTCTTAGAAACCAGATAACTTTTCATTACAGGTGAATTTCTCCCTTAATGCATAAATTGGTCATATTGATATAAATTTTCTAAATTTTTATTTTTCGAATTTCTAGCAGTGTTGTTGATTGTAGTGAAACAATGTAAGAACAACAATTGAAGATTTTATTTGGAGTATTCAAATTAAAAAAATTGAAATCGGTTTATAAATAGCCAAGAAACAAGCGATATGAATTCTGCCATTTTGAATCCAATATGGCCGTTAGATGCCAAAATGAAACGCAAGGTTTCTAGACAACTTGGATGTGCTCTCTCCAGTGATGCTAACAATGATCTAATTAGAAGCAGTGGCGGCGATTAAGTGGGGCCGAGGGGGGCAGTTGTCCCCCACTTTTCGCCACTTTGTCCCTGCACTATGCTAAACCTTATATACAAAGGGAAATATACTGTCTTTGCACCCCCAGTTTTAGCACCTTGCCCCCCCCCCCCCGGTTTCGGAACCAAATCGCCGCCACTGATTAGAAGTGTCAGTTTTGAGATTTATAAAATAAATAAATAAAGTAACCAAACATAATACAATAAATACGTGATGATTTGGGTCTCCTGGGACTTAATATATAAAACACGCATAATTAATAACCATAATATCTACAAAATTGAGGACTAAAAGTGGTAAACGTTGTAAGTGCCAAAAGCGAAAGTGTTGGGAAATCGCATCGTTCCGCACATCAGCCCGTAAGAACGTGCACACTAGTGACCTCTTTACACACCCTTTGAACTACTTAGAGGGCTACCAGCCACATTTCACGTTTACCACATTATAAAGCATGGCACATTTCACAGTTTAACGTGAAAAACGGTGTTTGAATTATTTTGGCACTTCTGGCGTTTACCAATTTTAGTCTTCAATTCTCACTTCCAAAGTAGAGTGTTTCTTGCTTAACTCTCGAAAAATCAGAAATTGTAAATGAAGAAATAATGAACTGACAGTACACAAACACTGACAGACTAGAATGCAGCTGGATACCAGTGGTTCTCCAGGAGGCCTGAATCAGATCGGGTTATGGAATTTTTAAATAATAACAGGAAACTAGAATAAATTAAATCTATAAATTTAGGTTAAATAAATAAAATCAAAATCATTATAATTCTTGTTGCATTTACCGCCCCTTTAAGCCTCACTTTCATTTTCATTTTAATTTTAATCCTAATAATGTCAACTTCCAGCCACTAACAAATGTATTTCTAATTAATAACTCAGCTAAATCACTTAACGTGAGTGCTGAGCAAAAGTTCGGAAGTGATCACCATGCCATTAAATAAGATAGAACGTGCATTGCTGGTGAAGTTGTTTTATCAGAACGGTAGTAATAGTGCAGCTGCACTGTGAGGCGAGGTTATCGTCATGCGAAAGCACTTGGAAAGGGGTCCATGACGACGCATGGGTTAAGAAAGATAATGATGAAATTTGAAAAGACTGGAGATCTGGGTGTTGCAGCAGGAAGGGGCCGCCGGCCGATTGCAGAAGTTGCCACCGAAGTGGCTGTTGCGGTGGCGGATAAAGCCACATTTCAACCTGGTGGTGGAAAATTGAACTATTTTTATCGCCATCCTCTTCCCCATGGTCTGCGTAGTGAATTAACCAAATTTCAGGGTTCTACGATGCCTCAAACAGGCTACAGAGGGCTCCGAGTTGGGTAATTTTAATTCTGGCCACCCGGTATGTATCCTTACATTTGTGTTCTTGTATATCCACAAAACTAATCTCCATATAAACAAAATAAATAAACAACCACGGAAAACTAGAAATATGACCTACTGTGGAAACCAGAGTGGATACCGAATGGTATCTTTCCCACTAAGCTAAAAATAGCAAATGTCAACCCGTACTTAAAAATGGAAGTAAAAACCTGGTTCAAAATTCCAGACCAATTTCATTGCTACCTGTGTTAAGCAAAATTCTAGAAAAGTTACTAAAACGTCGCCTTCTACAGTTCCTTAATAAACACAACATACTATCAAAAGAACAACATGGATTTATTGAAAATAAAAGCACAGCAAGTACAACACATACATTAATCGAAAACATCTTGCAAGGTATAAACGACAAAAAATTAGTTCTCGGAATATTTTACGACTTGACAAAAGTTTTGATTTAGTAAACCACAAAATATTAATTTCTAAAATAGAACACTATGGGATAAGGGGTAACGCGCTTGAAATTATGAAATCATACTTATCAAACAGAATGCTATGTGTTGAAATTAGCCACTAAAGAGAAGGAAACGTAAGAAAATACAAATCCACTCTAAAGACATTAAAATATGGAGTTCCCCAAGGATCAATATTAGGCCCACTACTTTTTCTTTTGTACATAAATGATTTACCATTAAATATACAGAATACAAAGATCTTGTTGTACGCAGACGATACTAGCGCAATAATAAAGGGAAATGATGTGAACGAATTAGAAGCCAACATTGAAAAAACAATGGAAGAAATGAAATCTTGGTTTGACAGTAACAAATTACTATTGAATGAACATAAAACAAATTACGTCGTATTTCACACTAAACAAAACGATAAAATTAAAGATGTAGTAAAGAATAGCCATCTTCTAGTAATATTACTAGTTAGCGAAACAAAATTTTTAGGAGTTACTATAAACGAAAATCTAAATTGGCCAAACCACGTAAAAATACTTGTTAAAAAATTAAATTCCAAAATATTTGCACTAAGGGTATTAAAACAAACACTTCAAACAAATTCACTAATTCAGGTATATTATGCAATATTTCATTCACTAATAAATTATGCAATAGAATTTGGGGGGAACTCACCGGCAAGTTTAGAAGCATTGAACTTAGTTTGTTTAAATAGGCATCAACCAAACAATTGTTCACCAGTACCAAAAGATTTGGTCAAGTTCTATTTGTTTGTCGTAAAGAATTTTTTGGTTACCAATACCAAATATTATTTTGGCAAATCTAACAAAATATAGCCCATTTGTTTAGGAAAATCAAATAATTTAGTCAAAATTACTGAACTTGCCTTCTTACTAAATGTTTTTATTTAAGGTTACCAAACAATTTGTTAAATAATTTATTCGAACTTACTTAATATGGCTAATTTTAACTAGGCTGGATAGTTTGTACAAACTAACCGATCTCAAAATACGCATTGAGAATGCTCAGAATAGAAAATTCACATGAACTAACAATTTTTGGAGCGTGCTTGTTTTTCTTCGGCCTTTTCGAGCAAGGGCTCATCTCCAGGAAGCTATCAACTCGCGGCAAGCCACGGCACCTAGCGACCTGTTCAGTGAGATGAGTCAAGGCAAAATGGATAATAAACCTTTTCCTGCACCCATAAAAATAGGCAATAATTAGGCTGGAGAGTTCAATGAACTAACCGATCTCTAACTATGCACTAGTAATGTTCAGGGTGGAAAGTTCATTTGAACTAACCGATCTATCACCCCGCCACAGCTTCACTCTCCTCTTTATGTATGTGAAGAAGGTTGGTCATGGGAGATTCACTTTTATTCACTGCACTACATTTTCTTCTGTATCTTGTAGCTTTACTGTTCACACATCTTTCGAATAGTGTTAAAGCACAATTTTTCGATCAAAAGTATCGTTATTTGTTGTACAAAAACTTATGTTTCTTTGACACATTTTTAGCAGTTCCATCTAGCGGCAATTCTATGAACCATCAGCAGAAAGTATGTACAGTAATCCCTCAGTAATCCGGCAGATATCAGATCAGAGGACTGCCGGATTAACGAAAACGCCGGATTCGTGAAGGTTCATTTAAAAAACCTCATTTTAATAGCAAAACCTATGTTTATTGCACAAAATATGTACATATGTACATATATTAAAATGGAAATTAGTGTTGGAAAAGAAGAAACTGAACAAGATACATATTGCATGTTTACCTCGTAGCAAGGTCTCTGATACCGACATGCAGTAACTTGTTTTCCCTTTCTACAGAACATCATGAAGACTCGCGTCGAGTAATTACACTGGGGAACAAAAAAAAAGATTTTATTTTGCGGCATAAAGTTTAATAACAGTTTCAGCACACAAAACAGCTGTGATTGCCAATTGTATGATTGGTTCAGTTGAATTGACTCCAGTTATAAAAATAAACACACCATGGATAATGTAGGAGGTAAAATACTCTACGCTTTTCTCTGTAATATCAAAATTTGATAATGGGCTGAAATTCCCATTAAGAAACTTATTTATTTATTTGTACATTGTTGCTAGGCAACTTATGAAGCATTGCTTGGCAATATATCGGACACTCAACATAGCTTAAGGAAGAATACCAAAACATAAAAATGGTTTCAGAAAAAAATTGACTATGCTGAACATAAGTGGCTCGTGTGTGTGTGGATTTCAAAATGGTGAATTTTTTACTAGGACAGCAAAGTGGGTACACAAAGTATCCCTGTTTCCTATGTTTGTGGGATAGTCGTGCTAGAGAAAGGCATTGGACGATAAAAGTTTGGCCCCCAAGGAAAAATATTAGTGGGGAATGCTAATATCATTCATGAACCACTGATAGATAGGGACAAAATCATCCTTCCGCCACTGCATATTAAACTTGGGTTGATAAAACAGTTTGTCAAGGCCTTAGATACAAGTGGTGATTGTTTCAAATATGTATGACACACTTTTCCAGGACTAAGTATTGAAAAATTGAAGGCAGGAATATTTGATGGACCACCACAATTTCGTACACTTATAAATGATGCCAATTTTACAACTTACATGTCTTACATCGAATCTGAGGCCTGTCTGAGCTTTGTGTCCGTCGTCAAAAACTTTTTGGGGAATCACAGAGCAGAAAAGTACCCCGATATAGTTGGAAATATGCTGAAAAAAGTTTGAGAAATTGGGAGCTAATATGAGTGTGAAGATACATTTTCTACATAGCCACATTGACAGATTCCCTGAGAACCTTGGTGATTTTAGTGAAGAACGGGGAGAAAGGTTCCATCAGGATATAAGGATAATGGAAGAAAGGTACCAGGGACGGTGGGATCGCCGCATGATGGCCGACTACTGTTGGAGCTTGCGGAGGGATTGTCCTAAAAAGCAATACAGCACAGGAAATCGTATAGAAAACGTTTCACACAGTTTGTTACTTCATTGTGTACATATTTTCTTAATTATTATGATCATAGGGCTATATAAATTTATTTTTATAATAATGATTGTAATCACAAAAAGAAATATTAAATTGTTGTTAGAAGTTCATTTATATGTATGTCTTATGTTTCCGCCATTTTGGTTTAGTTGCATTTATTTCATAAATTAGAGCCAATTCAGGAAATATATTATTATATCATTATTCAGCAGCATGAAATTGCCCTAAATTAGCTCTCAAACTCTGTGCCGCAATTTCACTGTTCCCCAGTGTTATCTATCTACATGAGTTTCAATTTTCGACAAAGGATTTTTATACTACACTCGACGAAACTGGACAATCGTTATTTCAAATGCGAGAGCACGCTCACGCACATGTAGTAAATTTAACCAAACGTTTTGTTTGTCTTTACTTACATATGTATCATATTGATTACGAGTACCATATTTCATCTGACCAATTTTTTTGGTATTCTTAAACAAAATGCTTTAGTAATTACAAGGAACATTTGGTTATCGGAAAGAAAAAGTATAACCAAACATTTTTGGTAATTCCAAACAAACCAGTTTTTTCTGTGTATATATTCATCCAATTGCTACCCTCACAACATATTTACAACTGTTCTGGATCCCTGAATGGTTTTATTTTATTTACTTATTCGCAACCCGCCAAGAATAAAATATAAAACATAACATAAAATAACATACATACAATAATTAACCAAATTCCAAACTATCCATATGCTAACAGAGACACAACTTGTTCTGGATACCAAAATAAGTCTTGATATGAATAACATTTAACCATTATAACATAAAACATAACATAATCAAATTATGTGTGTAACATTGTTTTATTTCTTTTCTTTTGTAGTATGTATGTAATTGTATATTATCAATAAAGAATTTAAAGAAAGAAAAAGCGGGGGAACCGAAAAATTCAGAGCAACTGACGTCCTGGTTTATTTAAAGGCACCAGGACATAAGCACATGCCCTGGAATGTATGCGGGTGAAGGCGGCGTTTCCCCCCTTTTTATGTCAGTTTTGAGATGGCTTCTGAAAATGGGCTCAAATTTATGAATTAAATTGGGGGGGAGGGGTTTAAGGATGGATAACTCAATAAATATTTGAGTAGGCAGGACACCATTTAAACAACTTTACTACATGTCTATGGCTCATGAACCGAAGAAACGCCAGCCTTTCAAAGCAATTTATTCAGTTGTTACAACTTCCTAAAATTCGGGGCGAATTCATAGCAACGTTCCTATTGTGCGACATTGAAAGAGTGACCACAGAAGCAGCCCCAACCAAACTACTTATGAATTTGAAAATTTGCAAGTATCCAAGTGGGATACATGTGCACGACCTGTAGAGGTTCCGTCAAAATTGAAGAGGGTCAAGCAGGAATTATTTCTGAATTTAAGCCACCTGGCATGGAATGACCCAATAGCGTATTCCTTTCTAGAAGAAACACGGAAATTTTCATGAAGTTTTTGATTTTCCAACGAGTACCTATGTAGGCGTGTTTAGTGCAAAACTCTTGGCCATACAGCTTTTGGTTAAGTTAATAGATTCTAGCAAACATCTGCGTTGACAAAACCCTATTCTCGATTTAAATTACCACCTGAGCACTAGTGTCGCTTCTAATATGGCCGCTATATGTAGGGTAAATCCTTGTTTACGTTCAATTAGTAGCAGCGCGTGGTCATGGCTGTTATGGACAACTCGTTGAGGATACGCGATATTTTTAAATATTGCGGAAACGATGTGAATTCCAGGAAGTCTAACGACGGTGAAGCTGTGCTGAGAACTAAGCATTTAATTATGATAGGCAAAAAAAAAATAACGCAGTTAAGCAGACGAAACTAATATGTGAACACTGGTCCTTCAAAGCAATGCTGCATCATCTACTACACCTTATGTTGTAACTGGGGCTCTCGAAAATAATTTGACAGTAAAGCAATTGACCTCTACTTGAAAAGATGGGGCAGGAGAAAATTGGGAACGTATCGTTGCAGTTCTTCCCCCAAAAGGACAGGCAGGTTTAATAATAATAATAATAGAATTCACAACTTCATGACCAGGCTTACAGGCTATCTTCAATGAAAAATGACATGGTACTGAATGAAGCAGCAATATAGACTAATATAATAATAATACGGAAAAGTCTTCGCACTTAATACTTGCGCCTCTTCCAAATTTCACACATAATACGCGTAAATACATTGCTTATCTGGATGCCTTGGGCAAGACACTTCATGACTTTTCGAAAAAAAAGTTTTATTTATGAAATAAAATTTAAAACTTTATTTTCATTGTAATATATAATTATGTTTCGAAAAATAAAGTAAAAAAACTCGTGCATTCTTTGTATTTTCCTTGCTGCATTCCAGTGTCTTCCCCCATCCAGTCTTCTGTCAATCAGTTCAGTTATCCCTGATTTATTTAGAAATTTCATTTTATTGTTTCCACTGGGTGGAAACACGTGCAAACTTTTCACTTCCTCTGACCCATAAAACGATTTAAAGCCAAAAACTGAACAGTAGACGTTATCTTTTCGCACATTCCCCATGCTTTGAACGACTTCAACACAGCAAAGTATCCTACATAGAATAGTTCCTGAAAATCTCACCATATGGCATATCGGATCATTTTAATCGCGAATTGTATGTTGTATAATGAGAGCTTGTGATTGTATTAAATTTTGTCTCAGGTTCCACTTGTTATCTTTTGCTACTTAATGCAATAGCTTCTTGTTTTTTTACAATAGAGTCCGACAGTATTGCCTTTGTATTAATTGATTTATTAAGAAGGATTTTCAATTCAGACAATTACATGAAATTTTACACCTTTCTGGAGTTAAACTTCTTGGTATTCAGGAATCAATAAATACGAGCTTCAGTACATGTTGTCTACCCGAAATAATGTTCATTAGAATCTCTCGTTGAGAACTTACTACAAGTTTTCCTTTAAGTTACTAACCAACACATACTATTGTATAGTTGTATACCATTCTCAGTTAGGTATTGCGGCTCTCTAATTTTAGTTTATTAATGTTGTTGCATAGGAATAAGTTTCTTCATGGGTAAGTTTCACATGACGTCATAGAACGCGGCATTAGCATGCTTGCAAGCCAACTTGAAAGCAAAGGGTAGGATTGTACAGTCTCGGACACTTCTGGATTGTAATTATCCCGTTAGGAGTCAATAGTATTGCAACAACCCACCAGAAGTGTCAGTGATTGTGCGCGTGTATTTCGTTAGCAGAGCTTTGCAAAATTGCACAATACTTTGAGTTTTGTGTGTGCATTTGCTGTCGGGAACACAGAGTGCAAACAAAAACAATGTCGTACCGTATGAAAAAAGTAGTGCAAATTTTCACCGCTAGGTGAAAATGTGGCGCTGAAATCTGGCGCAAAGTGAAACGGGAAACGCTTCGTGCAACTATTGATAACGCTGTCTTACGCTTCTAAAGCTTCATTCACGTTGACATGGGTCATATTGAACACTGCTGTATCGACTGCTGTTATTAGCGCCACATTTCCACCTGGTGGTGAAAAATTGAACATTTTCTTTCGTAAGCATTCCCTTCACCATGGTCTTCATAGCTTCTATGTCAAGTTTCAGCGCAATCTGTTTCTTAAACCGGGCTCTGAGAAGGGCAGTTTAATTGTGGACCCACGTACAGTGTCTCTCAAAAGTTTTAGGATACGACATTTTGAACTAGGCAACCCAATTTACAGATGCAGTTGGTGGGTTGCGTGCAGAGTTAGGCTCAATTTCAGGGTTGCCACGTGCACAATAGATATTTATAAAATACGCGAAAGAAATATAAACAATTATTATTGCATAAAATTATTTAAAAAATCACTATTATATCGCAAATGACAAAATTCTTTCTGAAAGAAAAAAATAGGTTTCTAGTATTTCATCGCTGATGAGTCTACAGTAAGGAAAAGAGGTGAGAGGAAACGAAAGGTTACAAAGGAGAGGAGAAACAGAAAGCGAAAGGAGAAGAGTAAAGGTAGAGGAGAGAAGAAAGATAGGATAGACGAGGAGAGGAGATGTAGTGAGGAGAATGGAAAAAGATTCGAGGAGAGATGAGGAAAAAGAACAAAGAAGAGAAAAGAGGAGGAAAACGAGAGGAGAGGAGGAGACGAGAAGAGGGAAGTGGAGACTAGAGTAAAGGAGAGAAAAAGAGAAGAACGAAAAAAGAGAGTGCAGTGGAGTCGGAAATCTAAGACAGGAAAGGAGATAAGAGGAGTGGAGAAGAGTGGGATGAAGATAAGATGCGAGAAAATTAGGGAAGGCGATATGAGATAACAGCAGAACAGAAAGAGGGGAGAGAAGAGGTAGTTGCAGAAAATATCGTCTGAGCGTCAAGAATGGATGCACTGGTAAAATTATCGACATGAAACATTCAATAACATTTTGAAATGTATTGGAGAATATATTAGATCGGTGCGAAATGCCTTTTGGCTGAGTTCAGAGCAAATTAAAATCTTCCATGTAAGATCTTTGATTTTACCTGCGATTACACCACTAAAAAAATGAACGTAATTTTTAATATTTATAAAAATTATTCAATTTTTCTCCACTTCTCGGTTCGTTGAAATTGAGATTTTGTAATTCAATATTTCCCCTCCCCCCATCGTTAATTCCAGACTGAATCATTCCGTTTCACACGGCGTGGACAATGAACACAATGGGATATGTCTAAAACTTACGAAAATTTTCTGCCACCGGAAGGGTTTGAACCTATGACCATCAAATTGACAATCCTGAACGGTAGCCACTACCCTACAAGCTTTCGCTCCTTAAGCCAGGTAGAAAAATCTGACCAATGTGAAATGTAGATGCAACTCTCCTGCATGTAACGTGCAAACAAGTATTGTTTGTAACAAAGAAAACGAAAGTAGTAAGACTCGGCAAAAACATTTAATGGAGAATTGCACATGGTGAGAACTTTTCATTCGATATTTGCGGAGGTATCCTTGCATTGAACTCAAGTGGGAAAAGGGGTAAAATTAGCATGTCCTGAATTGCCACACATATAAATAGTTATTTCATTAATATTTGTCAATGTCTTTGAAGCAGTACACAATGATCGTATGAGTATCATAATTGACGATCTTATATATAAAAATATCCCGTTGAACGTGTGTCAATTCATTTATTTTTTTAATTTTTTTTATAAATTTCATATGCAGAACAATGTAGCTACTTTACACTGCTATTACAAATAATGTTACCATGCTCTTGTTTAATGGAAGGGATTCTTTTTTAAGGAACATCTAGTATGGAGGATCGAACGTGGGACCGCAATGCTTTCAAGAACTCTAACCAATACACTACGCCCTTTGTTTTCTTGGAGCTACAGTTCCTAATTATTCTGTCGCCTCAATATTGTAAATGTTATCTGCAAAAAAGAAGTTATATACTCAGATATAGCTCTGTACTTCTAGAATTACTTTATACACATGCATTTGAAATTTAACTCTGAATTTCTTTCTTCGTATTGGTATATCTAAGCTTGTGAATATATTTTATTTGTAATTTTATAACGGTTTCATGAACATCTACGAAATAGTTCCTTATAACTTGGAATATGGTGAATAGATATGAAATGTCTTGAAATTAATTTTCAACCACTAGATTTTGGCAAGGGAATTATGTGTGATCCGTTTCCAGTCATTCATTGCTTAAACAAACGTTTTAAAAATACGTGCAATTTTCATTCTGGGATAAGTTTCTTTACTTGCTACATGTATGCGAACTACACTCTGTCCCACTTATCTCTGGAGCAGGTGAACGAAAAAAAGTATCTGAGCAGCGATGAACACGTGAGAGAGGAATGGGATTGCGTGGAGGGAGGAAAACCACTGTAGTTACCAGCCTTCCCAGAAGCGTGCACTGATTCGCTTCTTCCACTCGATCCCCTCTCCCCACTTCTCTTCCGCTATGCGCGGATTTGCTCCAGAGATCCTGGGACAGGGTACAGTTAATTGTTTCTCAAAAGGTACCATCTATGTCTGTATGCCACAGTAGTGGGAAATACAATATTATAAACTCAAGAAAGGAAGAGCCCCCCTCAAGCAGATTTGCTTACACTTAAAACAAGCTCAACATGAGCATATGAGCTTTTTGCTCAAGTGTGGAACCCCCTCTAATCCAAGATTTTTGTAAAAATGCCCTCATGGATTCCATGAGAAAGGAAGAGCCCCCTCAGATTGATGTGCCTATACTTACAAAAGGCACTTCTGTGAGATTGTTGTCCATAAATTTGTCAAAAATATGCCCCTCTTGATATTTTTTTTGGCCACACTTAAAACTAGGCCACGATACACACCCATACACACATATGCACACATACATACACACACATATTTACTTCTGGTTTAAGTTCAATTGGATAGCAGCTTCAATCTAATATTAAAACAATGCAATATGCAGAGACCATCTAGAATTGCTCTGTGACTCTCTCATTTCTTGCATCATAAACATATGATTTTTCTCCTATGAGAATAACACTACATATGGTATCATCAGGTAATGCCTCATGGAATTCACAGATAATTTTAATATTTGTTCTGTCATTCACCACAACTTGTTTTCTTTTTGAAGCATTGATTACAAACATGGGTCTCTGTGCTTTGAATTCATCTGGTGTGTAATACATGTCAGTATTGCCAGTAGTGACCCTTTTGAAGGATGTAAAGGCTTCATATAATTTAAGAAAATCATCCTTGGACATGTCTAAATTGTAATTCTCTCTAGGAAATACCTCATTTCTGCCATTTTTAAGATATATGTTCTTGATGTTGCAGCTATCAAATTTACTTGAATTTTTTTCCTGATTGTTGTGTCTCCCAGTTTGAAACAATACCACTACAAAATCAGGCATGTCATATTGTATGCTGGAGAATGAATTTGTAGCATCAAATTCGTAATATGTACCAGATGCGGGCTTCTGTACACATTGATATGTATAAAATTGCAGAGGAATCTGTGGATTTTTTATTATATCAGCTTTGTATTTAAGAGCATAACTGGCTTCATACTCAACAACAGGGATTCTTAACTCCATAGTCTGAATAATGCATTTGCCTGCATCTGGTAGGGTATTGGGCAGAGCTTCCTCTGTAGAGTTTATTGCACTGTACCTCATCAAAGCATTATTATCATTTGCAGCTCTTCTAAATGTTATTCTTAACCCACCCTTCCACATAATATCTTTGAAATCCGAGAAAAATCCTGGCAAAAGGCGCATAGGGAACAGCACTGTGTGGTTCTTAGATAATATCTTATCACCAGCCTCAAATCCACCTATTTTGTAGTATGAAGCCTCGGTTTTGGATAATTTTAATGTGGCCAAAGCTGTGGAGGTAATGCCGGGATAATCTATTCTGTTTATAACAACCCCATGTTTTCTGATCTCAATTTCAGAGAACAGATGGGGCACAAAATTATCTACCAATCTTATATTTGAATTTGCCGGATAATCGGTACCATCGAGCTTTACAACATCAAATTTGATGTATAGATCTGCTCTGTGGGGGTGTATAAATCCATCCCCTACATCAAGATCAACCTCAATCTCTGTGTTGGGTTGATTTAAATTTGCAAATGTCCTCCTGTTTGGAGGGAATGATTGTAGCTCATAACTCTCAATATTTTCCATTTTCTTCTTGTATGTATTTTTATTTAAATGTTAATCTCTATGATAGCAGTTGTTGTGGCTCCAGCAAAATCAACTAATTCTTCTTTTTCATTAGTGACCATCAATTCAATATAATCTATTCTATTATGGCACACAGGAAAATATAATGTTGGGGATGGATTGTAGATGATTGGCTCCATAAATTCAGAATTAGGCTTGAATGTTGCAATGATGCCTGTTTGTTTGTGAGTGCCTATGCCATTTGATTTGGTGATCATACCCTCAGCCACATTGCAGTGAATATTCAGAGTCTCTATGGCTAAGAATTTAGGTATATTCATAGCAGTGTGTTTGATGCCTGGTTCAAGTTTTGTGTTGTTCTCAAAGCCCAACAGCTCTCCTATAGTACCCAGATCCACTGTTTCTGTAGCAGATACAATTTCTACTCTGTGAGTGACAGAATTTTGACTTAACACTATACCTCTGGGTAATTGAGCATTTAGAGTGGACAGATTATATTGCCCTGGAGTGATGACAATTTTTTCATCCCCTACTGCAATTGTGTTGTTGTGGTGTGTAATATTAGGGATCAGGTACATGCCATAAAATGCCCTGAGAGCTATTGTTTTTGGATATACAATATCATCATGCAATTTGAGTTTCAATATTGAATTTTGGCTGGTGAGATGGAATACCCCCATGATGTTTCAGATACCACAAGGCTTTTTGAAAATCTTCAATTGATGGTTTATTTATTTGAGACATATATCTAAGAACAAACAAACACAAATGTCCGCAATTAACATCTCTGAAGTTTTGAACACGGGCATTATTGTAATAAAGATTAGATGAATTTAGATATTTTATTAAATTTTCAGGTGGAACACCTCCAAATGAATCAAATACAAATGCCTCATTTTTTAAATATTTAAGATAACAAATCCAGTGAGTGCCCTGATTTTTGTACTCATCCAAATTAACAATGCCACACTCTTTGTTGAGTGGTTGTTCTGGTAAAGAATCAGACATGTACACACCTCTAAAATTTTTGATGCCCAATGGCTTGATTAAAGCTTCAATATCTTGGTTTGTAAGCGGCTCTTGTTTTTTTTAAACTTATTCATGGCTCTCTTAACACCTTTGCCCTGTTTCTCCATGGCCAGGTTATGGCGCTTCTGCTCATCTAATTCTGCCCTATTTTTCTTGGCATCTATTACTGTTTTTGCTATTGCAGCTGATCCCCCCGCCAAGCTCCCAACAGCCCCGAGAGCAGCTAAGATGGCAGGGATAGTAAATATGAATCCCCCCACATGTGATTTTTTTCTTGATTGCTGTAATTTTTTTAATTGGGGGGTACTAAGCAACAATTTCATACCATGGCCCTTCGCAATACAAGAATTTTTTTTCTTGCGCTGCTTTTTGGTCAAAAGACTGTCAATAGTTTTAAGAGATTTGAGACCTGGATAAGGTATTTGATACATAACACCCTTGGCCTTCATTGTAGGTTTATTATATACATATTCACAGCCCCCACCCCAGTTTTTGTTTGGTGCTCATAGCTATGGTGGTTCCCAATGCTGCTATTTTTTCACTTAAAGAAGCATCTTTGCTTACAAATCTGCCAAATGCAGCCTCTTCTAATTTCTTGTCTGCAACATGTCTCTTGTCAAGATCAGAATGTGTGTTGTATGCAATATCATGGTCTCTACAAGCAGCATCTAAGGGATTAACACCAGGATCCCCTCTGTTTAATCTATGATCCAGTTTTGTGCCTGGACCACAATACTGATAGCCTGGAATGTGTAGTTCAAATGGCAGCTTGTTTATAATGTCATTAACAAGGCCCCGACCCTCAGAAATATTCCAAAATTTAGGTGGTAGAGTTTAATAATTTTTATAAGATATCCAATCCCTTTAGTGTCATTCACTATAAAATTAGACAATTTTGTGCTTATCATGTCCATAATTCCAACCTTTTCATTGTAAAAATTGTGGTTCCCAGCATTTTCCTCCCCAGCTATCACCAATAACCTATCTACAAGTTTCCTGACATCATCAACCCACACAAATTCTTTAGGCAGGGTGTTGTATTGTTTGATTCCACTGCCAGTCTTGATCTGTGACCATATGGGCTTGATTAAATTATTGTATTTTGCTCCACTGCTAGACTTGACTGTTTTTTGTGTGGGATCATTGTTCTGGTATAGAGCATCTGATTTTATTAATATTTCTTTGTAATCCTCATAATCTTGATCTGTATAGCTGCCAGGCCTTTTCCTAGTCATCAATTCCCATAATCCAGGTGTTCCGGAGTACTTAACAAAAGCACCTTTTTCTCCAAGTCGAGATTCTGAATATACAATTATATCATCTCCCATAAATGTTACTCTGAAATTGCCAATTCTATGAATAATGCTGCCATCAAGCTCTGTGTCAGCATATAAGCCAAACACCTCATCTTTATTGTCTTTAGGTGTGGTTAAATATTTTTGAGCAAGAAGACCCAATTCAATAGGATCCTGACTAGCCTCAATTCTTCTAGGAGCAATAGGACTAGGTGTATGAATACTGGAAAGTGGGGTGAGTGGATAATCTAATATGTTCCTAGCAGCTACAGGTACAAGCTCTGTGAGCAAATTTTGATTTTGCTCTGTAACAGTTTTGATATTCTTACCTAAATTATTAATAGCATCAATTACAGGCTGTTCTGTTTGTTTATGTTTTTCATAAATTCCACGGTTCTCTGATTTCCATCCCTTAAATCTTTTTACAAGATAATCTCTTAATTTAAGATCATCAATAATTGGCCTTTTCATGTTTATTTATATACGTCTCTACGTCTAGAAAATTGTTGATTTTATTTCTGTATTTGCCACTATTAGGTGTTCTTGTCATATCAATTGTGACAAACCCATAACTGTCCTGGCTCCAGCACTTACTGCAAAACTTGGAAAAATCATTGTAGCTCAAGTCCCCACCTACATATTCATCATGTATGTGTTTGAGGTTGGTATGGTCTTGATGAAACACACATATAAAATTGCTGTTGTCCCGGATCAGTTGCTTCGGTATTTTTGAAAAAGTCTGTGCCAGGTAGAAGCAATCAATGTTTTTGTGCCGGCCCTGTGTAAAGAAATTTCTAACCTTGTTTTGATTATCCAATATAATATCATCAAACACAACAACAGAATTATCGAGACATTCATGAAGTGGCTTAACATCTGGTTCAAAAGTGGCAATATCCAATCCATCATATAGCTTCATCAACTGCTGATATTTTAATTGTTCCAAGCTCTTAGAGAAGATATACAAGTGCCTGTTTTTCCAGTCTAACCAGTTGGGTGCCAATAAAAAATTATCAACCATTAGTGTAGTTTTACCACAAGCAGATGGCCCAACAATAAGACACCTAATATTATCAGGTAACAATTTGCCATTTCTCTTATTCTGTTGTTCAGGTTCTGGGAGCCTTTTTATAACATCCCAGGTGCTCATATTATTATTTTGTTTGCATCGATCCAGCTGTGTTCTGGAAGTCCTAGCCATTTGACAAGTAACTTGTTGCCTTTTCTGCGGATGATTTTTTCTATGAGATATGTGTCAGGCTGTTTAGTTTTGCTGAGCTCTTGTTCATAGAACCTGCCTTTGAGAATTTCTCCTCGGTGATCCTTTATTATATATGTGTTAAGGGTCCCAGGTTTAACCTGAACCACTGTAAATAATTCTGTGCTCCAGTTTCTTGTAAAGCCTCTCTTGAATAAGTGCTTATATTTACTGATTCTTACTTGATCACCCACCCTGTATTTGGCCCTTCTTGTTGTTGGCCGATATCTAGGATAATAAACAGTGCTGATCAATTTTTGCTCATCAGATGAAGTTACTTCAGAGGGTTTCATGTTGATTGTGGAGTGGACAGAGTTGTTATATTTATGTAGAAGTTCTGGAAGAATATTAATCCATTTATAATTACCTTGGAGGGTAAATTGTTTATACATAAGATTTTTTAAGGTTCTGTTGAATCTCTCTACAATTGAGGCCTTGAGATCACTGTAACTCGAGTAATGTTTTATTGCCTGGCTTTTAATAAATTGTTGAAACACTGAATTATAAAATTCTTTGCCATTATCTGTTTGCAAATAGCGCGGTGATCTTCCACTCTGATTGATGATTGTCCTGAGGGCTTCTGTAACACATGTTCCAGTCTTGGATTTGAGTGGCACAGCCCAGGCAAATTTTGAAAATGTGTCTATTACAGTGAGTAGATACTTGTAGCCCTTGTTGATTTTGTCTAAGTTTTTCAATTGCCCACTTGCCATTTCAATCAAGTCGCTCTGCCATAAATCATCTATGCTTTTTGTGACTACTGGGAGTCTCTTAAAATTATGTCGGGCCTGTCTGTGTAATTCATCAACAATAATTTCTCTAGACATAATATGAAAACAAGAATATTGCAACTATGGGGTGTTCAGCAGCTGAGACTGCAGGATTTTCTAAATATAATTTGTCCCCTATCTGTATTTTAAATTCCAGAGTGCCATAATCTTCAGTATAGGCTGTTTCTAATGTATTGGGGTCTGTAAAATCCTCCAATTCCACACTGGTGATTTTCACTTTGTTGTTAGCATTTGATATTGATAAGGTGGGGTAGTGGTGTGCCTGTGGCTGAAGCCAATATTTGATCTTGATTGGTCTCAATGTGCCCCCAACAAAAAATTGGTAATAAAACTGTGCAGGGGACAGCATATATATTTTGCCACCTGGTGTAAATGGAGAATCATATTCTTTGTTGGGGATGCTGTACAATTCAAGAATTACTGTATGTTTAGGATTTTCGATTATGCCTGTTATTTCTTTTTCTGCTGTGAGCAATCTGCTTGTTACAGATTCAAGGTGCTCATTGATGGTCCTAACAACATCATCATGGCCTGGCTTGATTTTTATGTCCACAGCAAGTCTCTTGTATTGTTGCACAATTTCTTGAAGCTGGGTGGCAAAAACAGACAGGGCATTTGCTTGATTGGATTCCATGGTCCCTAGCTGTTGCTTGATATTAGCTACAATTTGTTGCAAATTTTCAACAATTGCCAATTTTGAATTTTGAGCTGTAAGATCATGGACCTGTCTTCTGATATCCTCAAATAGGGCATGCAGTTCATTAATATGTTGATTGGTTGGTAGAGTGGCCACTGTCTGAGTGAGATGTTTGATCTCTGCCTGGATATTCTTGATATCTTCTGATTTCAATATCCTATTCACTGCTCTCTTAATATTTTTAAGTTCCTGTGATGTAGGAAGATTTGATACTGTATTTTGCAAAGATTCAAGTGCCAATTTCACATTGTGTAATTCAGAAGCATCAGCCACATTTTGCATAGTATTTTGGAGCAGGGCTATATCTGCCTGAGAGGGTGTGGATTGTTGTAAAATTTCAAGTTTTGTTTGGATATCATCTATCAAGTGATGAAAATGAGATAGTTCAGATTCAGTGTTGAGGTTTTCAAGCTTTGTGATTTGTTGCTGGACACTGACAAGGGTATCTACAATCCCGGGCAATCTGGATTCTAGTACATTTGCCAAATCACTTTGCACTGCTGCTATTGTACCTTCAAGATGGGTTATGGAACTTTGAATTTTTCCAAAATCTTCATATGTTTCAAGTTGCAGCTTAATATTTGCAACACTCCGAGTTATTGCATTCAAAGCATCAGAAGATGGCAAATTGTTCATAAAATTTTCAAGTGTCTCAATTTTTTCTTTAACCTCGGCTATGGCATTGTTCAGAGGGTCCAGATTAGGTATTTGGAGTGACTGAATCTGTTCCTTTAGAGTGGAAATCACAAGATCAAAATCTTCTTGTGATTTTATGCTTTTGACAATTGTTTGGAGTTGTGCCTGGATATTATTAATCTGTTCTTCCAATTGCTGTTTCAATTGCTCAGAGTTGTTAGCCTGGGTTTTAAATTTGGCTTGAAGAGCTGCTACAGCCTCTTCTAAACTTTGAAAATTATCTAATGTGGCCAGGTCAGTATATTTCTGAAGCAGCAACTTGAGTTCAGAATCAATTTTAAGAAGAGGGTCCATGCATTGTGATTGCAAATTTGTAATTTCTAATTGAAGACTGGCATTGAGTGTGGTTTGTAAAGCTTGTAAATCACTTCTCAATTTCTTGACTCTGACATCAAGCATCAGAATCTCATCACTGTGATCTTCATGTCTTGTATGGCCAAATATATCATTAGGCATTTTGTTTAGTAGTTATTTATTATTGAATACCTGATTCTTAATTCTATAAAAAAGGGTATAAGTTTGTCATAAGATCCAGGGACCTCAATATATAAGCAGTCACCAGCAGAAACAGTATAAACAGTACCAGAAACCATGTTTGAGTGCTTAATTCTATAAATATTTCTCCCTACTGAAATTTTAACATCACCCTCGGGGGTTGTAATAAATTGCAATTGACCACCTACAGGTAATTGGTAGTGATTTAAATTATTGTTGAATATGTACAATATTTTGCCTGTTTCATCATCAACATCTGTAAATATGCTGTTCAGGTGAATAATTAACAAGCCACTCAGTTTAGACAGCATATCAGAAGAGGGTTGTGGTGTTGGCAGGTCCATAATAGCCTGTTTTTTGAACCCAAATAAGTTCATAGGCATGTTTATTTATTTCAAATCATGCTCTGTACTTGTGCATTGATTGCCATTTTTCAAATCACAATGACCCCATGGTAAAGTATGGATGCCACATGATAAAATGCATCTCTTATCATCATGTGGGTCCAGAGCCACTTTTCTTACAACATTTGAAGTCAATAAGTGATCCACACTCTGAATTCTGTATTCTGATGTTTTGATTGAACTCTGGGATTTGAGGCAATTTTTATAATCTTCAAATTCAAGCTCTTTTTCAACAGTTACTTTGCCAATGCCCTTGGCTTTTTTGACAACAGCACTACATGTTTTAAAACTGTACATCTTGGCACTTAACCCAGCAAATTCCACAATAACATCACCAAGTGTCTCATCTTTTAACTTGCCAGGCACCTTTTTGTTGTGGGGTTGAATATTCAAATGGCTTGGCAATTCACTGGTATCAAAATATTTAAACAATTCAGGCTGGGCCATATCTTGATAAACATCTTCTGTTTTAATATCAAGAATAAAACTATCCGTGTCCATGTACATCAATTTTACATTATCACCATAAAAAGGTTTCAGCACATCATAATACAATGTTAACATATGTAATTTGGACAATTCCAATATTGCAGCCCCTACATAAATAGGTTTATCAAACTTAATCCTTGTTTTTTTCATGTTGAAAAGTGCCATATTTTCATCATAAATTCTTCTGTAATTGAAATTAGGCTTTGCAACCAATTTTTTGCTCAGGCTGGGGTCAGTAATTATTTTAACATCGGTATGTTTTCTGACATTTTCAATTGTTTTGCCATATACAGAATTAACCATCAATTTAAACAAGCCCTTATCAAATTCGCTCTTTGCAGACGTTCGAAGCTCTGTATTTGTATTAATGTATGGTTTCAACCATTCTGAGTGCCTGAACCTCAAAACTTTCCCAAGTTTGGTCACTTGAACACCATGTTTCATCAGGAACTGGAGGTTCTTGTAATATATGACATAACCCTGTTTTGGATCCAGTGTCATCATCAATTTCCTCTGTTTAGAGCCAGGTGAGCACTGAACCTCAGGAATTGGGGGCAGATCAGAAAATTTCTTGTGTAAATGATCTGGAATTGCCAGATCAACCTCTAAGAATAGGCCACACTCACTATCATCAAAACCCTGAAGATCCTCAATATTAAAATTTTCAACCCACTCAAGCCCTGCATATGGCAGTTTTTGCATCATGGCATGACCATAGAGGCTGTTTGCATCCACATACACTATATAATTTGATGGCCGTGCTGGACCATAATCATGAATATATTTGTTATTTGCTCTGGCATATCTCTGAGAACATTGCACCATGCCTCCTCTTATACGTTGCTCCATAAACAGATACATATCTTGATCCTTGATTAGATCCAATTGCATTTTAGTGTTTAAAAACATTGCATCCCATGCTAGGCCCGGGGCACTGTAAAAATACACTGGGTCCAGTCCATAATTTTGCATAGAAGATTTTCTGAATGTCTGCATTATATCTGCTGAGAGGGTCACATCAAGTTTCAAATATGCCATGTGATAATCACTAAATGTCCGGCATTTTAAATTGTTCCACATCAATTGGGCATGGTGATAATCCTCATCACTAATTCCAGATCCTCTGATTTTGCTGTAAAACTCTTCTTGTGGTGGCAGGGAACATTCATCAAATTTAGAAAAATCTGTAACATAATCATATGGATATACACCCTTTCGCCTAATTAATTTCAGATCCTGATTTGGAAACAATGCACATGTGATTTTGAATTGATCATCAGATAATTGAGTGGCCAGTGTAGCCATGCTAGCAGATAAAAATCTGTAAGAATCAAGAAATCTCATGTGAATAGGAACACCATTAACTTTAATTGTTTTGCTAATAGATATATATTTCTCATCATTTTCAGCTAAAATATTTAAATTTTGCTTCTCAAACCCCTCATATCTGATCAAATAATGAAAATCATAATTGGATGCTCCATGGCAAAATATGGGGATAAATTTTGGTCTCTTGATCTTAATATTACAGCTATTACACAGGGCCATTAAGAATTTACCATCTGTATGAGAATGGTGTTTCACCTTGATATTTGTATCTGAAAATTCAGAATCACATACCGGGCATTTTTCTGCATTGTTGAAATCTTCAATCTGTTTCTCTGTTAAAGGCAAGATAGGCTTTGATTTTAATAAGATGTTAGATGCTATGTCACGGCACTCATTTTCTATTTTATGTGCAAATATTTTGATGGCATCTGGCCCCAAGTATGAATATTCTTTGGTAACAACACCATCCTGTACAACCACATAACAAAAGCTGGAAGGTTCATGTAGCTGGTATGGTGTAATTGAAGATTCTTCAGGATCTGGATTGCAGGATGCAAGAGATTTGAGGATTGATTCAAAATCACAGACAATATATGCTGGGTGTTCCAACAAGGCTTCAAACTTTTTGAATTTGCAATTTTCACTTGGATTAGGCATCACCATATGAAGAGGTTTATGATTGCCACAATATTTCAGATGTTCAATTAACTTGTTTTTTGCAATTTCTGCATTTACTTCCCGAACCCCCTTCACTATTTTTTGACCATCAAATACAGCTAAGCATCTTCTGCATATTCTGAATATTATATTGGATTTGTCAAGTTGTGTTCTCACTAAAGCTTCAAGATTATGTATCAGAGTGTAATGATATTTGCCATCCCCTTCAATTAAGAGCAAATCAATCAGAACAGCAGAATCATCATCAAATGCACTGATTCTGAGAGGTTCTATGGAGCAATTGCCAGTGGAGCAAATATATACATTAATAGATAATTGTTTGCCATTCATATCCCGGGCCTTTTTTTCAAATTTATCAATATTCTGAACAGACATTGGATATTCTAAGCCCTTCATTGCATCGTCAAAATCATGTTCATGTTGTTTGTAATAATTTATTCTCTGAGGATTTCTTGAAACTGGAAACAAAGCAGCTAATATACACCACAAAAAGCATTTCTGGTCGGTATTTTCAATATTAACCACGGCTCTTTTGTTTTTAATATTAGCAGGTAATGGCAGATATGTAGATCCTTGTAATGGGCTGAATTCAGAAATATTAACATATAACTTGTGTGAAGAGCCACATAGGCTCCATCCAGACTCTTTTGCCGCAAATTCAGAGTGTTTAATATTTAATTGCTCTATCAAACTGCTTATTATTCTGTCTAAATTTGTATTTGAATATACAGGTACAGTTTCTGTTATGTGGGGCTGTGTAAATTTTGTGCCGTTTGGTTTCTTATATTGTGCAAACAATTTGAGGGAGAGCTTATAAGAGCCATTTTGTGCATTTAGAATTGCCTGCACATCAGGTTTTTTACTGTTCAAAAAATTCTGAATACCACATCTTGGCTCTGATACAAACCGATAATCTCTTAATTGGCCATTAAAACTGCTATGGATAGGTGCATAGCATAGCTGCTTTGCAGGTCCAGCATTAACAGGTGCTTCATGCTTCCTCTTCAGACCAGATGTAGATGGTTGTGAGGGCAATGTTGATGACTGTACAGAACAAGTATCTTTATGTGTATATGTGAAGTATTGCATATTATATTTTCTATGGCATTTGGGGCAAATTTTTGTGGGAGCTCTGCATTTGTCTGGGTTACAAATCTTTTGGTGTGTAGCCCAATTAGAGCTAAATATATTTTTATTGCACTGATTACAATATTTTTGACTTGGCATTTTTCTTATTGTTTATTATATATATTTCCTGGGCTTCAATTCAAAACTCTATACTGAATAAAAAATATCAGTTGGGTTCAGCACTGTGCTTTGTGTGTGTGTGTATGTGTGTATGTGTGTATGTGTGTTAATATTTTTGGCTTTGGTATTTATATAAAATTTCCTGGGTTTTAAATCTAATCTCTATGCTTAATCAGTTGGGTTCAGTACAGACAAAAAAAACTGCATAGCTGGAGTATTTTCTCCTGTGCGTACCTCCCGTTTCTCTGCTGGGTGTACATGCAATCAACACTGCACGCCATGCCCTGGCGCTCGCAGGAACTAATCCATTAAGGCAATTGCTGAAGGCAATAGAACAAATCAATATATTGATTCCCAGGCCGGTTGAGAACTGGGTCTTGAGAAGAAAACAACGGCCTTCAGAGGCACTGACCTAGCACAAATACCTGCACATACATGCATGTCCCAGAAGGCACTGACCTAATGCCATGTGTATTGATTTTTGTATAACAAGCTGTGACAGGTATAGGCCCGACCCTAAATAAGAGTGGATTGCAACAAATAAGCTAGATGTAACAAATATCAGGCAAAATATTGTTCAATATATATTTAATATGAATATTAAATCAAACAGGCCTGTAAATATGAGAAGCACTGTAAAAACACATCTGTTCTCCTCAGCCACTCTCACAATACTGGCTGATGCAATGCAAAATCTCTTTATATACCCTAATTTCACGGGAATTTCCCGGCTGATGCAATTTTGTTTGCACGCAAAGCTTCAATACTCAGAAATTGCATCAGCCGGGAAATTCCCGTGAAATTTGTTTTTTACAAGAATTTCCCGAGGGTTTTTTTCACAGGAAATTCCGAGGGGGCATATTTTTCACAGGAATTTCCCGGCTGATGCAATTTCTGAGTATTGAAGCTGCTATCCAATTGAACTTAAACCAGAAGTAAATATGTGTGTGTATGTATGTGTGCATATGTGTGTATGGGTGTGTATCGTGGCCTAGTTTTAAGTGTGGCCAAAAAAAATATCAAGAGGGGCATATTTTTGACAAATTTATGGACAACAATCTCACAGAAGTGCCTTTTGTAAGTATAGGCACATCAATCTGAGGGGGCTCTTCCTTTCTCATGGAATCCATGAGGGCATTTTTACAAAAATCTTGGATTAGAGGAGGTTCCACACTTGAGCAAAAAGCTCATATGCTCATGTTGAGCTTGTTTTAAGTGTAAGCAAATCTGCTTGAGGGGGGCTCTTCCTTTCTTGAGTTTATAATATTGTATTTCCCACTACTTGCCACACATTCAATTCTTACTCACATGGAAAAAGAATGTCAATTTGTATTCAGGGGTAGTTTCACAGTTACAAACTATTTTGGCCTTGATGAGAAGTTTAGTGTAAGTAGGCATTTTGTTTATAATTTTGAAATTGAGGTCGTCTAAGGTTTAAATCCTCATATTAAGAGCTTGAACTCGTCATCCCAAGAGGTTGAAGATCGTCCTCTACTTTGTGCGTGACCTTCTTTATTTTTCTATTCATAATTCATCCTCATCGTCGCGATTAGCCAAAGATAAGATAAGAAAAGTCCTCCTCCGTGACCGTGCGGTCAAAGGAGCTGTGCTTTGGACTCGGACTGCAGGACGGCATGGATTCGAGTCCGCCTATGCTCACTCTCTAGGTTCTCGGCCTGTGTATGGGACCGGTAGAAACCCACCATCGTGAAGAAATTGGGGAGCTACGAGTGAGTAGCGTAACCCGGTCTCGGAAATCTCCTATGGGACATGTTTCTGGGTAAACAAAAAATAATCGATCAGACAATTCGATCATCGAAGGCGATAAAATAACCTCCGGTTGACCAAGTTGCCAATATAAATCAATGGAGTACAGATTGTCTTCGAGCTTACATTGTTAAAAAGGAGCGGATACACGTATAACTATCCCAATAATTATTCAATACGGTTTTTTGTTTGTTAGGAATTATCACTTAAACTATTGCATGTTGAGCTGGTGCCTACCTAGCCGCCTCTGATGAAATCTACCATTCTTCAGATTCTCTTTAAAATTCGACTCTGGTCACTTGTAACGTGCTGGGTGCAGACACTGTGCATCGAACCACAGTGTTTTGCGATAAGAAGCGGCCTTGAATAGCGTGAGTGAGTCACTTTGATCGCGAGCAAGCTAGACTACCAAGCTTGTCTGCCTTTGAAAACCAAGTCATTTTTTTTCACGGTTTCCGAACGCGATTGCTATTGTAGAAGTATATATTCTCTCAAAAGAGCAAGAAAGGAAATTCGACCAATGTTCTCCCGTCGTCTAAAACAAAATATTATCTATTAAACGAAAAGTTCACGATTTGTCAATAAACGGTTTAATCTATCTGAGCATAAGGTGAATGTAAATACTAAATTTAATGGAAATGTTCTCCAAAATTTCTCTTCCACTGTCTACGTAAGGTCAGTACCCAGGGGAGGGTCCATGTGGGCCATGCTCCCCCCTCGAACCCTAAAATATTTAAATGTGAACCTATAAATAAATAAATACGAATATAACATCGTCGATTTTTGAAATGTGTAAAAATTTCACTTTTGCTCTTGCATAAATGAATCTGTTTCTTTCTCAAAAGTCTTCAAGCTGCAATATTGGGTGGTTTTAGTTTTATAATCATTGATGCAAGGCGAGCAGACGTCCGATTTACCGATTTAGTCAGGACAGTGCGCTACTTACAATCCCTGTCCCGACTTTTTCGAACTGCAATCGTGATGCGAAAATGTATCTTTATTATTGTTTTTTTGTTAACTCACAATTAGACATGTTCATTATTGTATGAATAATTCTAAGTACGCAACATAGAATTATCATGACTTTTTAATGGCGCTCGCACTATTTGAACTATTTTGTAACATCTGTCTGTCTCTCTCTCTCTGGTCTACGTCAATGACAGAAATACAAGCAATATTCTTATTTATTTTTAACCCAATTAAAGGAAAGTGTAAGCATTTAAAAGAAATAAGAAAGATCATCACTGTTGCTCTTCCTTAGAAATTGTTGTTCTTCTAGTAAGAAAAATTAGAAGGATTTAGTCCAGCACCTTAACACAGTGTCCCACGAGTCTCTCTTGACTAATACTGTCAAATGTGACATGATTTTATGAATAAAATTTTCCGCCTGTTTACGTATAACGTTGCACTGATTTGGTAGTTCGCACACGGTGCAATTATTTCGTGTTACCTTACGCAACAGCAAATACATTTCATAAGACTGTTCTGGACACAATACTTGCATCAGTAAACAAGCATTTTGTCTGTTACAGTATCACAGGAAAAGAGTATCGTCCTGTAATGTTCAAGCCTCTAGATATTTTCCATTAGTAATGTCTAATCACAATAATAAGTTAGAAGAAATAACTCGCATTTTCACAACTACCAATATTCTCGTTTTTAATTACTTCGAAAATTATTTCTCGAAGATATCGGTTATACTACAAGAAAGCAAATCAAAATTAAAGTAAAAGTTCATCTACACGTATACCAAACGACATTTACAATATTAAAGGGACAGAATACTTAGAAAAAATTGTTGTTTCATTCGAAGGTAAAGGCGTGTGTAGCGGTTCTTCTACCTGGCTTAAGGAGCGAAAGCTTGTAGGGTAGTGGCTACCGTTCAGGATTGTCAATTTGATGGTCATAGGTTCAAACCCTTCCGGTGGCAGAAAATTTTCGTAAGTTTTAGACATATCCCATTGTGTTCATTGTCCACGCCGTGTGAAACGGAATGATTCAGTTTGGAATTAACGATGGGGGGAGGGGAAATATTGAATTACAAAATCTCAATTTCAACGAACCGAGAAGTGGAGAAAAATTGAATATTTTTTATAAATATTAAAAATTACGTTCATTTTTTTAGTGGTGTAATCGCAGTTAAAATCAAAGATCTTACATGGAAGATTTTAATTTGCTCTGAACTCAGCCAAAAGGCATTTCGCACCGATCTAATATATTCTCCAATACATTTCAAAATGTTATTGAATGTTTCATGTCGATAATTTTACCAGTGCATCCATTCTTGACGCTCAGACGATATTTTCTGCAACTACCTCTTCTCTCCAGTTCCTTCTCCTTCTTCTCTCCCCCTCTTTCTGTTCTGCTGTTATCTCATATCACCTTCCCTACTTTTCTCGCATCTTATCTTCATCCCACTCTTCTCCACTCCTCTTATCTCCTTTCCTGTCTTAGATTTCCGACTCCACTGCACTCTCTTTTTTCGTTCTTCTCTTTTTCTCTCCTTTACTCTAGTCTCCACTTCCCTCTTCTCGTCTCCTCCACTCCTCTCGTTTTCCTCCTCTTTTCTCTTCTTTGTTCTTTTTCCTCATCTCTCCTCGAATCTTTTTCCATTCTCCTCACTACATCTCCTCTCCTCGTCTATCCTATCTTTCTTCTCTCCTCTACCTTTACTCTTCTCCTTTCGCTTTCTGTTTCTCCTCTCCTTTGTAACCTTTCGTTTCCTCTCACCTCTTTTCCTTACTGTAGACTCATCAGCGATGAAATACTAAAAACCTATTTTTTTCTTTCAGAAAGAATTTTGTCATTTGCGATATAATAGTGATATTTTTAATAATTTTATGCAATAATAATTGTTTATATTTCTTTCGTGTATTTTATAAATATCTATTGTGCACGTGGCAACCCTGAAATTGAGCCTAACTCTGGACGCAACCCACCAACGGCTTCTGTATATTGGGTTGCCTAGTTTAAAATGTCGTTGTCCTAAAACTTTTGAGAGACACTGTACAAAAACTCAACGCGGCACTGGCGAACACTCCATACCTGTCGAGGCTGTGGGTGGTCGGTTGTACTGAATATTTTGGTTAACATAATGAGTGTAAAACGGAAAATAAAGTGTCACGAGAAGAATTGTTGTTTGAAGTCCACTTTATACACAGAAACGCTAATCGGGACTGAACCTACAGTTTAAAGTGTGATCCGCTTCGCTCGCAATGGGTTTATATAGTTAAGTATATACAGTTGCGTGCAAGGAAATAGACACAGCTCACACTTTTGACATAAAATGTTTACTTGTTCTTACTTATCAGAATAAAGCAATGACGTGCACTGAGGAGTAGCTAGTCTAGCAGAGATAGATGAATCAATCTCACATCTCTAATTATTTTCAAATCACAATATTTATTGTATTGTTGAAGCCGCAGTTCTGTACATACAACACTTTGTTTCACGTGCTTCTCGTACCTCGGTGCGTTCAGTGGGCAAAGCAGGAACCCAGCAGGATTTTCCTCCGCCTCACCAGTTCCAGGTAGACACAGCCACCCGAAAGGAAAGGGAAGATTTCTGCCTCTACCTCCCTTGCCCTCTCTCTCCCCGCTGAAATGGTTGAAAGCTTTTGGCTAATCGTGAAGACTATTCGATAAGATTGATGAAGGGACACACACAAAGAGCACCCATGGCCAAGTCGAGATTCGAACCCGACATCTCTGGCTCAGTAGTCAAATCAAATTGTTTATGCTTTTCGAAAGGGGTTGAGAGTTAATGTGTTAATAAATTTAGGTTCACCTTAAGCGTTATTAAATGATCTTTCAAACAACATACTTCATACGTCTTTTATTGTCTTTTCTTATTTTTTTTTTAAAAAAAATGTCAAAAGTGTGAGGTGGGTCTATTTCTTTGCACGCAAGTATATGTAAGGTACAGGGAGATTCAAAAGTACCTTAGCACCGATATAAAATATAAAGGACTTAGTCTGGGTACAATAGGCTGCCACATTGAATTCAACTCAAAAATTTTAAATAGGAAGGAGATTATGTGATATATGACGTCGGATTTTTAGGTTCTAAAAAATGTGCTTCTAGGTTCCTAAAATAGGTTCTAAAAACCTTAAAGTAGGCTAAAAAAATCCTGAAATAGGTTGCAAAAAGACTTAATTTGGTACAAAATTTCTGAAAAATACTGATTAGATACAATCGTTAAAAACAAAATTTCACAAGAACCGTAATAACCAAATATTAATTTGCTAAACAAATTTTCATTTCTTTATATCATTTTCAAAATTTTCTACAATTAAATATAATACTGCACTTGTGTTGTTATAAAAAGTTACTTGTTGATTCGAAAAATGAATTACGTATGTATAAGTTGGTGCACAATATCAGGGTGGCTACTCACTTGGAATTCCTGGAATTCGGGGAATTACACGTGAGTTATTGGCTCCGGGAATTATGCGTGAGTTATTGGCTCTGGAAATTATTCATGAATTTTGGCAAAACATGAAAAAGGTACAACCGGAAGTTTTCTCTATTCCAATTTTTTCTCCGTAGACGTGAAAAATTGCAACTTTTATTAATCCATATCCCATTAAATTTATACATGTTTACAAATGCCCTGTGGCAAGTTTCTCTCAGTTAAGCTTTCATCTTATTTTATTTTTTTAGGAAGAAGAAGAAAGCTACATGGAAAATAATACAAAATTTTCCCAATCCATTAACTTTGTTAGTGTCTCTTGCAGAACAATCTATCTGACAGACGCAAGATTAATAAAAAATAATATATCTTGAAGTTGATTAGGTACATTTTTGTTACATTGGAATCATACAAACCCTTTATATTGTCAATATTTTTGTGTGTGGAAGGAAGGGTGAGAGTCGGTAATACGTAAGGTTGGAATAGAGAAAACATCTGCTTGTATCCTTGAATTTTTGGAATGTTCGCCTTGAAAACAAGAAATTACACTTGAATTTTATCATGGTTCTAGTGACCATTATGAATCCTTTTGCGTTATCCACACTCAAACTCCACCTTTTATCTGTGAGGATCATTTCATGTGCTGAAAATTATCTTTCAACAGAAACATGGTACTGCAATTGTAATCAAGGGGTTCCGGGTTCGATACCCGGGGGAGGCACATAGTGGTTCGGATCCCACTTTAAACTGTAAGTCCAGTCCCGATTAGCCTTACTGTGCATAAAGTGGAATTTAAACACCAAATTAATCAATCAAAGCAAATTTGAATGCTGAAAATTACTTTCCAAGGCGTGAATGCCAAGAAGGACCAAACTGGCACGAGAGTGAGCAAGGCCACACAGATCAGAAGTTTGCACTTGGGACTGTGCGGGCAGTAGAGACGATTGGGTTCCAAAACTGAGAATGGGGAGGAGGGGGGGGGGTCAAGGACAGTTTACTTTATCTTAGTAGGCAAGGCTTAGCATTAAAAGTCTATAGTGCAGGGGTAAAAAGTAGGGGGTTATAACAACTTTGTCAGTATATTTCAAACTCAGTAACGGCACAATAGGTAACTATGGTGCTATGTTGAAAAGGTAATTTAAAATTTACATATACTGATAACTTTATAATTATTATATTGATAAAAATAAAAATAAAAAACTAGAAACAACAAAAATTACAATAGCATCAAATTATGCAATTATTTGAAAGAACATTTATATGAAGAAAACACTTCTTTACTGTTTCCTTGCGAGGCAGAGCAAGTCCTTCTCTAAATATTTGGGCATGCGACAGTTCTACATCTGAGCACACTCAACCTGTCAGATTCCTCAATCAGGTCCACAAGATGGCTTCCTTCAATTTTCAAAACTTCACATTTGGCTTGTTCACATCCAAAATGCAGAAAATATTACACTCACTTAGTCTTATTTCTCATAACATTTCATTTTAGATAATGCAATATTCATTTACTAGCTAGTTTATGCAGATGCCAGCAGATAATAATTTCCTGCTCCCAATTATTAAACTAGGCACTTTACACCAGTTCCAAATCTTTTCTTTTTCGTTTTACAGATTATTCCATTATAAAAGCATTTCCAAGCTTCTGTTATCAACAAAATGTCTCTATATAGTTTAAACAAACTATTAAAGATTAACTTATCAAGTATAATCTCTCAAAATATCCAGATTTTTAATGATATCAAACCTTCACCAATCTTCACATTTTTACTTATGTCCCATCCATCCTGAGATTTTTCTCAAGTCACAGACAACTAGTATTAGAGCAACTAGTTCAAGCCAGATTTTTTAGTATGTGTTATCTTCAATTGTTTTTGTTTTATATTTTTGTTCATAAGTGCTTAACAGCTTGAATGTTTGTGTTGTAAATGTACATATTTGCTCTGTTACAGCTATTTTACTATGTATATCACAATATACTTATCTAATGATTACAATTACCATTTTTTGAATGTTGATATAAAATACCAAGTATGACATCATATAAGACATTGAACAATTTTAAAGAGTTGACCTTTGTATATAAACCTTGATGTCAATGCAAATGTACATAATTTCAATAAATTTAATTATAAATTTGAATGTAACTTATCTTGCTTGCCTGAAATAACACATATGACTGAAGATATTTGTTTTTTCATATTGTCAGTCAAAAATAACTGTTATGAATATGAATTCAGAATATTGCACAATTTGACAATTTGGTCATGATATACAAATTGGCTTTTTTAAACATCATATTTAATGAAATTAGTTTAAATAGTAATTTCAGACACTTAATTGCATTATATGAATAACATTTTGAGCAATCATATGACTAAATTATTATAGATATAGCACAAATGTGGAACTTTGGACTTAGCCTAACCATTTTCAAATGTAGTTATGACAATGTATTCTTTTTATTGTCATAGGGTAACTGTTCCCTTTCGCCGCCACTGTCTGCAGGTAACAGTGACGTCAGACATTTTTTTGTTTTGTTTAAAGCTTTGATAAACAACATATACTTGGAGGGAGGGAAATCGACAGAAAATATGTTTCAAACACGCCAGTCATTGAATTATTTCACCACCAAACCTAGTAAATACCTCGGTGAGATAAAAATCCTGTAAAACCTAAAAAAAAAGGTTTAATTTAGGCACTTAAACCTAAAATAGGTTCTAACAAACAAAATAGGTTATTTTAAGCACTATAAAACTTCGTCAGTTGTTGGTTTTTTTAATGAAACACTGATATAACTTGTTATTTCTTATTTACCTGCAAAGGAAAAAATAGGTTAAAAACCTGAAATCCGACGTCTCGTGATATATCAAATCAGGCTAGAATTTCACGAGAAATGCAATGGTTAAGGTTTTTCAACGTATCCTTAATTAGAAAAAGTTATGACTGCACGATTATGACGAATGTCAGTTTCCGAGTGTGAGAAAACAATGCCAGAATGCTCGTGACACGCGAGGAGCTCATCGAGATCGTACTGCTGTCTGGGGAGATAAGTTCACGTGCCATTGTAAATGATTTTAATCAACGCCACCCCGAAAGAGATGATTTTTATACCACACTGAGGATGTCTTGATTCAGGATCTGTGGAAATTCCATTGAAAATTGTCTCGTTTGGGGATGTGTTCTGTGAACCTCTTTGCTAAGATTTGAGGTTGTCCTAACTCAGGATGTCTTCTTGACTGGAGCCCTAGAGTGGGAGTGTCTCGTAGGGTAGACATTCCACCGCTTGAACATGCACGTGCAATGAAACGAATATGATGATTCCTCACCTAACCTAATTTTGGCTTTTCAAGGTGATTTGGACTATGATCTCCCCTTGCTCCTAAAGGTCGAAATTCTCAAGAAACCGATCTTACCCCCTCCCTTCCCTTAGGCAATTAAAGTACATCCTCATCCGGACAAATTCCACCGAGACATCAACTCTGTGATAAACACATCCCGAACCGAGACACTTTTAAAAGAGATCCTGAATCAGGACATCCTGAATGTGGACGTCAGCAAAGAGATCCTGCGTCGCATGTGACAGTTGCAATTGCTCCAAATAAATATGGGAAACAGGATCAGTCAACGAGAGGAGACGATCAGGACGTCCCAAAATCTCCACGACGAATCGGCCCTGGCTTCATTTTCCCCAAACCGTAGCACACGCCGATTATATCACAAGAATGTGGTGTTAGTCAACCATCAGTCGTTCGGATCTTGCAAGCGCACAAATGAAAACTTTGCTTTACCATTTGTGTGAGACATACTGTACTAGTGTACTAAATTTCATAATTGCATCGCAAAATGTAAGGTTATTCAGCTTAACGAGGGGATTATAAAAATCGAAAATGGTCAAAATCTGTTAAAACGAGACAAAACTATTCTCGACATTCATTCGCCAGTGTTCATACATATGTATCTATGTGTATAATTAAACTTAGACGTCACAAGAACTGACCACTTAGAGGAAGGAGGTCATCGGAAAGATGGTCAGCACCGAGACTCCATTGAGGGGTGACCAACAGCCTCCACTTTCTCTTGGCGCGCTGCGAGCACGTACATCACCGGGTCACGTGACTACTTGTAACAACACGTAAACATACTTCTCGGACGAAATGCATGGATGTGGGCATCGGGAAACTTTCTCCAGAAAGACAGTTTCTCTCTCTCTCTCTCTCTCTCTCCCGCTTGCGGTTGTTGAGTGTATCGCCAAGGAAAGAGGCTTAAGCCGCTCCTACACGATACAATTGTAAAGGTGTCACTTATCGCACACCGTATCAAGCACCTTCGTCTACTGACGTATTATGTTGTTAGCTTAGGCATGTTAAGTTTAGTGCTCTTAACATAAACACACTGCAATTTTTCCGGGCCTGATCAAATATGTATTTCTTATCTATGCTATGAGCCCTAAAACGGTTACCCAATGAACAAAGACGACGAAAGTTTTCGTAAGGTAAAGATAGATGTCAGCACGAAACCAAAGAAGATAAAGAATTAATAATGCACTCAAAATTGATGGAAAGAATGTAAAATAGTAATGGATAGATAGTAAATAAGGATTACTAGTAGAAAAAGAGAGAGATTTACAAAATACGTAATGTATGTTTATATTAATATTGTAAGACATATTCAAATTCACATTAATAATAAAGAGAAATTGTAAGATAGGATAGGAGAAGAAAATGTAACATTTCTGTAAAATATCAAGTTTTGGGCGCAACACAAGTTGTGGTTCTGCAGCACTTCTTCAGTAGCGTGTCTAGTATAGTTTAGCGGGTGGCCTAATAAAACCGACGCACTCGAATAGTGGGAGAATAAAGCTGAAACTGTACGTGCCCCTAGGGAGGGAATAGAAGATAAAAAACCTAACAGAAAAGGCGTCGTTAAGAGTTATTAACGAATTGACGAGTTAAACTCCTGAGCTTCAAGGTTGGCGCTGCGTTGCTGAGCCACTGAGTTGTTGCAGAACTTCTGAGACGCGAAGTTATCGTCGAAACATGGAGAGATGCTGCTGAGAAAACGAGTCACTGTGTTATTGCTGATGGATGAATTGCTGACGCTGAGATATTTTGAAGACTAAGAGTTTTCGACGCGTAATTAGGCGGAAGTGAAGTGATTGGACTACATACGTTTATATAAATATCTGCCCATGTAACATATACTTTATACACATAATCATATATGCATACATTGTTACGTACCCGCACATGTAAACCTTATGGCCAATGATTGAAATAAGGAATCATAGATGGCAGCACGCGGAAGAAATATTAGGATTGCAGATTATAGTAAGAATGCGCATGCGAATTGAATGAAAGTGTTTGGTGAACTGAAATTAATTGTGCTTACATAAATTTATGAACTAAGATAAATAATGGAGATGGATAAAGGCGAGATAAAGAAATGATCGACACGTCAGCATATGTGATTGTATGTAAAGATTAATGAAGTTAAAAAGCGATTACAATTTTATATCTTTACCGTCTTAGTGGAAGGATTTTTTTCCCACTAAACTTTTTTGGTTGTTTTCCCTGGTGTGGCAGCCCCCAAGCACTTCCTTTGTGGCGCATCTATTGCTGACCCGGATCAAGGTCGAGCGCGGGACAGGCGGCGCCTTACGATTAACCCCTTTTTTCTGCTTGTATTAGGCTATTGTGTAGCAAAATTGCTGTATTTTTGGTAATGCCCAAAAAGAAGGGAAATATAGCAGGGAAGATACGGGGATTAATCCAATGTCTAACAAAGGAATTTTAGATATACGTACCTTTGTAAATAATAAATATATTTATTAGAAGAATAAATGTATATGAAAGGCATATGATTTCCCCAATAGAATAAGTATATTGATTAGTAGAAGAAGAAGTCTATTAACCAATAGAAAATTTCATCTATCAACTAATAGAAGAAGTAGTCTAGTAACCAATGTGAGAATAAATATATTGAAGAAGTATAAGAAGAATTATATTAATAGAAGAAGAAGCCTATTGACAAATAGAAGAAGTTAAGAATAAGTATATTGATCAATAGAAGAAGTAGTTTATAGAAGAATAAGTATATTGATTAATAGAAGAAATATACTAACGAATGGAAGAATAAGTATTTTGATTAGTAGAAGAAGACTATCGACTAGTAGAAGAAGATGAAGCTTATTAGCCAATCGATAGAAGAAGAAGTTATAAAAAAATTGATAGAAGAAACCTCTTAACCAATAGATGAATCAGCCGATTAATTGATAGAAGAAGAGGAAGTCTTTCGCTTATCCAGAAAGAAGAAGCTCGTTAGCCAAATAGAAGAAGTCCATCACGTATCCAGAAAGAAGAAGAAGAAGAAGCTTCTTAGCCAAATAGAAGTAGTTCATCAGGTATCCAGAATGAAGAAGCTTTTCAGAAGATGAAATATGTTTAATAGAGATATACTCGTATGTGACCAAGAAACAAAGAGACAGCTTTAAATACAATCCTGTATATACATTTAATGTAATATGAAAATTAAGAATATACGGTTCATTGTACCTTCCGTAGTAGATTAAACAAGTTGTTTCCTTTGTTTTTTCTTCCTTCTAAAATAAGTTATCAATCAGTTTTAGTTGCCCTCAGAATCTCATGTTTTACCCTGGCCTAAGCCGGACTGGTGTCACCTTCTCCAGAACGTGGCAACATACATACATATGTGTGTATCTATGACTAAGAACTAAGAATAATACAAACTTTCAAAGTACCGTATGTGTTCCTTCACATTTGTACGTTAAGAAATTAAATAATATGTTACAAAAAAGGTAGCAAACCTAATACGAGTATGCCTAGCCTAAAAACGAGAACATTTATTATAAAGTCAGTAGATGAGGTGCTCAATACGGTGTACAATAAGTCAGCCCACAATTATAATGGAGCTGTTCACTTCCAAACTTTTTCGATGGCGGCGCCAGCATAGTTGTGTCCTTGGAGAATTTCGTTCATTTGGTTACCCCAAACTTTACATTCGAGAGCGACAGTGGCGCAACTACGGGGGGCATTCCCCCCCCCCCCCAACCTTGGTCGGAAATGAGTTCTAGAGAGGTAAGGGGGCAAACAATGACGGCCAAGTGTACCTGCAGGGGGCAATTACAGCCCAGAACTTCAGATTTTATTAAAATAAGAATACTTTTCGTAAAATGTTATTGCTCGCTTCGTTTGCAATACCTGCTTTTATTAGTATTATCGAGTTCAGAACCGTAGCTAGGGGATGGCGGGAGACGGCGCTGGGCGTCGAACGATCTAAGTGAAAAAAGTTGTAAAATTGATTGATTGATTTTTGAAAGTCTACTTTATGCACAGAATGGCTATTTGAGACTGGGCCTATAGCTTAAAGTGGGTTCCGAACCAATATGTGCCTCCACCGGGTATCGAACCTGGGACCCGGGACCCCTTGACCACAAGGCGACGATCTTATGACTACACCATCGGGGAGGTACAAAAGTTGTAAATGATATAATGCCATGGCGTTCCGTGAAATTATTTGTACCCTATTAAATTAATATTGATTTCAGCCTGCAAAAAAAATTGGATCCAAAATATTCTTGCTCGCTTCGCTCGCAATTTGATTCTGTTCGCTGTAATGCATTGTAAATCACCAGACAGAAAAACAAGACTTGTCTTAATTGATTTTGTTTTAAGTGCATGAACAATTGTTTTGAGGAAAGGGAGCGTGCACATTTGAGAGACAATTTATGTAAGTGTTGCTAACGGTTTATTGAGAGATTGATGAATTCGTTGTGTAGTGTATTTAAATAATATATGCTGTATATAATATTTATTAAATAAACTGTGAATACGTACACAATTTAGTGCCCAAGTCACTCCACGTTGCATATATGTGAAACATATAACGTGCATGAAAGTTATGTTAATGTAAAAATGAATTATACTTGGAATGCATTTATCAAGCATTTTCTGTCTTTCAAAAATAGTTTATGTGCTTGTTTTCCGTTATTAATGTGAAATTGAAGGTGTTAAAAAAATCAATTCGTTTGTTCGAACACAATTGCTTTATCACAAACATCTACCCTCTTTTTGAGTAATTTACGGATAATATCGTCTTTGATACTACCACTGCTAATAGTAATAATAATGTTGGTCCTGGGTTGGAATCCCGGTTTGAACATGGATGTTTGCGAGTATCCATTCATCACTCATCCCCATCTTCGCAAATTAGCCAAAAGTGGCACAAGTAGCGAAGTAAAATAAAGCAAATCAATAATAACAATAATAATGTTATAGTAACATTATTATTATTAACATTATTTTATTATTATTATTAAAATTATTACTATGATTATTGGTACGTTCGTCCTGGTACTTGCCCCTCCAGACAAAAATTTGGGGTTGAGCCTCTGGAGAGTGATGGTCTGATTCGATATCCGAGTTCGATATATGGTGGAGGCACACGGTGGTACACTTTTAAACTGTAAGTCCAGTCCTCATTAGCTTCTCTGTGCCTAAAGCAAGCCTTACAAATCACTCAAACATATCAAATGAATGACTACTGCATATTCCTGGATATCCAAAACTTTGTCACAGATATCCATAAATAAGGGCCTTGATTTCTCGAAAATGCGTTAACACCGAAAAATATTAATGGTTCGAAAAGGAGTATTCCTGTATGTGCATTTTTCGTACATTCTAAATCGCGATAGAACACGTTTCTATCTTAAAAGCGAAGAAAACGTGAAAATTCATCTCTTGTGTTATAGGCTTAAGAGAATTAAATTGCCATATTTTTTTGCGTGTATTACTCAAAATTGTCCAACATTTTATTTAAAAATAATATCGTGTGTGTTTTTCCTGGAATAATTCCATCAGCTACATGAAATCGTAGGATCGGGCTTCGGTATTTGTCGTACGAGAAACAGCAAAAAATAAATACAGGCCATGACCTCTACAAATTAGAATAAAATTAAAAGGCAACGAATGTATAAGTTTTCGCAGTCGCGTGTTTTTCAGCACATCAAGGTTAGTGTTGCTGGCCCACAGCATTTCAGTTGCAAGGGACTTTATTTTTTCTATAATGTTTTCTGCCATTTTAACGCAATGAACTTGTAGTCCTCCCGGTCAGTTTGTTTTGGAGATGGCAACCCGTAGCACCATCTTGTGGCGATTTGACAAAGCATCTGTATATTTCGCACAGAATATAAAAACAGGAGTGATCTAAACCATCCAACAACAGGCCAGATTCTACGCACAATACCTTTTACTCCCAAATGGCAATGGTTGAACCGCCGAAGTGTTATCGCAGATCCATCACTAATGCTACTGTAGCTACCGGAGTGTTGCAAACTATACGGTTAAATGTCTACAAACAGGGAACTTTTGTACGTACAATACCATTTTAGCACATCAGCGAAGCATTTTTTAAAAACTATAATTTAAAGTTTTGTTATACAGTAGAGACGCAAAACTATGATTTTTGCAAGAGCGTGATTGTTTGAAAGATCTTTTGCAAAGCAAAGGACATTTTTATCAGGAGTTTGCAATGTCAGAGAAACTACTTTTCACTTTCAAATAGTCACTTATTAAAGACAGTTTTGAATGTAGAAAGACCTTAAATAGTCTTGAGTTTCTTAATTTTTCTGGGTTTGTTTCCCTAAGGATAAATATCACCGCACAGTTTTAGATATATTTGGCGGCAAATTGTGCTAAAATAAAAAGACTAATTTTGAAGAAAATATCACAGATTTTGGAAAAGAAGAACATAGACAGTCTAAGATATTCATTAGATGTTGTCTGGAAATTTGTGTGCTGTATGGGAAAGCACAGGCATGAAATGTTTGTAGGATAAGTGTATGAATTCCCCCCGCTCAAAGTTTTCCTTCTGTCTACGGCTACGAACTCTTCCCACCATCGACATATCAGCTCCAGCCTCTGAACATCCGTTTCTTCTTCTTGTTTTGTAGCGACAATCAGCCAACCAATCGACCGACAAACAAACATAGCAGACAGTTCTTTTAGGAAGATTACCTAAAAGCAAGACGTGGAGAAAAGGGGGGGGGGAGATAGCAGCTGGGAGCTCCTTGCTGTTCCACTTTCACTGGCAGCAGAATTTCCCCCAAGGTCAAGAGGCGGCAATTTGCAGATAAAAATTATCGACAAGGAGAGGAGAAAAGAAAGTAAAGCAAAAAAGTTTCGTTGTAGCTCAATTGCTGACCAGTCCTGTAATTGAGACATGCCCCCCTCCCCCCTCCGTTCCTGCTGCTTCTGCATAAATTCCGAGGACAGATCACGTGGGGCTCTGACGTAGTTTCAGCCGGTTGAAACAGAAGACAAGTTACCTGAAATTCGGGATGGCCACAAAATTGGAATAACGGAAATTCGATTTCAAATTATCCGATATCCGTCTCGGATGCAACGGATAATCCAGATAATTCGCATATCCGGAGTGAAGATATTTGATGAAGGATTTGTAGAAAATCCGTACAGAGAAATAGGAAAATAAGGAATAAAAGAATATGTGTATAGTCCATAAAACAGGTAAATGATAAAACTGCACAGATAATCCGAACATGGAATACCCGGATAATTCCGATATTTGGAAAATCTGAACAAATCTGATATACGGATAATTCGTGTAACCGGACATCAGAATATCCGACATGTTAACAGGATTTGGCCATCACTAGTTGAAATAGGCAAGTAAGGGATGTGTTTACTTCTCAACAGTGCCATGGTACATGGGATCAGTCAGAAAGTGGCAAAAATCTTCTACCATTTAATTCTCTTTTCTCCTGGTAATTTCTTTACGTCTTCTTTTTTTATTCAATTTTTTTTACTTTCCTTTGATGCTTTTTTAAAATAAAGGGGGAACCCCCAAAGTAAGTCCGCCTCCACCCACATACTTTTAAGGGTGTGCGCTTGTTGTCCTGGTGCCTAAGAATATACCAGGATTTCAACGGTTCCCCCGACTTTATATAACTATTTGTTACATGTGAGATTACAAGTATAATACATATAATAATACATACAATAATACGTATAATCAAAAGGAAATATTGCGTGTCGAGACACAGTGGAGTGTACAATATAATACATGACATGCATTTTCTGTTCTGGTGGCCAGAACGGAGACGTAACTGCGCGAGTGACGGTCTCGTCTAATGTTTAATTGTTGCAGTGACATTAGTGACATATGCAAAAATTACTCCATAATGTGCATTACATTTATAAAGTTTACAATTACATACATTTTACATTAGTGAATAGTGACAATGGCAGTTTGTGAGTGATAACAGTAGACCAATACACATATGTCCCACCAACCTCAAAGCACCACATCCACATCAGTAATATGTACATAAATTAACATAAACAATTTCCCAATCTGACTAGTTACCAAATTATACATCATGTGTTGTGAATTGATTATTAGATCTTATCATTTAAGGCAATTGTAATATTTATTACTGATTGTTGCATGTTTTTATCAAAACAAAATCATTCTCCTTTCTTCACTCCAATGCTGTTTAATGTTAGCACAGCGCGATACGACACCAGCTGTCCCGGCTTCGAATCCCGGCCTTGGCATGTGTGTTCAATGTGATTGTCCCTTCATCGTATCATCACTTATCCCCGTCTTCGCGATGAGGTGGGGAAATGCGAAGTAAAATAAACGAAACCAATCGATCAATGAACCGATACAAAAGTTTAAAACGTTTCTATTTTACGATGACGTAATCGTGACGTTAATGTCCTACCTAAGAGCACAACTTTTCAATTTTAACAACCCTTGCGGGAAACACTTAATTGTATTATTTATACAATGATATGAGTTATTTTCAATATACAATTATAGGTAAGGTAGGGTAAAATTTCTCGTGCTAATAGCACCGTGTCATGAAGGCTCATTTAGGGAAGCTCGATCTCTGCCATTTTGGAGGCGATGTGACCAGCACCACGCTCCCGTCGCCTTTAACCCCAAGGGCTGCCCCAGGTACCCATTGATTTGAGGCTGGGTGAACCCCAAAACAATTTTTAGATATAATACAAGTAATAAACACCATTTCCGCCAAATATTACTACCCACAACCCCACAACATGTTTAGGTCCGGGTTCCTTGTGGAATCTTTCCGAATTGTCGTCCACCCAACCGGAACTAATGGAAGCGTATTTAAGGAAAGGGGGGAGGGAGGCATTACAGCGGAATGCAGGTTATGGGAACCACGCTGACCGCAATAGGACCAGGGGTGGCCGGTTGGAATCGATGTCAGTTCGCAGGCGTCACGCGGTCGGAGCCCCGCTGGACTTGAGCGAAAGTTTTCTAAGTAATCCTACACCCCCCGAGGCCTCGATGCTTTGCTTCGGTCGTAGAAAGCGAACGTCATTTGTCCCGAAGGAGGAATTATCCACGCATGAGTGAATTAGTCTGTACCAGGAGGGTCTGTCGTCGATGACAAAATGTTTTGCCTCTTTATACTATAGATTCCGTACTGAGGAACTCATTGTCGTCATTAATTTTGTAGGAGCGAGGGGAGGGAGGCATTGAGAGAAAACTGTCTATTCAGTCACTTTCCATTATATGAAATATAATATATTTGATTGCATTGTTGTTTTAAGTCTACTTTATGCACAGAAAGGCTAATCGGGACTGGACCTGCAGTTTAATGTGGGATCCGAACCACTGTGCAATGTGCCTCCACAGGGTATCCAACCCGGGACCCCTTGATTACAAGGCGACGACGTTGCCACTGCGCCATCGACAAGGCCCACGAAAAATACTGACAGATTGTCAAATAGAAGCTTTCGGCGCACCGCTCTCAGGCAGTCACTTCCGTCCCTCAACTTATTCGCTCTCTTTGTCCAGGAAGGTTCCCAGGTCCCTTAGTTGAGTTTCGCCCCTTCCAGCGATTTCCCTCCCCGTAATGACCTTCATTAACCCCTCCATTTTTGATTCGTTCATATCCCTTATGTATTTCCGTCTGGCCTCTGCTGTTTCTTTGCACTGGAGGAGAATGTGGAATCTCGTCTCGTCTTCCCCACACATTGGACATTCTGCACTCCCGTCCTCTCTCACGCGCTTGAATTGTGCCCACCCCCCTAGCCTGAACCATGCCTAACCCGTCCTGTCGCTCGCTCCACACACGTCTACGTATTTTCGCCTTCCCCATAGATACTTTCCCCACAGACTAGTTCTATAAGAGTAAAATTATGAGAAAAATGAAACAGGTTGATATATTGTAGTGAGAGAAGAACCCACAATTAGTATGAAAGGTAAAGTTGAACATAATGAGAGGGGTTATGGGTGGAAAAAAGAAGAGCGAAAAAACACAACTTCATCGATGTATGGAAATGTGTGTAAAGTCGTAAAGGCTCATACTGAAATAAACCTATATTATATTCTACTGACAGAACAAGAAATAGGGGTCTCCCCGATGGAGCAGTGGTAACGTCGCCGCTTTGTAATCAAGGGGTCCCGGGCTCGATACCCGGTGGAGGCACAAGTGGTTCGGATCTCACTTTAAACTGTAGGTCCAGTCCCGATTAGCCTTACTGTGCATAAAGTGGACTTAAAAACACCAACTCAACAAGAACAAGAAATGGAGCCATATTTACATTACGCAGAACATGTGCACAATTACATGAAACATAATGTGTTGGGAGTTCCATATTATTGCACCTAAGGCGACTCAATGTACGGTATTGTGAATACGGCCTAGTCAGAGCGACACGTAACGAAGAGCGACATGTGCAGCTTGTCGTGTCGCTTCGGTTCGAAAAGTTTCGTTTATTTCTGAAGGTGATTTCCAAGGACACTTGTCGTTAGTCTAAAAGATAACTAAGGCGAAAGTCAAGCGACACGTGACACAGTGGTGTTACACCGTAGCGACAAGCGACACGACTCATCTCGTCTGTAAAGAAAACGTTCACTGCGCATGCGCGATGACCAGACCAAGGCGATACGATGCACGTCATTGAGGAAACGGCCCAGTGTAGCTTGTCGTGTTATTTCGGCAAGAAAGGTTGTATTTATTTCTGACAGTTCATTTCCATGTGATACCTGTCTCTTATCGCCTGTCGATTAGATATGAAATCGCCTTAGTCATTCTTTACTTTCTTGTGAGGAAAGGGGGGGGGGGTCCTAACCCCTTGATTGCCTGACACAATTTTCCTAGAATAATAAGCTGTTTAAAGTCTATGAATAGCTGGTGAAGATGGTGGATATCAGTGTTGTATGAACAGCATTTGTACATTATCTTCAAGCCCAACATTGAATCTACGTGACATTGTTGCATACACATGCAGGCGCAGCATACAAAATGTATTTTATTTTATTTTTCAAATTATTTCTTACATCAAAATTAGCAAAGCGTCATGAAGAAAAGTTGTTGGCTGTCATGTCCTCTACAATGATTTGGTGTAATTTACTTCGCTTTTCTGCCACTCTCGGCTAATCGCAAAGATTAATATAAGTGATACGATGAAATTGGTGAAGGGATACTCACAGGCCGGGATTCACACCCGGGACCCCTAGCCACTTCGCCACGGAGCCCAGTATGTCCTCTACATGGTGTGAAAGTTTATCGGTAATGTCCTACACCCTATACACACCCCTCTACACTCACACATTTCCGAAATCCAGAAAAACAGCGTCGATGTGACTCATCCAATGAAAAAGCCTCTTTGCAGACCATGGTTCTGAGAGTTATCATTAGGGCTACGATTTTCATGACTTAGCATATTTATTTCGGTAACGGTGATGTGTTCCCTAAATATGTAGAAATTTATATTATGAAGATATTAATTAAATTAGGGTGCTTCTTAAGGGCATATTTTGGCATATTTAGCCATTTATGCATGATAGAGCATATTTTGATGGAGTTTCGGTCATATTCAGCATATTTGCGCTTTTTCAAGAAATATACAGTTATTTTCCAAGTGGATTCGTTCTTTCTCCCAGGTTCACTAGAGTTTCTTCTTTTTCTGGACTCCAGCAAAATTTATCATTTTCATTTGAAAATTTGCAGAAAGTATTAATTGTGGATTGCAACTCAGGACCCATAAAGTGAACTAAAAATAGTACGAATGTGAAAATATCTCAGCATTTAGATATTGATGTTTGAAAGTCAAGTTATAAGAGCATATTTTGCAAATTATAGTGCATATTTTGTACAATTTTAGGTCATAAGAGCATATTTTATTTTGCATATTTTGGTGATTTTTAGGTCATAAAAATCCTAGCCCCAGTTATCATCATCATCGTTATTTTGACTATTTATGTATTGTGAAGTTTCGCCATCAGGCCTGGCTTCTAGTTGTTCTTGATCAGAGTTATTTTACTCCTGCCTCTGCAGCATTCAGTGTGACATCTGCGTTGTAGGTCTCGAGTTTTAGCTGCTGCGACATGCAGTTATAAGTAATAGTTTAGTTTAGTATGTGTGTGTGTGTGTCTTACAAATATGGTGTACTCTCTCCTTTCCCTCAAGAAGTATCTGGATCCGCATATGCTTTACTTCAAATACCTTTATTTACTACTTCTTTTCTTGTTCTACTTTTCGATCACAGAGGATCTCCTTCGAGTTATTGGAGATTCAGACTTACCGAATGATGAGCCATCTGTAGGCAAGATTACGAAGCATCAGCAGGTGTACATATTAAGAGTTGAAGAGAACGTTGGCACTCCTGCCATCTCTTGTTGGAGAACGTAACTACAACCAGATACACGCTTATAAACTTCGGAAAGTCTAATCATTTTCTGAAGCTACGAGACACACTCCATGAATATCCATTAGTCAATCATATAATGCTTCGAATTCACAGAAAGACATAAATTAAATTAACTGATGGTTGAATAACACATTGCCGGGTATATTCTTATTCTCCTTTAGTATCTAGTCACTACGGCGGCACTCCTGCCATCTCTTGACAGAAACCTTAACGCGATGGATCAAGGAGACGAGTTTGCCAGCCTTACGTCTGAGACATCTGGTGGTGAAACTTCTGAATTACTAGCAGCCACCAACGATAGTTTCGCGAGCGGGCCCAACGCAAGAGTGTGGCTTATTCCGCGATGGAATATAGTTCCCCGTTTCATTTGCATTTTCCTCCGTCGCTGCAGTTCTTCCTCTACAATTTACCCATCCTTAGTGCAGCACACGAAACGTAGATGTACTTTGGCCGTATGTTATGCATTAGAATAGACAGATGCGAAAGGTTATTTTATATTTCAATTTAATTTAGCGAAAATAAAAATAAAATGTGTAGTTGAATGTTCGTAAACTACTACAAGGAAGTGTTATGGTGTTCTCTGTGTGCAATGTCACCATTTGATTTCTTTTCTAAAATATAAGTTACTCACTCTGTATTTTACTTACAAACAGTAAAAATGGTATACGCAAAAATATAACTCGCGCCCACAAAATACAAAACACGCGCCGACCCTCGTCCAAGCTCCCCTCCCCATCCTTCCGGGACTGAACATTCAAGGAACACCCAACCCCCTCAGACTGCTTTGTTTTTATTTCTGTCTGACCCTGAGGCAAGGTTGACCGCTGAACCTGTCTGTGTAGCCAGCGACTCAGGATGGGTTGGAATTTCCTATGTGCAATTGTTTTGGTATTGGTTATTCCGTGTTGTTACCAATAAATTCCAAATTCTGTTTTTTAACGCCACTTTTCAGGCCTCCCCGATAGCGTAGTGGATAAAGTTGTCGCCTTCTGATCAAGGGGACCGGGTTCGATTCCCGGCGGTGGCTCGGAAACTCCACTGTACTCCAGTTCCGATTTGCCTATGTGGGCAACTACTGAACCAAAAACTTTACGTCACTTTTCACGGCGAAGATAAATGATGATCCGATGAAGCAGGAAATAGAACAAAATATCCAAACCATGGCCGTAATTCGAACCTGGAGCCCTTAGAAAAGAAGTCAGTTCTGCGCCACCGAGGAGGTAGCTTTGGAATAATAATCCTCATGGTGAAAATGTCGTCTGAGGTTCGATACCTGCCGAGTGGCATATCTTTGGATAACACCTGGCCGAATGGTTAGCACAGCACGCTACGACCCCAGGGTTCCCGGGTTCGAATCCAGGCTAGGATACGCGTGTTGTTTGTGAGTGTTCTTTCATCAATTTCATAATATCATATCACTCATTCTCATCTTCGCGATTAGCCGAAAGTGGCAGAAAAACGAAGGAAAATAAACCAAGTAAATAAATCAATCAAACTAATTGTCGCTGTTATTTGGCTTTCTAGGCGAAGCCTTCTCCTTTTCAATGAACTCGCCATTATCCTCACGATGTTTGGCTATCACCGACATTTCAGACTCTTATTGGGTATCGAAGGCCAGACAGTTCCCACCGAAAGCAACATTTGGCTACCTGGGACTGCATATGAATTAATAATTCATTTCGTAATATTGGTAAGAATATTATAAATTCACTCACACATAAGAGATCGCTATTAAAAGTCGTAATTAAAATTATGTTTCAATCTGAAAAAAAAAATGAACATAAAAATATATTAAAGGCCCAAATAAATACAACGTCAAGGCAAAAGCAAAATATCTCACCAGGAAATAAGTGTTATTTTTACGAACAACATAATAAATTACAGTATTTGATGAACAAGAACAATAAAATAATACTAATTATATTAAATAATACAACCTCAGAAAGTGGAATATATCTGACTTCACTGTTTCACTCATTCTAGTTACTTTCCTACTTTTTCTCGTCTATTGTGTTAAATCAATATAATTTTTTATTTGCAAATAATAGGATTTAGTAAAAATGGTCTCGATCGCTCTACTAGGAGTTGAAACTTTTTAATAGGTAAGTCAATTCAAATATTTCTTTCCCTTGAAAAATTATTCCAGCATAAATAAAAGTATGCTGAAATAAGTGCACGACACACCGAATTCTATTCCCACCCCGGGGTCAGAAATCTCTCAACCAGTGGCGTGACGAAATATCCTAGCAAGGCCTGTCTTCCAACGATCACTTCAGAATTCGTCCCTTCCCTCCCGGCTTTCTTCACCTGTTCAAAATGTTCCTACAAAAGTCAAGCTCCTATCACGTCTTATTGAACTACAGTGTCTAAGCAAATGAACAAAGTGAGAAATCATCTTTATAAATTTCAATTTCGGCTGAGAAAGCTATAATAGCCCAGAGCATCCCGAAATAAGTTTGAACCACCCTTGAGCCCACCCCAAAAAAAATTACTGGTGACGCCACTGCTTATCTCCAGTGGGGCTGTTACTTCTCGAGAAAATAGGACCAACCGCCTCCCTCCCCCATTGAGATAAGCAGTGACGTCACCAGTAATTGGGTGGGCTCAAGGGTGGTTCAAACTTATTTCTGGAGGCTCTGGTTCAGTTGTCGTGGCCAAATTAGCGATTAAATTTTCACCCAAATCAAGTGGCATCAGCGTGATGGAAACGCAATTATCAATTTTTATACACATATCTTTCTCTCTTCAAACACGCACACACGAACGAACGGAGACCGAGGCACAGGCAGTATTCTCTCACGACAGTAATTCTAAAAATCGAGCATATGAATTGGACGTTAAACTACAAGGGAAATGTAACTGAACTACAACAATATTTCAAAACTTCCATAGCGAAATTTTTCATTTCATGCGCAAAATCTTCAACTTTAGCATTTACAGATATCTCTTTCTGTAGCAAAGTGTGTACCAGAATTTTTATTTCCTGCGGGGGGAGAATCGCTTGTCAATACTGATATCTAGATGGGCCGAAGAAAATCATAATGTACTGTTGTTGTTCAGTACATGCAAATATAACACGTTACTTCTAGTTTCTGTGGTAAAATGTGTTCCCGGAATGTTTTTCCCGGTGGGGGAGGGGGAGGTGTATTGCTAGTCAATACTGATTTATACAAGCTTAGCATCTTCCTATTAATGTGTACGTACCATAGACGCCGACTTTCGGGGGGCAAAGCACTTATTGCCCCCCCCCCCCAATTCACATGGAGGGACAGATTTAATGTATATTTACATATTTATTATTGTTCATGCCAACCTTGCCGCCCCCAAAATTATCTTAATAAGGCGCCTCTGATGTGTACTGTTGTTCAAATAGAACACGTCTCCTAGTTTCTATTGTCACACATACGAAGCATTTGATTCATACTTGTACACTGAGCAGTAGGAGAAAAAAATACGTATCATGTGACGTCAATGTTTCCCACAGATTTTCAACGACTTGTTCAGATTATAATGCACCGTGTACGGAGGGCTTTACTCACTTTCTTCTTCCTCCTCTTTTCTAATTACAGGAATCGATAGTTTTTTTCATCTCTTCTACTGCACTCTCTTTTTCAGTAGTAGTGACGATATTACACGTTTCTTCATGCCATCGTTATCCTTGATTTGTTTACTCTGAGGTTACTACGCAGGTGATATCTACCTCTTGTGTGTTACAAGTCCAACGACGAGGGCGCCGTTACCTCGGGATAAGGGGCATGCATATTTCGTTTTTGACGAAAAAACGAAATTTGAAAAAACACGTTGTAGTGTTAATTTTTCATATTTTTGAAAGGTGTGAGATGCATTTTGTGACAATGTTTTGTCACGAAATAATGCGAAATGAACTGCAAAAAGCGAAATTAACTCTTAAACACGAAATTTAGGGTGTATTCACCGACGCGGCACCTTCTGAGGTCTGAACTATACTGAGAGTTATGCAATTCCCGGAAAATTGATTAATTCTGTTGTTAATATTGGAGAAACAAAAATTGACTCCTTTACACAGAAATAAACTTAATACTCGAATAACTACATAAATGGGCTATTAGAAGTGAAATGTTAATTCTGTGGAATAAGTGTAGTTTTAAATCAAATGTAGGATTATATTTACAATTTTAAAACCAAAATGTATTTTTATATACCACTTTTGATCCAATTTTTCACCGCTATAACACCGATATTTTATTTTATTTACCGCTTTTGAACCCGAAATTGACTCAGTTTTTATACTGAAATTTTCCTTTTTTATTTACCAAAAATATGTGCCTCTACCTCGGGACAACTGGCCCTCCCAATAATGGGTAGCAAGGTTATAGCCCCCTGCACTGGCTCCCTGTTTGGTCCACGGGTTCTTATTCGCTATTCGAACCACCCCTTAGTACTAAAGGGGGCCCCTCATCCGCCACCCGAGGGACGCGCCGTTACGCAGTTACAGGGTCTGCGCACGGTACAGGATACAAATACAAACATTCTTAGAATTAAAATAAAACAAACCCTTTGAAACACAATAACACAAGAAATGACACATTAATAATAACATATAGATGATTCATAAGGAACAAAGACATTAGAATTAAAACAACATATGCAAATACAGAAACACCAAATTATTAGAAAACACACGCACACATACAAAACAAGGACGTTATGAAATACATAATAATAACTTTTGTTGATTAATTTACGAAGTATTATCCAAGAAATATTCCAATAACAAGCATGATGGGAAATTGAAAGTACACAGAAAGCCACGGAAACATTACATAACACAGAATACATAAAACTTATTACTAGACAATAATTGACAACTACACCTAAACATATATTAAAATTGTAAACAATATAACTATGTACACAATAGAATTATGGTGCAGAACTAACTTTTGACGATGACTGTGTTCTGCTCCTATTACTTCGGAGGGCATCAAGGATGTACTGGGGTTCTCTGATTTCCATACTTCTTGTATGGCGTGGATCGACCAATTCTGGAAGAAGACACTGCATGTAAAATTGTTGTAGCTTCACTTCCATTTTCTCTCTCCAGAATTTGTCATCCCGCACTATTTTCTGCACCAACATACCTTTAGGTGTCCAAAATACAAAATAGCAGAAGAGGCGGCGTGTAATATGGAGTTGTCCCTGCACCTGATACATATAATTGTGGTTTACCTTCAACTGCATCTGTCCGTCGGAGGTAATGGTACAAAAATTAACCCTTTTGTTGACTACAGCTTCTATTGGTGTCATGTCTTTAGCTGTAGCGGGACATTTCACTTCCAGCAAAGAATCGTCACCAATGAGACCATCAGGACTTGCTCCCAAGTAACAGCGGTCACTATCAACAAACAATCCACAAGGACTGACTGATACATGATGCTGTTCCTCAAATTGTTGCACAGCAAAAGGTTCCTTTTCTATACCATACGTCATGGCAGCAGTCCTAGTGTTGTCGGTGTAAAGGAGAGCTTTGACTGTGTTGGAGCATAAAGTTGTTGGACGCATTTTACAGACTTTGCCGAATGTTGATGCCGTAAGTCTCTTTATTCTCTCCTGTCGCCACAGTTGACACTGACTTTGGCCTATTGTTTTTAATTGCAGCTCTGTCAAGTCCTTTTCAGCCAAACGAAGGGAGTCCAAAAATTTCTTCTTTTCCTCCTCGTACTTTGGAGGTGGCATGTCCGCTTGTTGACAGAGGGGTCCATAATCTTTATCTGGGCCAGTTTCCACAGAACAATTGAAGCGTCTTCTTTTCTGCTGGCCGCTTTGATACTCTAGCCTCCTCTTTCTAGTCGTATCAGTTCTCTTTTTCACAAATTTCTTCGTGAAAGCACCTGGACTTTCTGTCACCATGGCTTTGTGTACATAGCGATGGAATTCTCCCCCTGTGTTGAACGAAGTTACGGCTGCCTCACACCTCACTTGATAAGAGCCTCTAAATGAGAAATTTATTCTTTTTCCCCCAACAAATTTCGCCACACAAGAGTTGTAGGACTCAGCAGTGTTCGTGTTCACGTTGTGTATCAGACTTGAAGAATGATACGCAACCCGATGCACAGCAGACATGATCTCTTGGTAAATTCCACATTCAGCAAGAGAAGGAATGTGGTTGTTTTCTCCGTCCTTGATGCCCTCACAAAAGTATCCTCTTTCCCGGCAGTGTTTGTGCTCGCCAAACACATGACTAGGTCCATTGACAATGTCTTTCCTTAGCTCCTCAATCCTCGTGGCTCTCGATAATTCCCGCTGCTGCGATCGAAACTCTATTGCTTTCGTCACAGCATAACGAAGACGCAACAGCCTCTGACGAACAATCGAGCGCAAACCAACACTTCCCAACTTGCTCTTTAATACAATGTCTTTTAATTTGTTGGAATAATTACGCAAAATGTGATTTTTGCACTCAATTTTCTCAATCAACAAGTTAGGGCCATATGGTAGAGCATCCGTCAATTTCCTATGCACGCTGCTATCGCCATCACCTATAAGCCGTGCATATTTCACACCGTGCATAGCAACACTGCTTCGAAACCCTTCAAGTATAATGTCAGATTCCATTCCTGTGGAGCTATCAGTCCAGTTCCTGTAGCACTTGTGGTCACTAACATTCTTCTCAAGGGCTTCAGCTCGGGCACACACGGAACAGTATTTGTTTCTTATCCCAATGAATAAGACCTTTTTTGTTCTGTGGCCAATAATACAAGCCTGGAAAGAAAAAGAACAAACTGAGTTTTCGGTATTAACAATTTATAAATATCACAAACACTTCCCGCATTATTTCAAGTTTAGCTTTTCCGAACTTATTGTTTATTTATTTATTTACTGCACTCGCTCGTTTTGTATGAGCGCCCAAGTTACGGGTTTCGCCAACGGTAAAACATTATCTCAGCTTTTCGTGCATCGAACTTTTATGTCTTTTAAGAAAGTTTACCAACCTTTCATTCGTAAAATGCCTTCCCCCTACCCCACGATACAATATCATTCGATTCTTCTTCATTTGTACCGTTATGGTTCAGGAGTAATCGCAAATGGAATTTGGGGGCTGTGTGATGCTGGGCCCCAATTTCGATTGACTTACTTCCCTGTTCTGCGACTTTTTGGCTAATCGCGAAGATGAGGATGAGTGATGATGATGAAATTCTTGAAGGGACACCCATAAATAAAATAACTCAATATCGAGGCCGGGATTCGAACCCGGGACCCCTGGCTTCGTAGTGCGCTGTGCTAACTACTACGCCACGGAGGCCGGCTTAATTTTAATTTGGAATTACTCCAGAACCGTAACGGTAGAAACGAATGTAAAAACAGAACAGTACAAACGAAGGAGAATCGTCTCATTCGTTTTTTTGTTTTTTTTGACACATCACTACTACGATGCCAGGGGTCCCGGGTTCGAATCTTGGCCTGGCCATAGATATTTGAGAGTGTCCACTCATGAATTTCATCATATCATCACTCATCCCCATCTTTTATTTATTTATTTACTCAGAGTTTCAGATACAGTCTTATTTGGCCATTTTACACTGAAACAACATAAAGTAGAAACAAAAAGTAACAAAAGATAAAAACAATAAGAAGATGGGATAGATTTACATGTTCATGGTCAGTAATATTTAAAAATTACGTTCTGGAAGGAAAATATCTACAAATTAGCCAAAAAGTGGCACAAAAAGCGAAGTAAAATAAAGCAAATCAAAATTTAAAAAAAATCTGACCCGTTATGGGGAGTGAAAAAATAAAGAAACAGCCAAAAGAATAATGTTTTTGAACTTACCACTCCAGACAATGCATTATATTTGGTCTTGTAAGACCTTTTGGACCATGCTCCGTCAGCCACTACAGTAATCAGTGGAGTGCCATCTTTGTCGACGTCTCCCGCTTCTCTTGCAAGCCTGGCCTCCTCTTGTCCTGCTTCTTCCATCTGTGCCCACGCTGCTTTACTTGTGACTGTACCAAGTTTTCTGTGATATTTGGCGTAAGTGTTCTTAGCCATGCACGGAATATCAAGAGAAGCAGTGAACTCTTCCAGCTGAGAAAAGCCTCCTCCGGTTGAAAGGATCCCAGACACTGCTGCTGCATTGACGGACATGTATTTATTTGTCTTGCTTGGATCTTCCGTGGATACCTCTTCAGACACACCGCACATTTCACACTGAAGAAAAATTATGCTGGACAACCCATTTCTTTGTTCCTTCACAATTTTCATGTCAGCAACGCCACACTGAAATGGATCATGACGTATGCTCATGATTCTCTGCAGCAAATAGCCAATGTCCACAATCCGCCTTCCCTGGAGAACCTCATTTGGCTTTGGTGCATTTTCACCTGATGATGATCCTTCAGGTGGATCGTTTGCTTCCATAGCTCTAAAAAATTAGTGAAACATAAAATCAATATTACAACAAAAGGACTCGTTCTCTCTCTCTCTCTCTCTCTCTCTCTCACACACACACACACACATACACAATGATGGCGTAGTTGTAACATCGTCGCCTTGTAATCAAGGGGTCCCGGGTTCGATACCCGGTGGACGCCCATTGCATAGTGGTTCGGATCCCACTTTCAACTATATGTCCAATCCCGATTAGCCTATTTGTGCATAAAGTAGACTTAAAGAATTAACAATATATACCGTATTTACCGGCGCATAACACTAACTCCCTATTTTGTACATATTTTTGAGGCAAAAGCTTTATCACTGAATATTATAATTAATTTACAGTATTTCAACTATAAAGTAATATGTAGATCTACTTTCAACAAATAACAGATGCAGATTTTTATTCAGCGGAGTAAAGATGACGTGGCAACACGACACAGCGATATCCTTTAAATCATGGAAACTGCAGGCTGTCACTGCAAGCGGTGTTGGCACAGCAGTGCGTACAGCTTTACTCCTCTGAATAAAAATCTGTATAAAATCTGTTTCTCAAGGTGAATTGACAACGATAATGGATTTTAAAACAGATTCAAAGAGCTTCCAAACAAGACCAATATTGTATTTATAAGACTACCCAATACTAAGAAAAAGTTGTTTTTCAAAATTCATGATTACGGTTTTTTGACAAATTTTAAAAACTTTCTGCCTGCACCATACCAAAATGTCATCACGATCGGACAAACAGTTTTTCATTTAGAGAATTTCAAAAAGAGCGATCGTTTGCAAAACTAAAAAAACGGCCCTTTTTTCGTTCTCACGACTACTCGAAAAAAAAAAAATTGGTCATAGATTAACGCAGAATTGAAAAAGCTAAATTTTGATGTAACTCGTTTTATTGTAGGTCTACTGGTTAATTTTTAATTGCAGTCTAAACTCGAGTATCTATAATTTTTAATCCGATCGTAGGCCGAAATTCGAATGATAATTCTTGAACATATCAGGAGGCAAAGTGCCTACCATACTTTTCACAAAGTCCTCAAGTCCTCAGCTCTATTAACTAATAGATGACATTAATTTTCATTTCTTAAACCCCACAGTGAGTAAAATAGAATTTACTTGCTTTCTTTCCTTTTCTTTTTTTTTTGGCGGCGAACTATACTCAGCCAATACTATGATCGAATTTAGTGATAATATGTTAAGGAATATATTTCAAGAAAACAAGAACAATTAGAGTATATCCAGACAATCATATAATAAAAACATTACTGTTACTATTTTTACTCTTGTTACGTCGTCTTCCTAACTATTGGAGTAATCGCATCTAGGGGATAGTTGCCACTAGGCTATCCTAGGCTATAACCTAGGGGCCGCACAAAAATTAGACGCTAAAGAGGAAATAGTGACAAATTCCTTAATATTGTGAAATTAGCAAAATAAAACATGTCAAGATCTTTTACTTGCTTATTTCATGAATGAAGATGGAAGGAGTTTAAATAATTACATATTAACCCTATTTTCAGTACTGTATTTTAATCGGAGTGCCACAAGTCCGTGTGGCAGCTTGCAAAGGAAGGTCACGTAACAATGCTCGAATATAAATTGTTCCTCGAAGAAACTAATGTAAAATAGAATTGAATGTCAACAATTGAAAGTCAAGTGGAGGCATATTGGCGGTGGAAATCAACATCTTTGTTTCTCAATTTGGCTACCGTAATATAGTGTCGGTTTATTTCCCTTTGATGTATGTGTGGGTGTGCGTTATTAGTGTTGTGTGGCGAAATGTATCGTGAAAATGACACTTTTAAAAGAAAAAGTTCAAGGAATATTTTTTCATCAGATGCGTTTACATTTTCAAGTTTACAAGTGTTATTATTAGAGAGCATGCAATTAGTGGAAGTGTCACGATAAGAGAACCGTTGTCAATAATTGTAGTAATAATAATGTCGGCAGGGTCCAAAGCAAAGAATCGCCTAGCGACCCAAATTTTATAACGCCCCCCTCTCCCGATAGCGTCGCGAACGACAATGATGAAAGATGAAGGGATGAAATAGACGATGGGAGAAACACACACGCACGGTTTACCTGAAATTCGAACCAAGAACAACTGGATCATACCTCGATCACAGAGGCCGATTATTATCCGTGTCGCCAATTTACATGGGCCCGTGCTCACCCAATAATATGCCATATTATTATTATTATTATTATTATTATTATTATTATTATTATTATTGTAACCTTGATTTATGAATTGCATATTGAAATAAACAACTAACACATTTAAAAAATAAGTGAGGATGAATGTTGGCATGCACACTTTATTCGTCTCTCCTACTATCGCTAATCAGGTGGCTTGTGTTTGTCATTTTCGAGAAGCCAGCCTAGTCTGTTGTGTCTAGTTCATCTCGCGCGCGGAGCGACTGCGACAACAATGAACAAGTGTCGATCAACACACAAGGAACGAATCACTTGGAGAAAGTGGAGAATTAAAAAATAGTGGTGCTATGTAAAGTATGCAAGGAAGCTAATGATAAACTACCAAGTATTTCCATCAAAGGGGACCATTCTTTAATTTTTTCTGTTTTCTTTTTCAACTTCAGGAAAATTCAGTTCCCATGAAACCTCTCAGTGTCGCTGTTAGGAAGTGAGGATCATTTATATAAGATATTTTGTTTGAGTTATAAATGTTAATAAAGTGTCGACGCCCCAATTATTATTATAGCATATGATGAACAAACATAAATGTGTAACAAAAGCTTAATAGACACGTATATAATAATGCTGGATCAGGACATTATAGTATTACACGTAATACTAAAATAAAAAAAAGACCGCCCTGTTTCCAGAAGAAGATAAAAAGGTTTCTGGCTTTGGCTCTAGAGGACCTGTTTCCAATACCATTCATTCTGAAGTTTGGCCTTGACCACAGTGTTGCCACAATCTGAGGACACAATTTCCCTTTCCAAGGGGCAAAAGTTCCCTTTTTGGACCATTTTTTCCCTTCACCGAAATAAATATAATAATAATAATAATTATTATTATTATTATTAGCAGAGATAGTAGTAGTAGTAGTAGTAGTAGTAGTAGCAGCAGCAGCAGCAGCAGCAGTAGTAGTAAAATTTCCGTTGGTCCATGTTCGTATAAATAAAAAATGTTACACAAATTTTTCACATACATGTCATCTTCATTGCTTTCTGGTCAGATGTCCCAGGTTTGAATCATGGTCATGAATCCATTAAATCCTTAATTATCATCGTTACAATTATCCGAAGATACAGAAAAGCGACGTACAATAAACTTAAAAGAAATATAAATAGATACGAGCTTATATTCAAGAGAGCAGAAATAAGAAGGAACAGAAAAAAATAAAAATGTGAATTTGAAAGTGCAACTTAACATAAACTGTAATAATGTAGAGTCAGAAGTCTTAAAAATTTCCCTGAAATTGTGATATTTTTCATCAAAATTCCCTTTTCCCTTTTGGCTAATATTTCGGTCCGAATTTCCCTTCAAAAGGGAAATTTCCCTTCATGTGGCAACACTGCTTGACCATTGGCGGTGACAAACACAGAGCTATTTGAGCGAGAGTCAAGGAACGGTAAGTCCCCCTCCCGGCTATTTTGAGGCGAAGATTTCGCGGACCTATGAATTTGCGGCCGGAAATTTTAGCGTGACAATTACATTTTCTTAGGAAACTGCTAAAAGATACAGTTTTACTTACCTAGACTGCTTTTGTTGTTCTCGCCAAACTTTCAAGTGATTTGCTCGCCTCTTCTTTCTTCTCTCTGATAGAAACAACCCTCTCTTCTTTCTTGGCGGTGACATAATTTCTTATTCTATGTTTACAACACAACACTCCAGCGAGACTCGACAAATTTTTAGCTAGCAGAAGCTGTCCAACTCAAATATCCCTCCGCCTGCTGGAAGTTCCAGGCGGTATGGTAGGTGGCAGCACAATTTGCCATGAAAAAAAATCATTGCAGACATAGAATATTATTATGATTGCGTAATAATATGCAAATTTTCCAGTAACCAAAGTATAGCAATCGCTGCATAAATGTTTCATCTAGTGAACCATTTTGTCGGTTTTCTCATATTTTTCTTGTGAAATAAGAAAATTAATTAGAAAGGTGTGTCAGCTGTATTTTCTGATATTTTTATTATTTTACGCGTAATATAATTATGCAAGTTACTCTTCGAAGTAATAGCACGCACGGGACGAGTACGAAGAAAAAGGTTCTAAAAGCAGTTGATCGAAATTCTATTCCAGGGCAACGCAATCACTGTAACAATTTCCCATGTAAATGAATGGGACAATTTTTCAAGATGGCGGCCGTAGTCCATCCCGTTAATTACAACCAGATACAAACTTTACTTGCTGTCTTGCGCTGACTTACGATCTCGCCATAGTAGGTTTCGAATTCAACTCCCGGCCTGCGTATAGTTGTATCACAGATAAAGGTACCCTTATCTGTCGTTGTATCTATCTATGTGTTCCTTCATCAGTTTAACTCAGGGGCGTGCCGTGACCTTTCGTGATAGGCAAGCGATGGGTGAATTTTTCGTTTCGGTTAATAATAACAGTTTCAAATATAATATAGGCCTACACTACAGCGCCTAGAATAACGTAGTGTGGAAAACGGCATGGTTCTGCCCTCTCTCGCTGGTTCCACTCGAAAATGATCCGCTAGAGGCGCTGGTGTTGACCCCGGTGCTTGGTGTTCGACTGCTTATAATGGAAGTAAATGGTTTTTTTTGCTGCAACGTCTGATTCTTTTCCTTGTAACATTTCTTTGTATCAGAAAATTGTTATGATATTTGGTACAGTAGTTGCGAAAATATTAAAGAACGTTCTGAACCGTCGATCATGACCTGTCCTTGAGTTTTTTATTAACAATACGGAAGAAAACATAGGTATGGATTGTAACACGTAACATGACAATTGCTGCGAGAATTAGTATTGTGTATGCATTATCCTGAAAGGTTCATTAATATTGTCATTGTCACAAATATTATTTTTATGGAAATTCACACAGACAATACTCGTTTATTTTTCAAAGATTGTTTTACATCCACTCGCGTGTTGTCTAACTTACCGCCCAAAAACTCGCAAGCGTGAAATTTGACACTTCTCGTTTCCCGCTTACTGGAAAAATGTAAACAACGCGTTGGTTGAGTAATATTTTCACCATGCCTGGAAACTGTCGCCACTGTTTTGTGCCTGGTTGTTCTAGTGGATATTGTTCAAGTAAAGAAAAGGGTATTTCTGTATATAGTGTTCCCAAAGAAAAAGATAAATTAGCCGCCGAGTGGAATCGTGCAATTCCCAGAGCTGACAAGGAACTCTATGACGCAGCTGGTGTTTGTGAATTGTATTTCGATGAACAATACATTATCAGAGATTATGTTCACGTAATAAATGGTAAGAAGGTAAGGTTGCCAAGGGGGAGGATATTATTAACAAAGGATGCAGTGCCTACGAAGTTTCCAAATCTGCCAAATTATTTCACAAAAACTGTTCCTGGAAAGAGAAAATGCAGAGAAATGTGTGGATCAAGTGCAAAAAACCCAAAGAACAGTTTGACATTTAATGAAAATTTGTCCATTCCCTCGCTTAAAGAAAACCTCACGGTACCCACAGAATTCTGGGGAAGGCATGTATGTAATCGGCTATTTGAACTCCATGGATTATGAAATTCAATTCTTTCGAATATCTGCATTTCGGGAAAATGACTTCATAATATGTACGCCACGAAACATTTTTTCTCCTTCATGACACTATTTCAATTTTATTAGTATACAAAAATAAACTTGTGTACACAATCCAACGTTTGACGTCCAGCCTCACATGCTATATGTTGATGATCGCGTTGCGTTGCACATAAAACGTATTTATGTTACTTTTCTGTGTAAATTAATGCCATTTCGTGACTGCAAATCACTCAACAAATATAACTGTTTCCATCAATTCACTTACCGCCTTTCTAGAGAAACAAATCTACACAATATATTCCAAAAACTAACTAAGCCGCATTACTTTCATAACAAAATTAGCACCTGGGTCGATCGCACTGCCATCTACTTGTCATCGTCTAGGGGAACCAGTTTCTTGGGTCGTTTTCCACACTACGTTATTCAAGGCGCTGTAGCCTACACACATCCCTACTTACAATAATGTGCATAATGGTGACGTATCGGGCTTGAGTGTGTGAAGTGCATACATACCGTAAAATCAAATCTTCGCTGCACGGTTTTTAAAGAAGGAAAACAGCCTTTCGATATAACTTTTAAATTCCAACCATGAAGAAAATTATGATTTACCTGATATTTGAGGGCAACTATAAAATAAATTACGTTCTTCTTTAACCCTGAAAATAAGAAACATCCTATTAGCATAAAGTTTCGATATTAAATAAACGGACGTTTTTCGGTTTCTTACATGGCTAGAATTATGAATCATGACTTGTCTTCAGTTGGATGCAAGCGCAGATGTGATTCTGCGAACGTTCATGTCTTTGCACTGCATTATAAAAATTGCTCAAGTCACTCACCGTAGCCTATATAGTTCCATCAGTGGCGTGCTCAGGATTTTCGAAAGGGAGGGGTTATGTATACTTTTTCTTGGTAGTCAGCCCTCATTTTGTCATATTTTCCTACCTTTGACGTTCTTTTTTAGGAATACTTGGCGAAAGGGGGGGGGGGTTATAACCCACATCAACCCCCTCCCCCTTGGGCACGCCACTGAGTTCTATGGTCCTAAATTTGTATTGAATAAAACGCATGGCCAACAAAATAATTTATTAAGATCATTGCTGCCACATAACAACATAATATTGTTGTACCGAGATGTTTTAAACTGCCTAATGAAAACTTTCCCATCTTTCTTAGTTGGTTTGGTTATGAACAATTCAGGACACGGTGGCTCATGGTTCACAAGCTCCAACCTTTCACGTTATGTTCTCGAACTGAATGGTTTTGAAAGAAGGCCCCTAATAATCAAGTCCTTACCTGCAACACTGCAAATCGATGGCTCGTCTGATATGTCAACCATGGCGGAAATTTTCAATGTAGAATCATACTTTTACATCAGGTACAAAAACACTACACAAAGAACAGAAAAACACAGCACAATATCACAGTAAAAAACAACACGCATCCCCAGCACCCACGCTTCTTCCATTTCACCCAACCTGCAGTGTTACATACCCTCCATATTTCCGAGTAACTGACTACATGACGGATATGTTCAAGTACCGGCTGTGATTTAATTTCTTATAAATAGCGTACGACTGGTGATCACTGGCTAACTTCATAATGTAATTTGTTGATTACTATAGAGTTTCAAACATGAAAATCGTACCGCGTGAGGTGGTGCTACGGACGCACAGAAAATTCTGGAAGTTAGCAACCTTGTGGCCAGTGTGGACGAATTCTTTCCAACACCCTTGCCAAAGACAGATGCGGTCTTGGGGTTGCTTGCCCTCGGTCTTTTTTCTTCGTGAACGGGGATTGACATTGACCATGCGAGAACTGCATAAGTCACTCGAAAAGCGGGGGGAAAGGCGAGCAGTCCTCTTCCTCTAACGCGGTCAGTCGTGCCGCATCGCCCAGCATCGTCAAGGGTGTAGCCGGTTTATGTTTCAAGCCAAAAGAACAGAAAATAGGGGAAATGAAAATTCTGCAATGTAAATATCTTATAGTAAATAAATTCCATTCTAATGTGTATAAAGGCATTGAAAAGCACGGACTTAAGATATCAAAAGTGTTTTAAAAAAACAACGCAAGCGGCGCTTGCCCCGCCTTTCCTTACCGCACGCTTCTGGTTTAACTTAATCACCATCATCGTTTACATTAAGTAACAAGATATATTTGTATTTTTGTAGTTCCTTGGATCAAATGCATAGACCCAAGGACACTTCTAGGTTGCTTTGCTGTTTCGACAACTTTAGCTACGTTAATTTTTACCTCCTATGGGGAGGAATAATGAAATAGGCAGCCTACTTGTGAGGATAGGTCTGTTAAATTTGGTTCCCTTAGCATAAACACACAGCAAATGTATTATTTATGCTAAACCTAACAAGCCTAACCTCACAACTAGGCATTTAGCGTAACAATAGAAGCTTTCCGCAGTGACGTCAGAATGCAAGGTTGCTCTCGCGTTGTGCGATAAGAGAGACCCGTATTGGAGTTGGATGGAACGGCGGCACTACTGCCATCTATTGTTCAAAACAGCAAGCACAATAACATACACATTCCTTACTCAGAGCTCGAACTTGGGATCAGCGCGTCTAACCACTCCGCCACAGATGCCGGCGTTTCTAGCCTATAAGAGCATCGGTACGAGGCAATAAGAGTCCTTGCAAGGCAGAAACGTTCGTGAGTCAAGGAAGACTGACGTCGTTGATTCGTGTGCCCATGCAAATGTACGAGATTCAAGAATTCATTTCTTGCCTTGTCAAAAGTATTCAGCTTTTCGCCCTAACGTTTCCTTATTGTTTGTATCAAGCACGTATTCAGAAGGGGGTGCAGAGGGTTTGGACCCACCCGAAAGACTTACTAAGTCCAAAATTAAATAAGGGAAAATTCCCCGTGCACATTGTACCGTGCCATGAAGGCACATACAGGGAGAGATGTGGAGGTAGAACCACACACATTCTCGATCTCAGTAATTTTAGGAGGTGATGTCATCAGAACCACGCTCCGTGCGCCTTTCCACCAAGGGTTGCCCCAAGAATCACTTATTCAGGCAGAGTGGACCCCAGAGTGGTTTTATGCAGTAACAAGGCCGTAAGAACCCTAACCTTTGGTCACCCACCCCTGGAATAGATTGATCTGCTTCATTTTACTTCGCTTTTTGTGCCACTTTTGGCTAATTGCGAAGATGGGGATGAGTGATAATATGACGAAATTGATGAATCAACACTCGCAAACATCCATGCCCAGGTCGGGATTCGATCCCAGGGACCCTGGCGTCTTAGTGCGATGTGCTAACCACTCCGCCACTGGGGCCGCCCCTGGGATCGAGTCCGGGTCTCTCGCGTGGCAGTCAGGCGCCTTACCGACTAGACCAGCACGGCTTTTACATTGATTTGATTTAGTTTATTTTACTTCCCTTTTCTGCCACCTTTGGGCTAATCGGTGAGATGAGGGTGAAAGGCGATAAGATGAAATGGATGAATGGACAATCACATAAGGACAGCACATAACACGAACCTCACGAAGGATCACACAAGCAATGAGTCCTGACGCCAGAGCCTAGCTAGTCTGCCAAATGCAGTCCAGGGTGTACTACATGGAAGGGAGGTTGACATTTGGGAAGGGTCACTTCTTACACCCCTCCTACATTAAGAGCAAGAGGGAAATATACAAGGCCTGTTATCTTGGATTTGATTTTATTTTTTGTTATTGAGCATGGCTTTCTGCCCCTTTGGCTAATCGCGGCGATGAGGATGAATGACGATATGATGAAATTGATGACGGGGCACTCGCAAAGAAAACTCATGCCCAGGCAGCGATTCGAACCCAGGACTTCTTGCCCAGTTACCAGGGCCGGATTAAGGTGGGTGCTATTGATGCTGCAGCATTAGGCCCATCCTTGAAATAGGCCCAGACGAATACCGACGAGAATTTTCCGAAAGCTGGACAGTTTTCTTTTGCTATATTAACCTGAAAATAAATCTTAGAATTAAATTTGCAGCCCCAATTTCGGACGCCTAGACACACGTAGTAAAGTTTTCACCTTGAAAGTTATATTAGTTGTACAGAAAAAATCGACGGTATGCAGCATCAGGTCCAATTTCGTCTTAATCCGGCCCTGTCCGTCACGCTGTACTAACCACTCCGCAACGGAGGACGGCATCTTGAATGAGTTTGGTAAATCGACTTTACGCACAGATAGGCTAATCGGGACTGAGCCTGTGTGTGCCTCCAGCGCGTATCAAACCCGGGACCCCTTCATCGCAAGTCGAACACGTTACAACCACGCCATCGACGAAGCTCTACGGCGGGCAGGTGTCTAAATTTTAGGGAAGTATAACTTTTTCATTTTCTCCAGGAACGAACAAGTTCATCTCGCCATAGAAAGCGAGAGGGGAAAATTTTGTTTTTCTACGAAGGACGAAATTGAATTTTTACGTGCAGTAAAGAATCTTGTACAATATTATAATATCGGAGAATATCTTGTCTTGCCTGTTCTTGACATGCAATAACCTGCTCTCTCGTCCAAAATTTCAATAAAGAAAATGAAGGAATTTCCACACCTTTAGTTTTCACCTGCAAGGGATGGAAGTGAGCTCGAAGTAATATCCCATTTGTCGATACACGTATGTTGAAAGCCGTTGAGAAAGAGCGAGACATTTATTGCAAGAGAGGGCGTTTTTCGAATGGTGTACTTTCTGGAATATTCCTTATACCTTTCCTTCTGGCTTGTAAAATAAAAAAAAAATGACTATATTGATCGCAAGTCCAACTGGCGGCTGTCTGTCCACCAATCGTGTTCGGAGGTGTGTGCCTCGTTGAGTGTCAACAACCTCAGTTGGGAAGTGAAAGCTGTAGGGGTAACATCGCCCTCCCGTTACAATGTTGCCAAGCGTACGTCTGTTTCGTCACTTGTTTTATTAGCTTGTTTGTACAGTTTTCGTGTTCTAATTTTCCGTGCTTTGTGTACTATTGTACAACTTTTGTCCAGTAACGGCGCTGTTCAACTCTCTCCCTCCCCCGTTTGCAACCTCCCTTTGGGTGCAATACTTTATATTATACCACGGCTAACTATCATCAGGGAGTAGGGTTCTTTTTAGAAAGGAAACCAGACGGCGAACCTTCCAATGTAGACAGTTAATAAGATTATATTATATCTTATCTCTTTACGTGAACGAGATATAGTTGAGAACACACTAATTTAAATATTTACATCACCATTTTTCTTATTTCAAAAATTCTTATAAACACCAAGTTCTAGAGAATTACGATTTTGAGCTGGAGGATTAATGTCTTCGCCACCGATTTCAGCTCTTCGTTGTTTTAGGAATTCTTTATCCAGTTTCCCGCTCTCTACCCACCGCCACTGGTGTAATCAAAACCTCCACAAAGCGGGTCGTAGTAATATAACAAATCCAAGATTTGTTAGGAGACCCAAATTGGATAATAAACCTTTTCTTCGAGCATGGCCTCATCTCCAGGAAGCTATCAACTCGCGGCAAGCCACGGTAGTTAGCGACCTGTTGAGTGAGATGAGTCAAGGCAAAATGGATAATAAACCTTTTCCTGTTCCCACAAAAATAGGCAATAATTAGGCTGGAGAGTTCAATGAACTACACACTGGTAATGATCAGGCTGGAAAGTTCATACGAACTAACCGATCAATGTTCATATTTATATCGATACTTTCACTTCTTTAAACTTCATATCTATTTACGTATGAGTATATGTCTCATTTTACAAGTATTTTTATTAATTTGTTATCCTTATATATTTTCTTTATTATCTTATACTGTATTCTATTATTGTTAATCTTCCTAATTTACTTTGGAGCTTATTCACACTGCCATTCATGTCTATTACAGCAATCTTTTGATTTGCACGTCTTGTGCTGCCATCTGTGTTTAACATTCGTAATTATTCACGCGCATCAGACCCATTGGATACGTAACAAGTTTTACAGTAGGTTTGGCAACATTCTGTGTATCCGACGCTCATTTGTTTCCTCCCGCCAGCAACTTTCTGTTTCTTGTAACTCGAAAATGCTCGATGGCAGTCGAAGGGAATTCAACTGATCGCTGATTCGTTGTTTCCCAGGCGCAGCTGGAAATGCGAGTGGTGTAGCTGGGTCTTCTTTCTCACTGCTACATTTCCTGCTCGACACACTATCGGACGCTGTGCCTCGTCCCAAACTAGAAACTCACTTTGTCACTGAACGGAACGAAAGAGTGACGTGGAAAGTGTTGACATTTTCAACTGCTGGAAACTGGACCAAAGATAGGGTTGGTATTTTTTTTTTTAAGAAACAAAACAGTTTTTCTTGCTTTAAACTATGTTTTAATCAAGAGAAAAAAACATGTTTTAAACAAATAACACTATTAAAATATAATGCCAAGAAGACTTATTTCCCAAGAATAATAATGGTTAGTAAGGAATCTGTTAATCATCCAAAGAAAGACTGTTGTTTTTAGTTATAAACTAATGCTTCTTAAAACACCTATTTATGTTGGTTGTAAATCTCGCTTGTAGGCTGTTCGAAATGGTTCGACTATCCACAGTTGCCAGGCCCTTTCTATCCCCGTTGTAGCTCCTCTGTTTTCCGAAATATCACATTTTATTGTGAATGCAACGAAATACATCGACATTAAGAACGATGTACTCTAAGTGCAGAACAAAACTGTTTCGTTCATATACTATTCAATAACACAACTGTTTTTTTTAACACTTGTAAAAGACATGGGCATGTGTTTTAAACGTTTAAAACAAACTTATTAAAACGCTTTTGTTTTAAACATGCCAACCGTGCCTAAACGGATACTGTATATTAACCTAAATAAAAATAAATAAAACAGCAGCTGTTGTCTGTTGTACTGTATTTAAATTAGGTTTTAATATTTGTAAATGCACATAATTTGCACATTTCACCAATAAAAGTTGCTTGCATGTGCAGCCAATATGCTTCACAGACAAATGAAGTCCAAATTTGCTACATTTTCAAAGCGTCGCATACGTAACGCACTTTTGTTAATGATTTTTATGCATTCAGCCTTTGCCAACATACTCAAGTTATTTTCGTTTGCTAGGAGACACCACAAAGTACTTCATAATTCTATGAAATCAGTTCATTATGAATATTTTAATCAAATACGAGCATGTGTAGAACCTGAAATTTTGTGTGTAAAATGTTTCACACGTAACACTGGAATGCCCCACATAAACAAAATAAATTGGTTGAATGGTTTTGTCCAGTGACTTGTCAATCTGTGTGAATGACGTAATAACTCGTAAAGTTGCACTCTCTGCGGTTGTTCTGCTGCGATGTACTTACAGCGGACCGACCCTACGTTCAGACAAAGTTCTGAATCTATGGTCTCCAGGGATAATGTTGATGCAGGACAATGCTAGGCCACATACATCTAGTGGGAAATGTATGGGCGAAGTTCAGTTGAGAAACACTGCAGCACCCTCCTTACAGTCCGGACCTTTTACCATATTACATGTTTGGAGAATTGAGAAAGCAGATGTGCTTCCAAAACGGACGTACAGATGGCAGTCAGAAAAGTTCTAACCGAAGCTACAAAACGACTTATATGAGAATAGAATTACTGTATTCGTTACATGGTGGAAGAGGCATTTCAATACTGGGATGTATATTTCTGATATATGAATGTGTTTTCCCTCTAAACATAGTCTTGACTTACTTCCATTTGACTAGCTCTTGCAGATATATTGCGGATAAAATGCAATTTATACGACTCAATTCACACAAAAAAATAAATATATACTTATGTAATATATGAATATCCACAGTGGAGAAGACTCAAAAGTAGCGCTAGGATTTTGATGACCTTTAAAAAATGTATTTATGACCTAATACATGCAAGAAAATGACCTAAAAATTCTGAAAGATTTGTAGAACAAATTTATAAACTACCAAGAGAAATTCAAATTACAAATTAACGTTACAGTATCTATCACATGTTCATTGCGTATGGTAGTACAAGTAACAAAGTTCACTTTTTGTCATATTTTACACTTTAAGTACTGAGTTGCACTACACAACGAAAATCATATTCAAATTTTCAAAAGTGAATGATTGTCGGATGTCGGACAAGAATTACTTGTACATGGAAAAATTTCTCTCAGACTTCCACCGACACAAGGGGAGCGTACTTGAAATGAACAATATCACTTGGTGTTAAGTCACTTTCAATTCCATAGAGTGCAAATTGCTTCCCTGACAAAATGTCCGATACAGAGCACAAAACCTTTTACACCTTGATTTTTAACAATAATCCGTCTGGCGACAATATATTTACTGATAGAGGGGGAAATCACATTGTTTGAGCTGAATTGTTACACAACAGCTTGTGTCAACAATACTGCACAGAATTTCTTTGTTTCTTCAAACACGGTCACTCAGAACTGCGCTGAAGGCAATGAGACGATAGTCGGGAACATATCTCAAAGGGTTACATTTGCATGTAAAATGCCCCTTCTTTCACCAAAATGTAGAAAAATACATAAAATGACTCTTAAAAGGCCGAAAATGACTTAAGGGGGTTCTAAAGACATGTTAAAGCATAGGCCCAAATTTCAATGGATGAGCGTACAACTAATATAGATTCGGTAAGGAAGAAATTTTCCGATATAAAAGATTGTTTTATTCACTGGAACAGGTGAACCTTATAATTTTGTTACGATTAATGATATTTAAGTAAATAACAGAAAATAAAAGGTCTCCGTCATGTTCAAACTTCTGCGTACAGATGGCGCTGAAGTGGTAGTTTTGTCAATACCATTGCATGTTTTCTCTTTTATGACTAGTATGGAAGATTTCGTGGTGAAACAAAGATCACATGTTCTTCCCGCAAGCATCTGAAATACTATGTGAAAAAATGAAAACATTTCGTACCTTCAGAGAGTAGTGCTTATCATTAAAATTTTTGAAGTGACGTTTGTCGCAATATACTCCGTGGTGCAGATTTTAGCCAACACTGTTGCCGAGATTTCACTCTGTGCTTTCTAACGATATGATCAATACAAGTGCTTCGAAATTGTAAAAGTTAAACCAAGTTACCAGAGAATAACGAATCCAGTAAATGTTGGAAGAAGGAAAAATCGGAAAAAACGGAAAGGTAAGTCTTATGTTTAAATGCTTGTTGCTTAATCCATCAAAAGCAAAACGTTTGCAATATGCAAGAGTGATGCAGAATGTATGATTTATTTATATGTTGAGGAAATACCTTCCGATATAATTTCTGTGAGAATATCGCTTCGAAGTGTCTACATTTTCAACGCAGCACCCTTTTTTCCTTACAAAGGAAGTTGATAATTCTTTGCAATTGTAAAATCAGAAGAAAATGTTATTTTAAATTAGGCATAATGCAGATATTACAGTTTTGTGATTATTGCTAGAGCATGAAATACGTTGATATAGATTACATTCTGGCATTAAATCGATATTACTTACTTACTTACATCGGAATTTGTATTACAAATCAGTCGTTCATTATAGTTTCACTTTGCCCTTGTACATGGTTGGAACGAGTCGTTTCTGACCTGTTTTGAACAAGATTTTTCTCCTTTATATATATATATATATATAATATATATATATATATATATATATATATATATATATATATATATATATATATATATATATAAGTAGAGTAGGTGGCCCGCTTCTGCGCCCGAAAATGGAGCTCGGTGGAGCTTGCCTTAATGGATTTCTCTCGTAAGGCATGAGCTCCATTTTCTCGCAGTGTTGCCAGCTCCTCACCCGAAAAAAATCACCAAGGTTTTTGGGTCTAACCTAACCTAAGGCAAAGAGTTGGCAACACTGCAAAGCAAGCCTCAAGCAGTGTTGCCAACTTGTTCTTGACCTATTTTTTATTTTACGATGTTTTATGCACTAAACTAACCTACAATGAGAGTAGTGCAGGTGCACCGGTTCCCAGCCCGAAAATGAGGCTCGGTGAGGCTCGCAGTGTTACCAACTCCTCACTTGAAAAAATCACCAAGGTTTTTGTTTTTGGGTATAACCTAACCTCAAGCAAGGAGCTGGCAACACTGCTTGAGGCTTTTCTCGCAGTGTGGCCAACTCCTCACTTGAAAAAAATCACCAAGGTTTGTTTTTGGGTCTAACCTAACCTCAAGCAAGGAGCTGGCAATACTGCTTGAGGCTTGTTCTGCAGTATTGCCAACTCGGGCAAGGCGTAGCCTTTTGGGTGTATGTTAACCTCACAGTGTTGCCAACTCGGCGTAGCCTTTTACGCTGTATAATTTTTTAGCTTTTTTGTGTGTGAGTGTATATGTGTTACCAACTCGGCGTAGCCTTTTGGGTGTATGTTAACCTCACAGTGTTGCCAACTCGGCGTAGCTTTTTGGGTGTATGTTAACCTCACAGTGTTGCCAACTCGGCGTAGCTTTTTACGCTGTATAATTTTTTAGTTTTTTTTTGTGTGTGAGTGTATATGTGTTGCCAACTCGGCGTAGCTTTTTGGGTGTATGTTAATCTTGCAGTGTTGCCAACTTGGCGTAGCCTTTTGGGTGTATGTTAACCTCGCAGTGTTACCAACTTGACGCAACTTTTTGGATGTATGTTAACCTCACAAACAGTGTTACCAACTCCTCACTCGAAAAAATCACCAAGGTTTTTGGGTCTAATCTAACCTAAAGCGAGGAGCTGGCAATTCTGCTTGAGGCCTTACAGTGCATAAAGCAATTTACCAACCTACTGGTATTTTTGCCATAGTTTTTTACAAAAAAAAAAAAGAGAGAGGGAAGAGTTAAACAACCGGCAGTATTGCCAACATCTATCTACAGCTTTTTTACTTGGCAAGGGTTTAGCCAATTTAGCAAGGAGTGCCGGCAACAAATATATACTGCCGTAAAAGAGAAAGAGATGGATGGATAGCAACACAGTATGTGTGTGTGTGTGTGCGTATAATATGTAGTATTATTAACTAGAGTGTGTTGGCAACCCATCTCCAACTAAAAAAGATAGAGATACCTATTGCTGTAAGATAAAGAGAGAGACTAAGCTGGCAACAGTGGTGAGCGAATATGTATTATTTCCAAGTCCCGGGCAACACTGGCAACATCAATTGCGGTTCAGTGTTGCCAACTCACCTCAAGAATATTTCACCATATGATATTTTACAGGCGAAGCTAATCTACGAATGGGAGTTGGCAATACTGACTAGTGGAGGTAGCCAGGGCTGCGTCCGAATTAGCAACAGATGTTACCTAGAGCGCTGTTCCATCCGGGACTCAGCCAATCTCTGTTGTCCGAATTTGCGGTAGACGTGGAGTTGGAGGGAAGAGCAGAGAGGCGCGACAGATGCATGCTTGAACTTGCTGTGACGCTGCGCTTGGCAGCCATATTCTAATTTTCTTTTTGTACAGACAATATTTACTGATTAGAGGATGTAAAACTCAGTTATATTTTAATATTTTATCGATAATACTGAATGCAGAAAAATTGTAAATGATGAAATAGTGTGTTATATTTTTAATATGAGTAGTAAATAGGTGGAAATTATTGTCATGTTTGTTTGCGCCCCAGAGCGCGGTGGGTGAAGTTCGGGCTGATACCTGGCGGGAAAAGTGACAGCCGTACTACAAGGGGACATGCAGATTCGGACGACTTGGACGTGACTTCGACGGCATGCGAGAGCAACGGGAGAGAACGGGGTGGAGTGCTTGCCAATCCGGACACGGCTTTTTCTCTCGGGAACGATGTGCCACACACACACGCGCGCGCCTATTTATCTATCATGGGTAGATCATGTTCTGCGCATTTATTTGTTGCGCTGACACAGCGTGATGAGTAAATGCTTTTTCTTATTTTTGAAGTATGAATGCATCTTATCGTAATCTTCCAAGTCTTGGGGACACCAATGTTTGTATATCGCGATTTTTGTAAATTTTTCTCGGGAACAATGTGCCACACACACACACACACACACACACACACCAACATTGCTGTAAGATGAGGAGGGAGAGAGACCTATAGCTGGCAACAGTGGTGAGCGAATACGTATTATTTCCAAGTCCCGGGCGCCAATGTATATCGGGATTTTTGTAAACCTCTCTCGCGGGAACGATGTGCCACACATGTGTGCGCGTGCTTCTTATTATTTTTGTATTGTGATGCAAACAAACAAATAATAATTTTTTTATTTTTTTAGGATTTCTGGCCTCTATAACCTCGCCAGGGTGCGTGGGTGCTCAACACCAGTTCTAACGGTCATAGCTATCAAAAGCCTAATGCCTCTGTAGAGTTTTGTGAGTTATTATTTTTTTAATTTGCGCATCGAACTAACTTATATTGGATTTTGATCGTAGTGTGCAGTGTTAATTTGATCAGAGGTGCCTTATTGGCTGGATTGTTGTTATTCTGCAGCACTGTTGAGGTGAAATCCAAATTGTACATGTGCTTGTCGAAATGTTTTTGTATGCGTGGAAGAGTGTGCTTGGACCAGTAGGGAAATTTATTTTTCGCACCGAGGTCTGTCGCGAAAGTCTTCGTGCTTGAATTATGCGAGAGAGTTGTTGTCGAAGATTCGTCCAATAGGAGTTGGCAACACTGACTAGTTGCTTCACAATTTTTTTGTTTTTTAAATATATGATATTTCACAGGTGAGGCTAACCTACAAGTTACAAGTTGACGGCGTAATCTTCTATAAGATGATAAGTATGCAATAAGATGAAGAAGATGCTAACTGGCAATAGCGGTGTTAATGTTTCTAGCTTTCTACCCCCTCTCACCGGGCTTCCTCCCTCTTATGGTGCAGTGGTATTTAAGGATTCGATACTTGCACAAGTGGTTTTTGAAACTGTAGGTCCACCCCTGATTAGTCTTACTTACAGGGGACTCTTGTAAACACTACGAGGACGAAAAAAAGCATATTTTTGTTTTTCTACATGTATGTATGTATGTAATGCGATTTGTGTGGGGGTCAAAATTTTGAATTTACGGCTTAATTAATCTGCATGAATGCTTAATGTTTGATTTTTCTTATTTCTAGTTTGATATGAGATATACACAATTTTATTTTTTGAAGTACAGTTAATATTACCTAGTTTGGGTTAAGCTGTAACATACAACTAGCGATCGACACGACCACCTGACACACAGACAGAGAGAGTGTGAGTAAATTCAAAGTGTGATTTATTGTGAACTAAACTAACCTCACTTACCTACCTACATATAGTCTTACAGGTAACTCAAAAAGCAGAAAGTAGTACATAGCATGACAAGTCGATCTATCGTAAACTAAACTAACCTCACTCGCCCACTCACATATAGCCTTACAGGTGACTCAAAGGCAGAAAGGCAGCTATATCACTTGTAAGGGTCAACACACAAGATTTATTGCAAACTAAATTAACCTACGACATAAGCCATGGACACATCTTCCAGATAGGGTATAAGCAACTCACCTCTTGCAATTGTATAACGGGGAAAATTAACCTACAGCTGGCAACACTGTTTGAGTTGCTTTCGACGAGCCAAACTCAAATAGGCTAAAGCTAATCTTCTACAGCTAGAAGCTTGAAACATATACCCTCGCAGAGTATGCCAACTTACCTCATGTAAAAATATTACCTAGTACGGTTAAGCTGTGACATACAACTAACGATCAACACGACCACCTGACACACATACGGAGAGAGTGAGACAGCTTATACGCAATATATTCCTACACATGTACTGGGTTTAAAAGGTAACTTGCAACAACTATTTCACTCACCCCCCTATCAAAATCTCCTAACCACATGTTTTTTGACACTTGCCGCCAGAACATGGTGGTTTTAGACTGTAAATTCAACCCGATTATTCTATTTGTGCATGATGCCTGCATTTGGAATATTTTATTCTTGGCATACGGTATTTTGCGTGCTCCAGTAACCTTGCGCTCGATTCACGGAAGCTATGACGTGTATTTCCTGTTTCGCGAACATGCGAGAATTTTTCACAATAGATAATATATTGCAAGAGCGAGTTGTTTGTGTATATAAATCTAGTTTTGGAAATAGACATGAATATAATGTCAAAAATTATTGCATAACTTAAAAATATTGATATTTATTGCACTAGCAAAGGTAAATGTGGAATGCCCCGGCCCCTCAGCTGTTAGGTTAAACACCATAAAAATTTTATTACTGATAGCAAGCATTCTCATATCGACAAAACAGATCTAGTAATGAGCTGTCTTGCAAGTCTCCCGAGTGAAGGAATATGATGCCACTATAAACTGTAAACAAGATATGCAGTCCCTCGCATGAGATGTACGAGGCTTATGAACCTCGACCTATAGAGTTGTACAATGGATGTTTTTTTTTTTTTTTAAGCATAGCGGTGTGTTTTCGCTTATTTCAATGTCATTGAGCGGGCATGTAAAGAAGGGGAGAGAAAAAAAAAGGAGGAGGGGTTATAACGGATAATTCATATTTCGATTTCAATATTTTTGCTAGTCACGATTCACCTGCTATCTAGAAGGACACTGGACGAAGGCTAAAAGCGAGTGAAGGAGAGAAATGTTATTTTTTTTATCTTTTTGATTGTGTGTGATGAAATAGTTTTAGATAATAATAGTAGGCTAATAGAATTGTAGAAAACGGCTGTATCGTGATGCGAGGCTGAAAGCAATTTCGAAAGCAGTCTCGGGCATCTTCGCGTTCAGCCAACAAGGAAAATGCACATGGAGGGCGCAACGGTATTGTCCATGGATGTTTTTTTCTGAATAAACATACATATCAGTTTTTGCAGTCTCCAGATGGGACCGGAGCTTTTGTTTTGGTTGGACAAGGGGGTTCAGATAAATACATGGACATCAAAATAAAAGAAAAAAAATTTACTCCACTGCTCACATGTATTGAGTCTTCCAATAACACACCTCGCGAGGGCGTACCTACATGTATGCAAAATATAGTTAATGTCTTATTTCTCGAACCTGTGGTCTGTAGATTTGCTTTTGTTGGCAACAGAAACAGAAAAAATGGCACCATGTTATTGAATACTGATATGGGTGTACTGTAATCATAACAATTTTTCTAGTTAAAAATCTATGTCGAAAAGCAATGTTGGGTGACTTGTCTGTGTTGGGTCTTATTAACAACTTCACAGCTGTACCTGCACAACTCATCGACTACAAGGCAACAATGTTAGGAAATGTGTGCGTGGCTCCGAGAATACAATTTAAAATCACTAATGTGGCATGAACCCCCTCCACTTGTGTGTATTTGAATATGCGAAAATTAGACATTTTGAATAATCGATGAGAACAATCACAAAATCAGGTTGCACCTGTATGACGTGTTCAAACTTCAGACGATTTTTGTTAATCTACAAAAGCCAAGTGTGAACGGAGATTACTACGAAAATTGGGGAAAAGAAAAGAAGCGAGGCTATTTTGGCTAATGGCAACGATGAGGATGAATAATGGTTGTTTTGATAAAATTGACGAAGTCAATATGCCTAGCCTAAAATAAAATTCAACAATTAATGTTAAACATTTGCCACTCTGAAATGGCGACGGCTATCATCATAATATCACTTGTTTCTAACCTGTTCATATTGGCCCTCTCTCTACCCCTCCATAAATTCGATTCGAAAGGCACAATCATTCCAGTTCTTGAATAAGACTCGCATATGCCCTCAGAAAAAACAAGAGAAGAAATAAATAAATCAAGTCATGTATATTCTTCATCCCCCCAATTTTCTTCCACAACACCGCACGAAGCCTCGAGTTTCGGATATTGTTGTTGTGCGACAGGATAGGGTAGATGAACCGTATGTTTACCGAGGACCAGACGTAATCAAACATTTTTTTGAAAAGATAGTTGAAGAGGTTGAGACCATTGGCAGCCTCTTACGCGAATCGAAACCAAATGCTCCTATTATCCAGCGATGAACTTCAATCTCACAATAACATTGAAACGTGTCCGGTGTGCGATCAAAGGTTTTACCGACGAGAACCGGAAAGTAATTTCATCATAATTATTTCACCGGAAACTACATCGGTGGAATCTGTAACATAATGTATTTATGTATGTGTTGGACAATCATATATCACTTACTAGAACAATTTTCACATTGTTTTCACTATGTAAGATGATATTTTATTTATATTTACGATAAAATAGAGGTTTGGGTGTAATAACAGTTTTTTTATTAATTAATTTAGAGATGTATTTTTTTATTTGTTGAGTTAATGATTAGGTTAATTTGTTATTTTCTCGCGAAAAAAAAGAGGGGACCACAGCTGAAAGAAAATACACAACTTGTATTATTGAGGTCAAGAGTTTGTTTTAACATCACTTTTTGCACACATAGGCTAATCACGACTCGGGATATGTTTAAAATGGAATCTGAAACATTGATTATGCGACCTGACTGGAACTCGGAATAGGACACACTGATTACAAAACGTCGATATATTACCACTTGGTAAGAAATTGAAGTGTTTCAATTCACACACACACTCACAATTTAAAACAACTAAACTGATCGCAGGCCCAACTGGTGGCTGGCATACACAACTATCCATCCACCAGTTGTCTTCTGGGGGCGTGTGTCTCGATGAGTGTCAACAACCTCCATTGTGAAGTAAAATCTGTAGGGGTAACATCACTCTCCAATTACAATGTTGGCAAACTTTCCAACTTCATCGTGAACGACGACAAAGGTATCGGCTACCTGATAAAAATTATCAACACGCTGCCTCCGAGATTCTGGAACGTTGCCGAAGGAAAGGGACTCGTGAACGACATCATCAACAAGTTATTTTTCGAGATGCATTTACCTGGCTACCAATACTGCGAACCGGGTACCAAACTCGAGAAAAGATTGGAGAGAGGAGACAAGGGTGTGAATCCGTTGGACGCGGCATGCAAAGATTACGATATTGCTTACAATACGCACACGAATTTGGATGCACGTCACGAAGCAGACAAGAAATTGGAGCATCTCGCTTTCAGGAGGGTCATGAGCAGAGACGTTTTTTTTTTTTTTTTGGGGGGGGGGGGAAAGTTGTAGCATTGGGCATCACTATCGCCATGAACACGAAACAAAAATTTGGATGGGGAATCCTACCTAGAGTTATTTTTAACTGGCAACGAGGTGATCTTGGTCAGCACGACGAACCCTCAGCTGTTATAGAAGATATCTGAAACCAGCTTACACTAGTTACTTATAGCTCCCCCCAATTTTCTCACGATGGTGGGTTGCTACCGGCCCTATACGTAGGCCGGATAAATTCCGACCAGAGCCGGATTCGAACCTATGCCGTCTCGCAGCGAACAATCTCAAGACGAGTGAACGCCGTAACTCGCTCAGCTACGGAGGAGGACTCTCTCTCTCTCTACTCTTTCTCTAATTTTCATCATTATTGTTAAAATTAATCCAAGAGAAAATATATATTTTGTGTTGACATGGGAAATATGCAATAAAAAAATGCATGATCAATAGTTAAGGTCAAAATCTGAATAAACAGTGAGGGTGATACACGCAAGCTTCCAGACATATGATTTGCACAGAATTAAATATAAAATGAGAGATGGAAGGTTTTTGTTACTATTAGAATTTAAGGACGGAAAATATGTACAGCGAATGAATACTACGTTTGACTAATCGTGAAGATGAGTATCACAGTACGTTTTTTATCGTTCTTATATAAACGTTGAAACGTTTAAGAACGTATAAGAACGTTTCAACGTTTATATAAGAACGATAAAAAACGTACTGTGATACTCATCTTCACGATTAGTCAAACGTAGTATTCATTCGCTGTACATATTTTCCGTCCTTAAATTCTAATAGTAACAAAAACCTTCCATCTCTCATTTTATATTTAATTCTGTGCAAATCATATGTCTGGAAGCTTGCGTGTATCACCCTCACTGTTTATTCAGATTTTGACCTTAACTATTGATCATGCATTTTTTTATTGCATATTTCCCATGTCAACACAAAATATATATTTTCTCTTGGATTAATTTTAACAATAATGATGAAAATTAGAGAAAGAGTAGAGAGAGAGAGAGTCCTCCTCCGTAGCTGAGCGAGTTACGGCGTTCACTCGTCTTGAGATTGTTCGCTGCGAGACGGCATAGGTTCGAATCCGGCTCTGGTCGGAATTTATCCGGCCTACGTATAGGGCCGGTAGCAACCCACCATCGTGAGAAAATTGGGGGGAGCTATAAGTAACTAGTGTAAGCTGGTTTCAGATATCTTCTATAACAGCTGAGGGTTCGTCGTGCTGACCAAGATCACCTCGTTGCCAGTTAAAAATAACTCTAGGTAGGATTCCCCATCCAAATTTTTGTTTCGTGTTCATGGCGATAGTGATGCCCAATGCTACAACTTTCCCCCCCCCCCAAAAAAAAAAAAAAAAAAACGTCTCTGCTCATGACCCTCCTGAAAGCGAGATGCTCCAATTTCTTGTCTGCTTCGTGACGTGCATCCAAATTCGTGTGCGTATTGTAAGCAATATCGTAATCTTTGCATGCCGCGTCCAACGGATTCACACCCTTGTCTCCTCTCTCCAATCTTTTCTCGAGTTTGGTACCCGGTTCGCAGTATTGGTAGCCAGGTAAATGCATCTCGAAAAATAACTTGTTGATGATGTCGTTCACGAGTCCCTTTCCTTCGGCAACGTTCCAGAATCTCGGAGGCAGCGTGTTGATAATTTTTATCAGGTAGCCGATACCTTTGTCGTCGTTCACGATGAAGTTGGAAAGTTTGCCAACATTGTAATTGGAGAGTGATGTTACCCCTACAGATTTTACTTCACAATGGAGGTTGTTGACACTCATCGAGACACACGCCCCCCAGAAGACAACTGGTGGATGGATAGTTGTGTATGCCAGCCACCAGTTGGGCCTGCGATCAGTTTAGTTGTTTTAAATTGTGAGTGTGTGTGTGAATTGAAACACTTCAATTTCTTACCAAGTGGTAATATATCGACGTTTTGTAATCAGTGTGTCCTATTCCGAGTTCCAGTCAGGTCGCATAATCAATGTTTCAGATTCCATTTTAAACATATCCCGAGTCGTGATTAGCCTATGTGTGCAAAAAGTGATGTTAAAACAAACTCTTGACCTCAATAATACAAGTTGTGTATTTTCTTTCAGCTGTGGTCCCCTCTTTTTTTTCGCGAGAAAATAACAAATTAACCTAATCATTAACTCAACAAATAAAAAAATACATCTCTAAATTAATTAATAAAAAAACTGTTATTACACCCAAACCTCTATTTTATCGTAAATATAAATAAAATATCATCTTACATAGTGAAAACAATGTGAAAATTGTTCTAGTAAGTGATATATGATTGTCCAACACATACATAAATACATTATGTTACAGATTCCACCGATGTAGTTTCCGGTGAAATAATTATGATGAAATTACTTTCCGGTTCTCGTCGGTAAAACCTTTGATCGCACACCGGACACGTTTCAATGTTATTGTGAGATTGAAGTTCATCGCTGGATAATAGGAGCATTTGGTTTCGATTCGCGTAAGAGGCTGCCAATGGTCTCAACCTCTTCAACTATCTTTTCAAAAAAATGTTTGATTACGTCTGGTCCTCGGTAAACATACGGTTCATCTACCCTATCCTGTCGCACAACAACAATATCCGAAACTCGAGGCTTCGTGCGGTGTTGTGGAAGAAAATTGGGGGGATGAAGAATATACATGACTTGATTTATTTATTTCTTCTCTTGTTTTTTCTGAGGGCATATGCGAGTCTTATTCAAGAACTGGAATGATTGTGCCTTTCGAATCGAATTTATGGAGGGGTAGAGAGAGGGCCAATATGAACAGGTTAGAAACAAGTGATATTATGATGATAGCCGTCGCCATTTCAGAGTGGCAAATGTTTAACATTAATTGTTGAATTTTATTTTAGGCTAGGCATATTGACTTCGTCAATTTTATCAAAACAACCATTATTCATCCTCATCGTTGCCATTAGCCAAAATAGCCTCGCTTCTTTTCTTTTCCCCAATTTTCGTAGTAATCTCCGTTCACACTTGGCTTTTGTAGATTAACAAAAATCGTCTGAAGTTTGAACACGTCATACAGGTGCAACCTGATTTTGTGATTGTTCTCATCGATTATTCAAAATGTCTAATTTTCGCATATTCAAATACACACAAGTGGAGGGGGTTCATGCCACATTAGTGATTTTAAATTGTATTCTCGGAGCCACGCACACATTTCCTAACATTGTTGCCTTGTAGTCGATGAGTTGTGCAGGTACAGCTGTGAAGTTGTTAATAAGACCCAACACAGACAAGTCACCCAACATTGCTTTTCGACATAGATTTTTAACTAGAAAAATTGTTATGATTACAGTACACCCATATCAGTATTCAATAACATGGTGCCATTTTTTCTGTTTCTGTTGCCAACAAAAGCAAATCTACAGACCACAGGTTCGAGAAATAAGACATTAACTATATTTTGCATACATGTAGGTACGCCCTCGCGAGGTGTGTTATTGGAAGACTCAATACATGTGAGCAGTGGAGTAAATTTTTTTTCTTTTATTTTGATGTCCATGTATTTATCTGAACCCCCTTGTCCAACCAAAACAAAAGCTCCGGTCCCATCTGGAGACTGCAAAAACTGATATGTATGTTTATTCAGAAAAAACCATCCATGGACAATACTGTTGCGCCCTCCATGTGCATTTTCCTTGTTGGCTGAACGCGAAGATGCCCGAGACTGCTTTCGAAATTGCTTTCAGCCTCGCATCACGATACAGCCGTTTTCTACAATTCTATTAGCCTACTATTATTATCTAAAACTATTTCATCACACACAATCAAAAAGATAAAAAAAATAACATTTCTCTCCTTCACTCGCTTTAGCCTTCGTCCAGTGTCCTTCTAGATAGCAGGTGAATCGTGACTAGCAAAAATATTGAAATCGAAATATGAATTATCCGTTATAACCCCTCCTCCTTTTTTTTTCTCTCCCCTTCTTTACATGCCCGCTCAATGACATTGAAATAAGCGAAAACACACCGCTATGCTTAAAAAAAAAAAAAAAACATCCATTGTACAACTCTATAGGTCGAGGTTCATAAGCCTCGTACATCTCATGCGAGGGACTGCATATCTTGTTTACAGTTTATAGTGGCATCATATTCCTTCACTCGGGAGACTTGCAAGACAGCTCATTACTAGATCTGTTTTGTCGATATGAGAATGCTTGCTATCAGTAATAAAATTTTTATGGTGTTTAACCTAACAGCTGAGGGGCCGGGGCATTCCACATTTACCTTTGCTAGTGCAATAAATATCAATATTTTTAAGTTATGCAATAATTTTTGACATTATATTCATGTCTATTTCCAAAACTAGATTTATATACACAAACAACTCGCTCTTGCAATATATTATCTATTGTGAAAAATTCTCGCATGTTCGCGAAACAGGAAATACACGTCATAGCTTCCGTGAATCGAGCGCAAGGTTACTGGAGCACGCAAAATACCGTATGCCAAGAATAAAATATTCCAAATGCAGGCATCATGCACAAATAGAATAATCGGGTTGAATTTACAGTCTAAAACCACCATGTTCTGGCGGCAAGTGTCAAAAAACATGTGGTTAGGAGATTTTGATAGGGGGGTGAGTGAAATAGTTGTTGCAAGTTACCTTTTAAACCCAGTACATGTGTAGGAATATATTGCGTATAAGCTGTCTCACTCTCTCCGTATGTGTGTCAGGTGGTCGTGTTGATCGTTAGTTGTATGTCACAGCTTAACCGTACTAGGTAATATTTTTACATGAGGTAAGTTGGCATACTCTGCGAGGGTATATGTTTCAAGCTTCTAGCTGTAGAAGATTAGCTTTAGCCTATTTGAGTTTGGCTCGTCGAAAGCAACTCAAACAGTGTTGCCAGCTGTAGGTTAATTTTCCCCGTTATACAATTGCAAGAGGTGAGTTGCTTATACCCTATCTGGAAGATGTGTCCATGGCTTATGTCGTAGGTTAATTTAGTTTGCAATAAATCTTGTGTGTTGACCCTTAC